>NW_026136722.1:1810000-2127500 GCF_905237075.1 Dicentrarchus labrax | reverse complement strand
GAATACATAGTAACACGCAGAGGAGCTCGCTACACACAGGCCACATTTTCACTGCACCATAGCCACGACTGTAAAACTGCTGCCAGGGATCAAGAAAAAGTGTTCGACTGCAGTGTCACCCGACAGACTGGGAGTGCTCAATTTGTTCAAGACGGTAAAAGGTTTTATTTTCAATGCATCGATAAAACAACCTTTTTCCACAATCGCTGGAGTGAAGTTAAAGGTCAGGCCGCAGTGAAATCAAGGCCAGTGAGAAAGTGACATGTCTTAACTAGAATATCATAGTAGCATTTCAATAAACAAGACTTTATTAGCAAATCTAACTTTGCAAAACACATCAAGCATTAAGTCTTCTTATAGTTTTTACTTTTTTCCAACTCCAATTTTTGCATATATTTAGTTGAGATTAAAAATGTTTGCTGGTCTCTGCAAGTCAGTGTCACATCCATTCATTCAGGACCTCAAGCATAAAAATCCTCATCACCACCCTCACCATCACCATCATCATCATCATCATCAAAATCATACATACGGTTGGAGCTGCCCCTCCTTTTGCCTGAGAGAAATGAAGGTCTGCGTTTAGTGGAAATATCGAGGGTCCTGCAGTGTAGCTATCATACCACAGCAGACCAGGAGAGGGCACCAACTCACACCAAAAGGAAAAAAAAAAAAATTTAAAACACCCCCTCCACAGTAATAACATTGGCAGTGATATCAACAGAACTGAAGAGAAGGGATTACAGTGACCTAAAGAGAAGAAGGGTCTATACACCAGGTGCAGCTTATCAGCTGTATTTCACCAACCCACTTTTCTCAACCAATAGAAGAGACGGACGCTCAGCTTGCTGTCAGTAAATGTGCCGATATTCAGCCAACAGTAACACTTTCTTACAACTCCTGCACAAATATCTCTGAAATATTAAATTATAAGAATGGAGTCTCTGATATCATGAGAATCCATAAACGGGAAAAAAAAAAAAAAAAAAAAGTCAGTGAAGTGTGACCCTACTGTTCAAACTAATCAAAGTACGACATCCTCAGAAATCAGTCGTTATGACTTTGGTAACAGTTGTGCTTCTAAGAGAAGAGAATTACATAGCCTACCCATAGGGTGAAAAAACTAGAATGACAGAAAATAGATAAAAAGAGAGAATGAAGATGATACATGCTAGTACACAGCTCCAAAACTCTGAAAGGCTTGGCTATGGATTTACATCTAACGAGTAAATAACAACAAAAAGTAACCAACAAAATTAACAACTGCTTGTTTACATGACATGTCTCACTGCTGTTTGCTGCGGGATCCCCTGTCCTATCAATAGGCCGATCCTGTGTGTGTGTGTGTGTGTGTGTGTGTGTGTGTGTGTGTGTGTGTGTGTGTGTGTGTGTCTCCCCCACCCGGTAATGTTCTTGTACATAGATTAGCCACAGTAAATCCACTCGGAGGTAAACTCTCTTCCCGGTGCTGAGTGGCTGACGTGTTCTTTAAACCCAGAGCAACCCTGTCACCACAGTAACGCTCCTTGATATATGATTGAACACACACAATGCGCGCACACACACACATACACACTCTTAAGGCTGCAGATGTCTACATTATCCCCCTGTTTTGACTTGCACCTCAGAAACTAACCTAAGCAATTTCTAAGTCACTTCCACTTGACTGAGTGAGAAATGGAAAAACTTGTTCATTAAAGTACACTTGGAAGCTAAATGCATCTCTCATGCAAACTGCGCACACACACACACACACACACACACACACACACACACACACACACACACACACACACACACACACACACACACACACACACACACACACACACACACACACACACACACACACAACCCATCCTCTTCCCTTTGACCCTAGAAACAAACTAAAAAGAAAGAAAAAAATAAACTGTCCCGTGATGCCTCCCTGCATCCATATGTTCAGATAGCATAATACTGATGCCATCACAGTTCATGTCTTTTTTCTTTCTAAACACACACTGGGGGAAACTCAGTGACAAATACATCGACATGTTGCTGTTAGTATCCGAGCATTAACAGTACACCTGCGCGTGAGCACACATATGCAAACAAAAATAGCGTTTGCGCATCTTTTCAAACCCCTGCGGCGAGGGGTTCTTCTCCTTTGATTCAGAAGTGTTCATTGTTTAACCCGTGACCCCTGGAGGTCAAAGTTCACGTGGAGGGTCGGGAAAAGGTCCAATTTGACAGGAAGTGACCAGACGAGAGTTGCGACTGCGTTGTACCGAGAGCTGTGGCAGTGTGTGTCGA
Source organism: Dicentrarchus labrax (assembly GCF_905237075.1). NCBI lineage: Eukaryota > Metazoa > Chordata > Actinopteri > Moronidae > Dicentrarchus > Dicentrarchus labrax. The sequence continues at coordinate 2,125,211 of NW_026136722.1, read as the reverse complement.
TAGCGGCTAGCCTCCCTCCCTTAGCTAAGGTGTAACGGTGAGCCCAACAGTCGCAGAAAGAAACCAAAAAAAAAAAAAAAAAGAGAAAAAAATTGTGCAAAATCCCTGCATTGTAACACACACATACACACATACACACACACACACACACAAGTATAAACACATCTGTCCATCTCTCATCCGTACTCCAGTGTGTATAAGTAAAACCCACTGAAATATACACAGTGTAAAAGTACTGAGATGTGCGCTCACTCACTCACTCGCGCACACATACACACACCAACTGACAGGGCTTATAAAAGATTAGCTCTAGTGAAGAGATAAAGATCCTGGTGTTAGTACAGTCACTCCACCACAGAAGAAGAAAGGAGCAATCCTAAGGGAAGAGGTAAGGGAGGGGAGGCGAGTGAATGAGAAGGAGGACAGGGAGGAGAGTGGTTCCCGTCCTGCCTGTGGAAAAAACTGTAAACACCACTGCTACTCTGTAAGTCTGTAGACAGACGCAAACTCTTTGTGGTCATCAACATCATCGTCAGATCGGTATGGAAACACACAGGACTAGGCAGCTTGTAGCACTGAGAGAAAGAGACAGGAGGAAAGGAGGAAAGGAGTGTGTTAAGGTAGGAGGCCGCCAGGCTGGGACTACGACCTGGCTACGAGTCGGTTATAAAAGGGATAAATGGGATAAGACATCTCCTTGTTCATTTTGAAGCTTCTTAAGGAGCCAAAGTGGAAGAGAGAGGAAGAGAGAGGAGGGGGGGTAACTCTGGGGCAAGTCGTCCCCCAGTCACCCCCTCACAAAAGGAAGGGGTTGGTGGTTCCGGTGGGCTGTGTCCCAGCCTGGGGTGGCATGCTCATCAGGGGCTGGGGCATGGACATGGAGGCCGGGATCCCCGCGTTCGCCCCCACACCCCCGACAGCGCCGACCCCCATTCCAGGCATCATGCGGCCCATGGGGGCCATCCCTGCCAGGGGGACCATGGTGATGGGCTGAGCGGGCACGGAGGCGAGGGCCATGGGCTCGGGCATGCCGCCGAAGCCAGCGGGCATGGGGCTGACTCGCATCTGGTTGAGGGTGGGGGGGGCTGGCTGGGTCACTTGGAAGGGGTTGGCGTGGGCTGCTGGAGCTGGAACAGTGCCGCCTGAATAAAGACAGTAAGGGGGCAAAGGGAGAAAGCAAATGTTACTGATCTCACAGTAGCAGTATAGCATAATCAACAGCCAATATAATGATGACTAGAATTAAATGTTCCTAGTTTTGTTTCCACACTATACAACTACTGCTTTAGAAATGATTCATGTCTGCTCTCTGAGTTTACAGCTAGCATAGACAGGACATGGTCAGTGATTCAACATTAAACTGTGCAGATGGGTGTGTCTGCCTGTGTGTTCAGGCATGCACGTGTATGTCCATGTCTTCTGGCATACTCACTACACTTCTTGGCTAGCACACACAGTTATGTAATCAGTGTGAATTAAGCAGTGTGTTTACCCGCTTAAAAAAGCCTGTCTGTACATTGATACAAAAACTCATTTTGTGAACCAACATCTTTGTCTCTTTGTCTCACCGCCTGTTGAAGCTAAGAAAGGGTTGACGATCGGCGCAGGCTGGGCTGGTTTGGTCACCAGAGAGTCCAGGTTGACCAGGGCAGCGTTTGGACCCAGAAAGGACTCTGGAGTCTTTCTAGTTGGGTTCGAGGAAGTAGACATGGAGGTGGGCAGGGGGTCGAAGAGGTCCAGGCTGCTGCTGCTAGCAAGACTGGCTTGGGAGGGGATAGAGGAGGCTACGCCCATATCACCTGGGGAACAAAAAGGAGTAGTATTTCATTGATGAAAAGCTGTTACAGAAAATCTGATTGAGGGAATAAAAACATAATAAAACACTGAGACATCATTAATACAGGAAGACAATATTTCTATTCTTGAACTACAGGGGTATTTATAACTGTGTAATGAGGTACAGCTAACCTCTAACCTGAGTTTGACACGGCTATAGTGTAGTATGCAAAAGGTTTGTTTACATTTTGCATTACAAAAAGGTCTAATAAATATTCAAAAATGCATATTTGCCTATTCTTGCCTTGTGTAAACTCCTGAGTTTCATTCACATTTACCAGGAAATTAAATTTAGGCAATGCAATAAAATGATCAGAAGATGCTTTTATGAGAGGACATTGGAGGCAGACAGCCTGGCTAACCCAGACAGCAATGGAGACCTTCATTAATGCACTCACACACGGACATGCGCAAAGCCAGCATGCCAGCTGCCACACACACAAACACACACACAAGAAAATGTCAAAGACGGAAACTGTCTTCTCAGAACAGAAACTGAGATGTAGCAGAGCCAAAAAAAAAAAGGCCCATGATAAGATCAGACAGGCCTAGTGTGTATTAACGCCCCATAAATCCTGTAGATTTTGGCCAGAACTGATTCAAATACTAACATTTCCACAACTCATCTTGCAGTGTGTCGGTGTTCGTGTCCTCTACACACCGTGTGGCGATAAGGTGGCTTAGTTTCAATAGGGAGTCTCTCTCCCCCCCCTTTCTGGGAAAAGTAAGTTTGTGTGCCTGTGTTTGTGTTCCTTCTCACCTTGTCCTTGACTGTATCAGGAGTGTTTGTGTTGAGCTGGAGCAAAAGTCAGACACCAATGTCACCATGTCACCCTCCCACACCCAGAGATTGCCAAACCACATGGGAAAAACACTCAAGACCTGTGCCAAACTGTTCACTCGAAACCCTCTCACACACACACACCCCAACCTGAATGGAGTTGTGCATGGGTTTTATTCAAACTGGCTGAAGCACCAGACAAGATCTTAAAAGTATCAAAGCAGTTCTAAAGAGGGATTCTATGAACTGGGTGGCCCAGGTCTAATAATGTATTTACAGATAAACACATAAAAGCTGCATCAGATTGCACCACACTGATAATGAGACCAGACCAGAGCAAACAGATATTTTCCACCATTTGATCTGATTGCTGCAGCATTTAATTGCAACTGCAGTGGAAAATCATCAACTGTTTCAAAAAGCATGACTCAAGTGGTTCTGACACTGTCTTTGCTCAGGACTGGTGAGATTCACATACAAAAAGACAAGACATGCGTGTGTCTGTGCCCCCGCAGAAACATTGTATCTGCAGACGGGGCATCAATTCAGACGCTGAGAAAAAAACAACACAGACTCCGTGTCAATAGAGAGACGAAGACATGGGTGAGTACCAGTGGGGACAGAGGAGGAAGAACGCAGGCTGTCAAACTCTGAGAAGTCCTCTTTGGACGTACCGTTGGATGCATTGAAAAGGTCAAAGCTACCTGAAACTGGACAACAAATACAAACACCCACACAAACAATCACAAACACACAGCAGACACACACAAACAAAGACAAATGGAAACAGACAACACAAGTATGAATGAGTATGGATATTTTGGTAAAACAAACAAAATAAGCAAGCATGCAGAGGTGTATAAGCGTGTATACGTATCCCTTTAAGACACAGCTGTTGAGTATCTGAGACATCACTCAGCCATTAGTTAGATATCTTACTAATTTCTTAAAATAGATAGAATTCAAAAAGTGCAAACTTCCAGAAATATGTCTTAGCAACTGATGCCACTGGACGAAACTAAGGAAAAAACGAAGCTATTTTTTTCCTGATGGTCACCTGCGTTGGAAGTTTTGGGGTGGGCGCCTGCAGAGCTCCAGGGGTCAGAGGCGGGAGTGGAGTTTGATGCCCAGGGATCACTGCTCTTCATGGGAGGGACAGAAGGATGAGCGCCCCATGGGTCCACTGGGGCTGCTGGCTTAGGGGCAGACCCTGGGGAGAGGGGAGAGGTTCAGTGTTGAGAAGGACGGGGTAGGGGGTGGACAAAGCATGCAGAATGTGAAGCCAAATTGGTAAAGTAGGAGGAGGGACAGAGGAAGAGAGCAGGAGAGAGGGAAAATAGGTAAAATGATCATATGTATTTGATCTGACCCATTTCAAAACAACTGCTCATCGGTTCCTTCCCCATCTCCACTTCAACATTTACATATCCCTCCCTGCAGCCTCCTTCCCTGCCTCCTCCCCCCCGTCCCTCTACACTTTACGATATCTTCCTCTAACATCCTCAGCCCACCCCTCCTCTGTGCAGTAATGCTGCTGGGCCAGTGGAGCAGCATTCCTATTTAACAAAGAGTCACAGTGCTGCAGGCTGCAGGTGGAAAGCAGAGACACGCACACACAGACACACACACAAACACACACAGACACACACACTCTAAATGCTTCTCAACTACAGTCTGTGTGTAGATATCTTCTGATTTGACCATTTCTAGCAAGAACCGTGTATGTGTGTATACCATAAGGTTGCCATGGGTCTTCTGATACAGCAGCTGCCCCAGCCACAGCCCCGGCCCCGACCCCGGCCCCGGCACCGGCCCCGGCCCCGGCACCGGCCCCGGCCCTGGCTCCGGCACCCCAGGGGTCAGCACTGGCACCAGGCTCTGGGACATCCATCAGATCCATTAAAGATGACTGTGGCTAGAAAGAGACAGAGGGAAAAAAAGAAAAGAAGAATGGGATGAGTACAGACAAACATACTGGCGGTGGTCACGTCATTATGTGCTACGATAAAACATGAGCCGTACTCATGCAGCCGTACTACATCACTTCAGCTTTGTGTTCCCTGAAACCCAAGTCAGCCAGCTATTCAGGCAGAATAATGATGAGCAAACCACGCAATCTGCTGCCAGTTAGCGGTTTTATTACTGCTTCTGAAGCAGCAGACAGGGTCAGGCAGACAGAGAGGTTGCGGGAGACGAGACTATTTCAGGGTCATGTTCATGATAACAGAATAAGTCACTCTAGTCTCCATGTTTGTGTGCATTTTACCTCTTTCTTCCTCTTGGGAACTTTTACTGTTTCCGGACCTTCTTTCTTACTCTCCTCCAGGGCCATCTGTAGTCTCAGGTCGTCCCCTCTGCGTATGCGCTCCTCCTTAACATAAGCAGAGCAAATTTAGAATGAGCAGCATGCTTAGAAACTAGACCGACTGATCTCACTATTGGGGATATTTAAATTTCATTTTGCAGCTCATACAGCAAAAGCTGACGAGAATAACGGGTCATACTGCCACACAAATGTATGCATCTTGGTTATATTTGCTGATAGTTTTTCAGTTCTTTACAAATGCTAACCAGAGACAATTATCTATGCAAAGGCATTTGGCTAATAGACAAGTGGCAGTAATCATATTTCAGAAATGTTCATGCGGGAAAGTGGGAAACTCAATGTCTTTTTTTAGGTTCAGGGATTTATAGGAACCCAGCAGATAATTTGGCAATGTAAATAATTACCAGGATTTCAGAAAGGTTTTTAAGTATGTGTATTTGCAGCACAATAATGCAGGAAAAGGAAATGAATTGACGTGTAGCAGAATTAAATTAAAGATGATTACTCATAGCTTCCTGTAAAGTAATTTTTTAAAAATATCATAAGCTGGTTTCCACAGCTGAACTGTAAACAATTCAAAACACAGGCACACAGTACGAAAAGAAAACAACAACCAAAAAGGGACTTGTGCTCTGCTATGTTAGTATGTGTTTCTGAGAGTGTGTACCTGTTCTGCAGCCTCTCTGCTCATGGCCAGAGCCAGTTGCAGCTGTAGCTCCTCCTCTCCGCTGGTCTGAGGTCTGGCCTGCTCTAGTTCTGATCCCGCGTTGGGAGACGTGGCTAAGAGACACATTCAGAACATATGTTAACATCACTGCCACATGAGACTCACATACTGTATATTATTACACATAAAACCAATGTCACTGGCTATGGAAATTCTGTGTGTTTATCCTCCAAAACCAACCCTTAACCCTGGAATAATTACAATCATACATAGAAACCCCACACAGTGTTGTCTAGTAAAGCAGTCACTGTATAGCAAATACCATGTGTTTGCATGTGTGAGTGTGTGATTAGAGGCCTTCAGTGAGCCTGTAAGGGATGACGGGTCCATTCAGTTTATTGGATTAGATCAGGCCATGTGGCAGCAGAGAAAACACACAGAAACTGCACATGGCTGGCGCACACACACACACACACACACACACACACACACACACACACACACACACACACGCTATGTGGCCAAGAGAAAGAAGTCACCATGCCAAAAGATTCTCATGAAGGTAGCCTATAGTGTATTTTAATTCAAAACGTGATGGCTGTGTGTCTATCCATGGGAACAGTGCCGTGGGAGGTGATGACAGGAGACGGTGACATCATCAAATCACCCACTGAAATACTTTTTTTTTTCTATGTGATGTCACTATTTCTTCATCATTTCTCAGCAGAGCTTAGAGCAGTTTTGTACGTGTGTGAGTGTTTTTGTGCATTAAACCTGTTTTCTTAACTAAATTAACACTTTCAAATGCAATTGTTTCTATACAAAGCTGTTTTATGCATTAAAACAGTATGCATAGAAAAAAATGTGGAGTGGAAATGAAGTCTTAACATTCTGACTAGACAGTTCCTCTCAGACTTTAATATTACTGTTCTTGTTCTCCAGCTCCAACATAAACAATATCTATCTCCTTCTGCCTGCCTGATTTTTTTACTTCTACATATCTGCTCATAACAACCAAGACCAGTCAGGACATGCTCTGCTGCTGATGTGGACACTCCCAAACACACTCCTCACACAATATAACATCGGGACGATCTTGTGTGTAATGTGACATCCTTTTTTAATCACTGTTCTGAAAGCGATCGGTTAGAAAAGATTCATTAAGGCCTTAGTGCAGAGACAAAACAACAACACTGACACAAATATGACTTGGGGAAACAGTGACGGTTAGTTTCACTATTTGACACAATTAACTTTGAAACCTCACTTTGACGAACATCCTCCTGCCCTGTCAAGACGACGGTAGGAAGTAGATGTCACATCAGCAGGTTTTCTATAAACATTACAAAGTAAATTTACCACATCAAATGTTTCCATGATGAGGAAATGGTAAAAATGCAATGTTTTTGTTTTTTTTTAAAGGAATACATTAACATTTCCTGTAACAACTAAAAGGCTTGGCCTTCCTTGAAATGGTTGAGGAGAGCTATAGCCAACAATAATTAATATTTAATTTGGGGAAATTTCTGTACAATAATAATATATCAAGCATATTATGTATTGATTAAGTAAAGGCATTACAGCCTAATTTCTGCATGACTCTGAAAATGAACAATGAGTACATATTCTCAATAATTAATTCAATGCATCTGTCTCCTTTCCGGTCCTGCTTGTTCTTGGTCAAATCCACATCTCTTGCTCCTTCTCCAGGCTGTGTCTCCAGGGAAAGTGACCACAGTACCAGGGGTTAAGGTGTGTTTGGTTAGCTGGTGGGACTTGGGCCACAGCTGCAACATCAGTTACATGTCTGCCTTAAACAGACAGTGAACACAGTGGCACTAAAGCCTACACACAGACAATGTAACCCTGTAAAAGATGCTGAAATGATATGGCGTTACATTCTGCCATCAAAAGGAATATCTTCCTTTCTCTCCAAAAACAACTGCAATGCAAATAAGGGCTTAAACAACAGTTTTTCAACCAGTGAGCCTAAAGAGAGACTAAACTGGCAACACAATGACACACAGTGACTGACACAGTACACCACTTGATGGTAGCAAGTTCAAAAGACAAATAAACAAAACTCAAAGCCAACTAAAACACACAAGTTTCTTGCCCACCACTGTGGGAATGGACCATATATGGATAATGACAATTCCTTGGCATTCCTCACAGATACAGCTCAGCCTGCAAGCAGAAAATGCATTTAGAAAGTATTTTGTTCGCCGTTCAAGTTCATTCTTATCCTGTTATTTTTCTGCTACATTTCATGACTGAGCAAATAAACAAAAACCTGAAATTCAACAAAATCATAAGCTTACAAAATGACTAAGTACATCATGACATTCAAGCTCTGAATGGAGAGAACAGAGTTTTGGAGAAAGTGAAATGGCCTGATGACCACCAGTGTTATCTGTAGTAGGATTTATGTGGTGATAATGGCGCACAGGATTTCTATCCCAGGGTGTCAACCACTAACTATCAACACATTTGCAGACAGTCTGTCGCTTGTCTCTCTAGATAAAAGAATTAAGTGGCCGTTGAACGTTGCTTAGATATGCTTTCTAGATACTAAAAACAACATGATTTCGATTATTTTCCAAACATTTAGTGTGAATCTGTGAAAACATGCAGCTTTACTGAGCACTGTGCAGGATGACAGACAACCAAAAAAGATAATAAAATAAATATCTTGCATTTACCCTTTGTGTTCAACAGAGAAAATACTTGGAGCCCTACAGCCTTGACTCAGCTTAGACCACACATGCACACACACGCACACGCGCGCGCACACGCACACGCACACACACACACACTTTATTAAACCTGTTGATGTGGAGTTAATGAACTCCATTCCTTTTTTTTGTGCAGTGTGTACATTGGATAGGATCCCATTGTTTAAGTCGACTTACTGAACTCATGCAGAGCTTTAGAAGCACTGAACTATTTGAACTTTTACACTGAACTGAAAAGGCATCATTGAACTAGAAACAAAAAACTAGAGCAAAACCTGCTTTTACTATTGGCTGGTTGGCCTCGGGGAAACTACAGAAAGTACAAGAATACATTTTTAAGGTCTTTCACACACATGTTCATGTTAAAAACCGCACATAAACACAATGTAAGATGTATGATGGATGCGGTATACTAAAGAAGAAAAAACACAACTATATAAAGACATTTTAATGCCATACACCATGCTAATTTCACGCCTTTACAGCTACCTTTGGGACTGGGGGATATGCTGGGTCAACAACAACACTCACACTTGCACGGCCATTCATTCACACCCTGTCTGGACAACAATACTCGGAAAAGTTTGACTGGAATCCCAAAAATCCTGCCTGGCAAAGCCCACAGCGGCAGCCCAGCCTCACTCCTATTGGCCAGTCTTCCCTTCCGTTTTCTCAACTGATGACTCAGCTGCTGGAGTTTCAGCCTCTGAGCCGCACACTCAAACATAACGTACATGCAGGAATGTGGGTCACTAACTAAAAAGTGAACGCATGGCTCTGTGTTCCAAGAACCACATACATGGCAACAGACACACAGACACACAGACACACACACACACACACCCTGCTGCGTACAAAGGACTGGGGGGGGTCAGAGGATGAAAGGAAAAGAGGGCATGGTTCATACTTTCATTTAAACTTCTCCATTCTTCCCCTCTGTCCCTCTCTGTGTTACACCATTTCCTGACTGGGATTTCTGTTTCTTCTTAGCTCTACCCCTATCTCTTTCTATCAGTCCATACGAACATTGCTTTTATATTCTCTGTTAGAAGAAACTAGAAGAAATGAGTACTAAATTCAAGTACAGAAAAACATCAGCAATGGTGACTTCTCACCAAATATATTACCAAGTATGAGGATCCCTTAAATTGTACTTAATGGAATACATGTGATACTATTCCCAGCTTGGCATGATTAACATATATTTTTGAGGCTATCAGACTAATCAATGCATCATGCTAAATACAGAAGGCAGTAATAACATGCATCTGTAGGAAATAAGCCAGACAAGCATAACTATATTCCTACTTCACTAATACACACATGAAATAGTGTGCATACTTCATTAACAAAAAACACACATTTCTTCTCTAGTTTCACAGTAATCCAAGTCTGGATTAATTGTTAAATTATTAAATTTTTCTTTCCATGAAGTATCTCTCAGTGCTATCGTCATATATCCATTTCTCTGTTCTTGCACTGTCTGTCACTGCTTGTTTCCACATCTCTCCCTCGCTGTTTATCATTGAAAAGAGGAGCAGATTCCTCTGTCATGTGGATGATAGGGGCTGGATGGAGGGGGGGGGGGGCAAACTCTGCTTCCTCTGTGTGTGTGTGAGTGTGTGTGTGTGTGTGTGTGTGTGTGTGTGTGCTGAGGAATGCAGCCCTACTGCGGGACTGCAAGCCAGAGACAGAACAGGGGGGAGGGGAGGGGGCGGGGCAGGTTTCAGGATGTAGGCCAAAGTTACACCAACTGGGACACAATACAGTATAATGGAATATTCTGTATCGCATGTTGCTTAAACATACGGAACAAGCCCCGTAAGTGTGTGTGTGTGTGTGTGTGTGTGTGATGTTGTTACTAGAAGCAAATACTCACAGCCATGGTAGGAGGCAGGTGAGCCCTCTGATCTGCCGTACTCTTCGCTGTAGGAAGTGGAGAGGTTGGGCTGAGATGAGCCTCGGCCAAAACCCATCTGACTGCTCCCTGTGGACACCTGGGCCATACGCTCTTTGGTCTTCAAAGCTTGAGACCTGGAAGGACAAAAAAAAAACATAACCACACATGATCAATCCTCTTGACGCAAGTTAAGATTCTTATAATCTTTAGTGTGACTTGCAAAAGGACAATATAAGCATACGGTACAAAAGAATGATTGGTCTTTGGGGCCCGAGAACAGAAAACAGTAACTTGAAGTTTTTTACTAAAGCTGTCCTGAGAATCAGGGTTTCAAGTGGCTTAAATTCTAAATGCCACAGTGAAATCATTAATTAGAATCAAACATGCTGCCAAACAAATGATGAAGTGTCTCCCCCCCTTGGGCCAATTAGTATAATTCTGGAAATGATTCAATGCCCTGATATTTGCCAAAATATGTGTCTATGACATTGTGTGTTATAAAAAGACAGATGGATGAACAAATAATCAAACTAATGACATAGGAGTAGGAGAGCAGCGAGTGTGTCATCTTCTACATTCAGTCATTCAGCGATATGTTCAAGTACAGTCACAGAGAATCACTGAGGTATGTCCAGATTGGTGTTTGCTTAATACTGTGAAGCTGGGAAATGCATCAACTCTATGGCCACTTTTCAAGTGCAGTAATGTGGTTTGCACTTCTTAACAGTGGTGGAGATCCACTGTAAATGTCAAAACACTAGAAGAGGCATGGAATAGCATGACTTCCTCCAGACCAATTTTTGTTAAGAACTAACAGGTGTGGAAACACAATAAGCACTAAAAGGTACCCCAGGTTCCAGGGGGGGAGTAAACACAGTATTGAGACTCTAGGATGATGATGGTGATTGTATTCTGAATTAGTTTACAATGAAGAATTGACGACCATCAGCCACATAAATACTGGCATGGTCCTAATTAGGGATGCACCGAAATAAAAATTCTTGGCCGAAACCGAAAAACGAAAATGAGGAAACCAAGGCCGAAAACCGAAACACCGAAAGAAATTATTATGCCAATTATTAGTACCATTGCATTTATGGCTATGACTGTGTACTAACCTCACTAAAATCAAGGCATTGCATTTCAAAGAATAAATCAATTACAAAAGTATGAAAATATTTATTTAGCACTGACAACAGTGCACAATATAAAATAAAATAAAATTCAAAATAAAATGTTTAACTTTAACTTAATGATGAATGAATGAATGAATGAATGAATGAATGAATGAATAATGAGAATAATAATCAGCCTACGAAATCCCACATCCTCTACTACAGAGAATGGCTGATCATCTAAGGCAATGAATTCCATAATTTTTTGTGTAATGCCCTTTGCCTTGGCACCACCACTGGAAAACTTTCTTGCCTTTTCAAAAACGTCCGCCACAGACGGAGTGGGCGTGCTCGGATTGATTTTCCTTTTCTGTGCCACTTTCTTCTCATATTCAGAATGGCAATCAGGATGTTTGGACTTCAGGTGATAAATTAAACCTGACGTGGAGAAACTCTTTGCAGATGCACCCACTCTTGAAATTTCGGCATTACAGGTTTTGCAAATCGCTATCTGTGGGTATTTCTCAGATATTGAAATACGTCCACACACAACATGTTGGCACTTATCCACTACATGTGCTGGCCGCGGTTTTTGTTTGCGTCATCACAACTTCCTGTTTCCGAAAATGCACTTTTGGGCCGTTTTCAGCCAAAAACTTTTTGGTGGCCGAATATACGGTGTATCCCTAGTCCTAACCTGTGTATGGGAATAGGTTGTAGATGGTTAAAATAAACAGCAGCCTCTTGCAACTGCACTAACAAAAGCAGAATTATTGCAAAAGGAGAATTATTTTGCTTTTATTTGACGGTTCAAATCACTGTCTTTCAGCAGGGCCCATTTAGAGCAGAAGGACAAGTGCAAAGTCACAGTTGGGGAGTGTATTCTATCATTGTGACAGCTCCAACCCCACAGAAAGAGTTGGGCAAAGCCTTAGTATATTAGACACACAGTATATTAAACTCAGGGACAGACGAGTGTTACAGCAATAAATGTTAACCACAAAATAACTCCATAAACATCTTTGCATAAACACAAGTCGACGCCGGAGATTTTCAACTATTGTGTATCTGTTCAAAATTAATTTAGAGAGCTCTTACCTCTCTCCTTTGAGGCGTTCCTCGTCTTTCAGTAGGACCACTAGCTGCTTGCTCTTCTCCCTAACGTTGATGCCCTGGTCTTTGCCGTCTCTGTCAATGTACTGGAAGTCCTTCAGAGTCTGGATGGCGAAGATGTTTTCTTTGCACTGCAGCGCCACTCGCTCTGAGCCCGTCTTGATCAGGTAGTCGAGCAGTGTGAGCGCCTTGTAGACGTGGCGCCAGTTCTTGCCGTGGTCGTTGAGCCTTTTCCAGATCATGCTCATGATCTCACTGAAGGCCACCACGTTGTAGGTAAGGTCGGCGATCTCGGACATGAGGGAAGACGATGGGCCCCAGGGGTCGTTGGAAGTGGCCTCTCTGACTTTCTTCTCTGCGTCAGAGTAGTTGTTCACCATGTTCTTCATCTGCCGGCGGATGGTTGAGCTTGGCATGGTGGCGGTGGAGATGGGACAGACAGGAAAAAATACAATGTACACTCTCACACAGGAGAGGAGCTAAACATCAATAATGTTTGGGTAAGGAAAGCTAACAGACACACTGGGTGTCAATGTGTGTGTGCGTGCTTCAGCTGAAGCTTGCGTTACGTGTCCGTGCACCTGTGTCCTTTCTCAAGGCACGGCGGTGGCGTGTGTGTGTGTGTGTGTGTAACTCTTGTGTCCAGGTGTGTATGTGTGTGTGTGTGTGTGTTGTGTACGAGTGTGTTTGTTTATGAGGCTTCTCCAGGCCAGTGCAGTGTTCCTGAGTCCTCCAGAACAGCGTCTGTTAAAACCATCTCCACACACACAGTGCTGGCTGCACACATGACCACGCCATCACCTAGGACAGACAGAGAGATTACAGGTTAGTGGAAGGATGAGGGGGGGGGGAGAGACATTTAAGAAAGGTAGCAGAAGAAGGCAGTTGAAAATAGCTACATTCAGCCAAACTAAAACAGCAAACATGACAACACTTCCTTGTTATAATGAGTTTCTGAGTAATGCGCTAACAGCTTAGTCTTCATTTTAGCACTACACCACATGACACATTCATGTTTCTCTCAACCTAAAGAGTCATGTTGTATGCCAACAATCCCCAACTAATGAAATTCCTCTCCCCTAAATATTCAACCTACCTTGTATTAGAGACACATTGGAAAAAAATGAAACATCTGGTAAAGTTATCCGTCTAATCTTAGTTACTTTGTTAAAGCTGTCACCATAATCCCATTTTCTACACCTAAAGAGTAAGAGCATGAAGATAAATTGTATTTATAGGGGCAACTTTACTGCCTTCCCCTCTGAAACTAGACAAAACAAAACAGTGTTTCATACTTTCACACTTACATAAGCAATTTCCATGCACTTGCAGAGTGCCTGCCTCCTTCATATTATACAAGGCCAGGGGGTTGTGGCCAAGAATTGTGGTTCCACTTTTGTAACTAACTCGAGTTTACAGTAACCTGACTCAATTGCAAACAAGGCAATGTCAATAATTTCAGGGCATTCAGGCCTGTGTGATGGTAAAGTTGGAAACTGGGTGGGCTTTGGGGACAATAAATGAGTAGAAAACACAAAACATTCCACAAACAATTTAAAGGAGACGTACACAACTCTCTTATGATAATGATGTATGTATAAAAAAAAGTCAATAAATCTGCCAAGACAGTGATATGACACCGTTCTCTAGTTACTGAGAAAAATAATATCCTACTTCTTCATAACAAAACCAGTTTATTCAATACACCTGTACAATCAAATGCTAATAAAAATACTGTGTGGCTGCAGGTTTACCAAAAACATTTTTCTTCCAAAACGTGAGTTATGTATTCCTCTAAAATGAAATGCATTATTTCAACCATGTGAGAGTGGAATTAGTCCAAAGAAACATGAGGGAAATGTATCAAAGCAGACACAGAAGCAATAGCTGATTTATGATTTATCAAGGCTCTTTCCCACCGACCACAGTATTGACATTCAGTGTATTGTTACGAGAGATAGCAATGACTGAGTAAAAATGTGTTTCCACCCTTTGGTGGGTGGCAGGGGAGATAAAGCATTTCCAGTCTGATTATGACTGGAGGAGTAACTTATGACTCCTCTGTCCTGTTTCTGACAGATCAGCAGCCCGGGCTACTAATCACTTCCTGACTGACACACACAATTATGGAAACTGTGTGGACTCACAGTTATGTGACTTACAAAGCAAAGTTCCATTCACACACAAAAAACTGTTGTTTAGCATGTACCATGAAGTTATGAGCTGCACATTTACTATCATTGCATCTTCTTTTAACCAAGTAGGGTCTTTATGTTAATACAATTGGGCTGCTTGGAAAGAAAAATCAATTTTGCTGAAATACAATATTGCAGTAGTTTAAACTCAGACGCAAACACACACTGGCTGGATCTGCTTGGCTCCATCATTTAGCCAGACTAATACAGAGGATTTCAACTCCATTCGTCATTTAGGAAAAAACTTCTGAGTGTACACACAGTCTTATCGTATTGGCACAGTTAGGCAGTTACACACATTCACATTGACAGTAAACTTGCCAAATCTCATTTAAATAATTACTCTCAGTAATAAATCAGTCTGGGTTTGCTGAGTTCTTGTCATGCCCACTGTTCCTCTGACTACCATTGAGGGAGACCCCTTGATGACTTATCCTATTCAGTAATCTGATCCCTGCACCAAGCGTGCTTTGACATGTCCTGCAAACAAGTGCTTTCATGAACAGAAGAAGAGTGTTAAAAGTAAGCAAGTGGCTATGTACATTTATTTATTTATGTGTATGTGTGTGTTTGTTTGTTTTAGGGATCCTCCTGCCCAGCAATGCCATGGAAAGACAGCTGGGGGGGATGAGGGTGAGGAAACGAGGAGTGCGAGTGTGTGTGCTTGGGAGGGGGGGGTAAGAAAACAACTTGGCACATCCCGTAAATTCACTTAACACCAGTGAAATGTGATTCCTGTGTGGCATGCCCCCCCAAAACGTTCCCTCCTCACCCTGCATCCGCATGAATACAGCTCAGACCTAATGACACATCTGCTGCTATAATCACCTATTCACCCATAGCAGACAGGAAGAAGAGAGGAGAGTCTGTCTTGTCCAACCCACCCCCCTCCAAACCCCGGAACAACCCCCACCAGAAGACACCGCTGGCCCGCCTTCCTTCAGCCCTTCTGTGCTTAGATCATTCGAGTCCCAAGTCCCAGAAGAGACGGCACACAGGACTTTTGTGTGTGTGTGTGTGTGTGTGTGTGTGTGTGTGTGTGTGTGTGTGTGTGTGGGAAAACACATTCATGTGCCGATGCAGGTTCATTATGTCTGAATGACTGAGCCTGTCATTCTTGTCAAACTGCCATCACGCCTTGTTGTTGCTAGAATAGGAGAATAACCATAAAAAAATATTTAGTCGAGGGACGACTTCTTGCAGCTTTGGAGGAACTCGCACACACCTAACATCTGCTGCCACCCTTTCAGTCTCTTCTCTCCGGCTGTCTGTCCTTCTGTATTTGACAGAAAGTCAGCCCAGTCTTATCAGTTTTTCCAGAGTTACAGTAGAAAAATGCAATGTTAAACTGCATATTTACAGTAATTAAATTAAGATCATAAATATGTGACGACTGGACGACTTGAACTAATGACTACTAGTCGACTAGGATAATATTTGGTATGGGGCAGCACTAAATAAGGTACTGGTGAATACACTGATATAATTTGTATCATATCTGTGACTTACATGGAGTTGCATGAGCCAAAAACTGCTACAAAATAATTTGATAGCTGCCGAAAAACAGCATGTGGATAATCACTGCAAAATATCTGCAGTGAACTGAAATTTACAGGAAAAACAATATGGCGTTTCCAGTGCTATCTAGCAGCAACAGTCACTCACTATTAGACAGTGAATAAAATAATCTACCGCAATTATTTCCAGTATATAATGAATGCATGGCACTGGCTGACAACATGTCCATCTAGTCTTGTGGGGGTGCTCAGCAACAGGTGACACTCCCTTGCTGAATTGTAAATCAGTTTCTATGGCAGAGGCACCTACAGGGGACGACAAGACCCAATCTGCCAGACTGTTGCTGGGATGGACCTTGCATTTTTGGTAGATAGCATCAGCAATATAAAGCTTGCTATCAGAAATGCCCCATCGCACTTGGTTAACACACTGAAACCTCACAGCGTGGTGAACAAGTGACCCGCACGTGAACTTCACAGCAAACAAATTTTGATCATTTTGATTATATGACAATGTCAAAACTAGAACAAATAATCATGTCAGCCTTTAATACAGACTTCCCTACCAAACTTTAGGCAGTGTGTGAAACAATGCCATGACTTACAGGAATTAGCTAGAGTTCTACAGCCCATTACGACAGTAGATGTCCATCTCTTTTAGTTTTTTTAGTTTTTTAGAACACCGGACGCAAGTGAACTGTCCGATGCACGAAACAAGCGAAACCTATCCTGTGTGTGCGAGTGGGCCAGTGTCTGGGTGTGTCTTGGCAAAACCTAAGCAAACTGTGATTAGCATTAAGGGTTGAGAGGCAGCACACTGAGAACAGGTCTTCCTTGCCAGACCCACACTGTAAGAGTAAAGCTGATCTGGAGATAGAAGGCTTGCACAACCGGGTGCTTGTGTATGAGTGTGTGACAGTTAAAGAAAGAGAGAGACAGGGGTGAGTGTGCAATGTGGTGACATTACGTTATCCACCCGATTCCTTCATCACCCATTTACTTCTTTCCTGTTCACAAGCCACATATACCAGTCATTAATCCTAAACCACTCAGCTGCCTGAGGATTAAGGTCCTACAAGCCAAACTAACAATCGCATCAAGTCTAACCCAAAGAAAATCAAACCACTAACACATGTTCCAAAATCCCTAAAGTGACTGTCAATCTATGGTAGGGGGGTATGATGAAGTGAGCTATTTAAGCCTAAAGAAGGGAGGAAAAGACAGGAAAAGAGAGGCCACCTTCTTGATCGACATTTCACACCGCCTATTGTCCTCCGTGGCCGGGCCGAGAGACAAAGCCAAGTCAGGCAAAGGGAGGAGGACGGTGATGATGCATCTGTCACCCACTGTGACTGAGTGATCATCCTGACAATAGACAAAGCCCTGCCCCTCTCTCAGGCCACGTTTGTACGGGCTCAGTGCGGCTCAGAATAAAACGCTCACATCGAAACACCAACATCTCCGACTATGCCCCATAAAATAAAGAAACCCTGGCCCTGTGCAGCGTCTTTCAGCCAAGGTTTTATGCGAACCTACCGAGCAGTAGTGTTAGCCGATTGCAAACGGAGGGAGTAAACAGACAGCGCCCACACCGTGAAGAATTTCCCCCAAAATCTCAACAAGTATGTGGACGTCAAGTATTGCCTTGAAGACTTACAAGTGTACGAGCTTAACTTAGTAGTACTCTGATACAACGCACGGTACATCGGGGGAGGAAATAAATATAATTAAGATGCTCAGACCAAACACACACAAAAAGAAAATCACAGCGTTTCCTTGAACTGGTGTCATTGATAGCACATAAGCTAAAGTAGCTTTGGCTAACATTATTTATTTTTTTTTGTCTCAATCCTATTTTCAGGTTTTTCTAGTCAAATAACCTGTTTGAATTGCGAAATAATGTCGGGAGCAGCAGAGCTCGAAGTTTGTGCACCGTCACTTTAATACATCGGGAGCGATAACTAGCCTACTTGCTACGTGTGCTAACGTTAGCAGGTTCAGTGCAAACTTGCGACAAGTAGTTGGCGTTAGCTAGCTACATAAGCTAGCGAGCGGTAACTTGGTTACGCTGATCCGGTGTGTTACCTCAGGTGGTTGGAAAAGTGCACAAACCCACTCAAGTTTGTTTTATTGACACGTCCTGTGCCTCTCCGTTGCCGCCGACTGTGATACCTGCGCTCGGATATCCAACCACTGACTAACGTTAATTTCTAATACGGGATCACAACTTGGCTCTGAAAAAAAGTTGGATCAAAGCTAGCGGCGCTTACGTTAGGTTAGCTAGCCGCAGAGCTCCTCTCTTCCGTGGCTCAGCTAGAAATTCAACCATTGACCGCTCAGGTTTTAATGATACAGACAACTCCCCGTGTGTGGGATTCACATTCAGCCCTACAGACTAGATAAACAACCATTCCGGCCAGCTTCCCGACGTATTTTCTGAGCTAAGACAGCCAACTAGCATGCTAAGCTAGTTAGCAATCCTTCAAGCTAGTAGCCAAGACGGGTGCTCGGTGGAGACATCACCGGAGCGAGCTGGATTACAGGACACCCTGGAAAAACAAAACAACTCGACTGTCTTGAAAACCGACGTGAACTTACCATATCCTTTGGGCTGCGTCGGGTACTACTGTTAGTCCAGGGATATAAACCCATAAACAAGTTTCACCAATTCCAAGAGGGGGGAAATGAAGGTTTAGTACTTATTTCGGTGTTCGGGGTGCTTGTTGCGCCTCCGCCAAGCTATGTGTTGCTAATGCTAAGCCAGCTAAAGCCAGGCTACACGTATCTCCTCCTCCAGAACATGGCGGGCAGAGTGGGAGGCGGATGGGGGAGGCTGGGAAGGGTGTGACCAAGGCGGCTTGACTTGCCAGGGGCACATAGAGCCCCTTTACTGACTCCCCGCTGAAAACTACAGTAGGTGTCACCCATCAAGTCATATATTGCATAGTAGCATTACAGCAACAGGGCAGGCCTGTTTCAGTGTCACCATCGTGATGATTGATCTATTTTACGTTTTCACAGCAGTGACATGTAGAAGAGTGGGCCTTAATGCTGGGAGATTAAAATACACCACAGTGCTGGTTAACAGTGTCTGCTTAAGGGCAGCAAGTTATAATCCTGTTTTAAAATCTAGTCCCTGTCTCTTTTGTTTGTTTGCTGTTTAGTGACTGAACAGACCTCTCAGGTAAATCAGGTTCAGGTTCTTCTCAGGAAACGACGTGTGCAATTCATTCCTTTTTGGGGAAAGTTGTATCCGCCACAGTGAATAAAATAGGCAAAGGATTGCTGTGTGTGTGTGTGTGTGTGTGTGTGTGTGTGTGTGTGTGTGTGTGTGTTTACAGGTGTGCCAGTACAAGCCACACAAACATTGCAGGACAGCATTCCATCAGAGTTTTTCCACTGTCTCTGTGCAACCGTCTCATTAGCAGGGTTTTAAATAGAGGGAGGGACACGGCCCTCACACATTTCAGACACACATGCATATCACTGTTGCTTATTCAAATCAGGTTCTATGAATAGACATAAAAGATTCCCTGAAAAGTTTACAGTGAGCTATGAATAGACACCTACATGTGTAGACGGAGAGTGCGGTGCTTAAAAATAGAGGCAGCGATCAAAATGTCACAGTTTTACATCTCAGCCGGCACCGACAGAAAAGTTGCCAACACCTGAGCTCCAGCGTGTAGATGGCCAATGTGGAGTCTGTAAGTTGTGTTTTTGGCTGGCAGTGGCATTTTATTTTGGTCTTTTTCTCCTTTCATTCTCTCCGTCTTAATATAGAGTATCACGCTGGCGCTTCGCCCTCTCTCTGCTATGTTGAGTGTACAGGATAAGCCTAAGAAAGCCCAAGCCAAGCTGATTTAGGTGTGTTTGTCAGTCTCTTCAGCAAGAGAAAGAGAGATAGACATGGAGGTCCTGGTGCGAAAGAGGCTTCTCTGTTATCAGCCACAATAGTTTGATTGCTTGGAATGGAATAGAGGTGAAATTTGTAAGTCAGGATGCAAGAAAAACAAGTAAATTATTGAAAAGATGGTGAAGTACTATGAAATGTTAACTCAAAACCTTTACCAGAAAATGATTTTCCTGCATTTTCTGAAATACTGATACCCAAACCTTGCAACACTTCTATCTAAGATATTATGTTTTCTTCAAATGTGAATTCAGCGGACTGCATATCTAGGAATCCGAGCTGATCACATTAAACTTAAAAGCATCCCCATTAAAAGCATCACTACATGGGAACAGTCAATATTTAGCTCAAGCTGGGTTGTTCAACAGCACTAGAGGTGGCAGGAGGAGGGCATTATGTCTTTGTGATATTATTTGTATCAAAACATGTATTTGTCTAGAATACAGCAGAAGATCAAGGGTGGGCCGAATCTCTGAAACAACACGTAACACAAAAGCAACATCGTAATATTTCACCTTGACATATAAGACAAATGCCTGAGATTACCTTGTTTCATAGTTAGTGCTTTCTTATCATCTCCGCCTGAGTGTTATCAAGTTTGCCTCAGTGCATTATCGAGCCCATTCAAGCTTGTGCAAGCCCGGTCTGTGCTGTTCCACCGAGGGCAAAATATTAGAAAAAAGTTGCCAGTAAATATATCAAAGGTGAGGCAGGTCCTACAGTGTGAGGGTGCCTCCTGCAGATCACATCACATAATTCCCCTGCAGGTCCCATTTCAGTCAATAGAGGTCAGGAGTGTTCTACTTTTTATTCCAAGACCTGTGCTCGGAAGATTTTATTGCAATGTGAAGATAATGTCAGAGGTCCTTCGAACTGAACCCCTGCAGCCATGGGTGACCTTTAATATGTGATTACCACCAATGACCCTTGGTTTGAAAAGTCATTAAAACTAATTAACATTAAACACCACAGCCTGCCTCCTTACATGTAATTACCCTCATTCACAACACTCATACTCTATTAGAGACTCACTGGGCCCTTAGCGTTCCCTGCTGAACCCTTAGGTGTAGTGCACTGAACTAGGTTATTCCTGGTCACACCGAGGTATACTCAGAGTTGAGCAGCATAAAACACCAGGTAGTCTCATCTTTGCGTTGGACGACTAGTGTAAAATCCACACTAGCACACACACTCACAATTTATATTTGAGATATTCAGACATTATCTTGGTTTATCATCAGTCTCCTCAAACTTTAATTAATGAATCCATACGATCGAAAGAACACACCCGAGAATACATTACACAGCTCATAATGTGTCAGAGATTTGCCATATCAGATCCACATTATATAACTGAGCATTGTTTGTCACACACCAGCAAATCAGGCACCGTGTGCAGTAAATCACAGTTACAAAGGCAGCGACACATGTGAGTCATATTAATGAGAATATATTTCAGCAGTATGTGTGAAGCTAACAGATGTACAAAGAGGCCTGTTCGCCGCATGAATAACTGGCGCACAAGTTTAGAAACCTACAAAGTTATGTAATGTGGAAGTGGGGGAAAGACGGTCAGGATTCAGTCTCTGGCCCGCAGTGGAACACGTGGTTTCAGACAGAGCCGAAATCAGCAGAAAAACAGAAGAAGACAGAAAGCATGAAACAGGATCATGTATAATACCTTCCACTACTGCCAGATTATTAGCTAAATCTTTTCACACATGCAATTGGTATTATGCTCGCCAGTAGCTGGTATAAATTCTACCTGAAGAAGGTGAGCAAGAAGAAAAAAGTGCTCAACCGCTTGAGGAGTTGACGTTGACTCAATTGTAGCTCCCACCGCCACGAGCTCACCTCTGTGAGTTTAACTTAAACCTTTTAGTTCAACAACCATTAGAGACTAAATTTACTTTCCTATTCTTATAACTTGATCACGCCAAACAGAAATTCCACCTTCAGATCTATAATTCAGGGACTCTCAGGGAATCAGTCTGCCTTTTTGTTTGCAGACACAATGCTGTAGTTCTCAGCTCATCACTGTTGTTAACAGCCTCTCTAGCGGGTATCCCATACACCACAAAACTAACTGATGTGATTTAAACCAACAAGTACAGAGGAAACATTAATAATACACACTGTTAACTTTCACTCAGCTATAACAGAGCCATACTAATTCAAGTACAGACAGCTTTTTCTGCATAACTTAATACCAAATGTGATTGTTTGAATGTTTAATTCATTATAAACCATAAAAGTAAAAACACAATGTTTAATTTACAAATTAAAAACTTTTTTTTTTAAAACCACAGCTACAAGATTTGTCATAGTTTTGTACCCACCATGGTTTCAATATGACTGCAGGCAATTTGATCCGGAAAGGGGTCAGTTATATTCCCACAAAAGAACACTACAATTAATAGGCATGCTGTGAGTAATTCATTTTTTATGTGCCGCATATGTTTGCCAGGGCGGGCACAACAGCCTTATCACGATAACATCTTTTCGGTGTTTCTACGATATACAGTGCATCAGTTTTTCACAATTTACAAATGAAATTACTCCTTGTTATGCTGACCCAATGATGAAACATGTCACTCAAACTACCTCAAACATAAACAGAGAAGTGGGCATGGGCAATAGAAATTTGACCACTCCATCTGCTCGGTGTTGGAGGAAATCCAAGTTTCTCACTGAGTTCACAAAACTCTTTTAAGCCAATTTATGTGATGAATGAAACTGCTATCTCACCCAGCTTATACTGCCTACATGCTAGAAAACTAGTTGGGCCTGTACATGCCTCTAAATGGTTCAATAGTTAATAGTCCCCTGTGTGATTTTATTACAGAGGAATAGTAGTTATGCTTTAAATATAAGTCACATTATAAAAAACTTTTAATCTTAACCAGATTTTGGAGCTGTTTCACCATAAATGCATCATGACCTTCTGCATGCTGGTCCCCCCTCTGCATTTAGCTGGTGCCC
The DNA here is from genome assembly GCF_905237075.1 of Dicentrarchus labrax. NCBI lineage: Eukaryota > Metazoa > Chordata > Actinopteri > Moronidae > Dicentrarchus > Dicentrarchus labrax. The sequence continues at coordinate 2,102,134 of NW_026136722.1, read as the reverse complement.
TTTTTATTTTTTCCACCCCCGCCACTTAGACATGTGTGCCACTGTTGCCTACTGTTCAACCTATGTATGAGAGTGGGGGAGGTAAAGGTGTGGATGTTTTAAATCTGAATCCCTTGGAAAACCAGTGAGAGACGGGGGAGCGAAAAGCAGGCCCCTTCTGCAGTGAATCGTAGTAAAGACAGAGAGAGAGAGTGTGAGAAAACGTCTTCTTCTCCAACAGAAGGAGAAATGTAGTGTTGTACTATTTCTTGAAAGGAAGTTGAGAGACTTTCTGCCCACCTGCTCTTTCCGCCTTTGCCCACTTGCTTCCGCACACACGCAAACCTCTATTTCACGTCTTCTGCATCAGTGCCCCTGACAGGATGATATGTTAGCGTCACTCAGGCAGAAAAACACTGCAGCTTGCATACTAGATGTGCTTGTGTGTGTTGTGGGTAACACAAATCCAGCACAACTGTAGGACTGCCCCTGGATTCTGTTAACACGGACAATGGGTTACACATTTCACACAATAGCTCATGGTTTTGAAGTTAAAAAAATTCTTCACTTCATGAAAAGTGTTCTCATTTGCCGTTCAAAAACATCCTGCCTTGCTGTCTTGACTGGAAATGGACACAGGAAGTGATGTAATTGCACCGGATGAATGAATCGAACAGAAGAAAGGGGTATGAACAGTGAACACCGCCGTGGCAGAGTAGACAAAGAACAGAACCACCTACAGAAAATGCAACTTGACAAACAGAAAATCCAACAAAAGTACCACCCACACTGTTTGTGAAGCAAGTGAGGCTTGGAAGCGCCAGCAATCCCGAATTAGCACAAATTTACACTTAGAAATGAAATAAATCACAGACTTACAGGTGGACGCCCATCTGTAGAGGTTGCATTGAACTACATATGTCTAGAAAACATGGCTTTGATGCTGAAATGAAATCTATATTTACATTTATTCACATTTAATATTCCTTTACAGCATTTGCATATACAACATTTACAAAATCATCACACACAAGAAGGGGACAAAATAAATTATAAGACTGCACTTTGGCCCTTGAGCTGAAGGCGGTTCCACTTCCTCTCCAGCTCTTCCTCTTATATTCTTCCATCACCCCACAGCCCTCCTCTCTTCCTCCTGCAGTCCCTCCTCTCATGGCTGAGTCAAGTGACCAGCTGACTGGGGATTTCCAGGACAGGTCACGCTATTGAAACCACAGGTCGGCCATGTTTTCCTGCTGTTCTGCTTAGTCTAGTTCCATTTAGTTCTGTGCATGTTTCACTCTTTCTCACATATATGACATGTTTAAGTGTTAAATTGTGTGACCATGAGCCAAGAATATCATATTAATTAAATATTGTACTGCTGATTTCACAATGAATAAATAAAATCACATTACTCATGACTCTGAACTGCATACGGACAGCAGCGCCATTTCTCATGACATATTTTGACAGGGGAAAAGTGCAAAGGCTTTCACATCCCATGACATCTTGTGGCCTTAATGTGGAGTTTGGGAAATTTAGACCTTATGAATAAGAGCTGAAGTTGTTGTTTTTTATCCCAAGAAAGAATAACTAACCTTGTAAAGTGTTATATTTAATGTAGAGTACTGATACACACGTGTTCTGAGCATCAGTGGCTTTTTGGGCTAATTCACAACATCTGAGAAAAATAAGTGACACTAAACTCTGATTTATTATGGATCAACGCAAGGGCTTAACAGGAGTCCCACTGTAGGGCGTAGATTATAATTCAGCATCAGATTTCTCCCGTTGGGAGACACACAAAGGACTTCTTAGAGTTAATTAGTGGTATAATTATCTTGAATGCAGTTTGACAATAAATAGATCAACGTCTATTCTTGTCTATTTTGATCCGCATTGGTCTCAGCGGCTCAGTAGAATTGAGCATTACCTCACTGGAAGGGTAATTGAACTAAATTTAAACAATAATTCTCCTCACTGTGTCTCAAACCTTGCAACAAGATTTTCTCTTTTGGTTAAATCTTGCAGGTGGAAAAATAGAGCCGCATTTAGGCTTTTGTTACACCCACAGTGTGTCAGTGTGATTTTCTATCATCATAAGTGTGTCCCTCAGGTATTGAAATGAAAAGCTCTTCCCTCGCAAAACCTTTTTTTTTCCCCCTACCGTCCACTATCTCCACAGCACTTTTTGCAACAGTGGATTTAACTCGTCGTCACATAAGTTGGGATGGACGATCTGTCCATCATTAGCTACCTGGTGCTCCTGCCAGCCTCACATCCATAAGCAAAGACATGTCCTCCATCCTTTATTCTTTTTTTTTTTTTTTAACTTGCAAAAGTTCATCTTTTTCACTGTTCCAGATTATATCCTGCATGTATTGTAAATCTTGAATGCAACCAAAGCTGCTGCAAAAAAGTAAAGCAACATGTACAAATAGATAGGGGGATGGAAAGAGGACATGGCAGTATAACAAAGGGGATATCAAGGCCTTGAAATGGCTGCTGGCCCAATGACTACTTTATATGAATATGAACTCAAAGGCATCACTGGTGTTTCATGTATCCCAATAAATAATCTGAATATGAACATTTTTGGGTGAATTATTCCTTTCCATCTCCCCTCTTGACTTTCTCACCTTTAAGATTATAATATTAGGAACAGCAAACATGAGCTTACTTTTTACGTGGAAGGGATGAAACTAAAATAGGTTCACACAATGACAGAAGTGTAAAGACAAACCACACAGTGATGCACACATATACAGGTAACTGATTGAAAAAAGTCACACGCACACACACAGAATCCACAGAAGCCACACCAACTGTGTGAGACAAATATATACACAGGAAGTGCCTCCCACTCCCTTGCCCCTACTTGCTGTCTCTCTCTCTCTCTCTCTCTCTCTCTCTCTCTCTCTCTCTCTCGAGCGTTACTCATGGTGGTGTGTTGCTGAGCAGCAGCCAGTCGTGTTTTTCCCCTCACCACTCTCTCTCTCTCTCTCTCTCTCGCACTCTTATCCTCTGCTCTGACTCTCTTGCGCTCTGGCTCAGCGGACAGACGAGACCTCTCCTCTCTCGCTCCTCTTCCTCTCTGCCAGTCTGTTATCTCACTGAATCCTTTATCTGTTTCTCTTTTTCACATTTCTACCTCCCTCCATGTCTCCCCCTCTGTGCCAGGGGCATTAGCGGGGGTCCCGGTGTGTGTGTGTGTGTGTGTGTGTGTGTGTGTGTGTGTGAGTGTGAGAGTGTGTATTAGGGGGTTTCGGCATGGAAGCTGTGGCACTTTATACATTTCGTGCCACAGAGGGCGATGAACTCAGTTTCAACAAGGGAGACCTGCTCAAGGTAAGGGAAAGAATTGTTTGTACGTTTTTCTATCTATCTGTCTATCTGTGTATCTATATATATAGATACACTGACATACAGCATGTCTCACACACGTGTTGTATTTCTCAAGCAGAACAGTAGTAGACCAACAGATTGCCTCCACTGTGATAATTCCAACAGTTCTAACTTTGGTGTCTCTCAGCACTTTGTATCCAGGTGCTGCTGTTGTTGACTACAGAAAGTGCAGTATGATACAGCTTCAACTTGTACTGAATGAACACTGAAACATTTTTGATTGAGAACGTGACTGGCAGCTGAAAACACTGTGCAGGATAATCTTATTCAAACGTCCACTGCTTAAAAATGTATATATTGCACCCTGTAGCAAAAATGAGACTATAGTTTAAATGAATAGATTGACTTTTGATTCCCTTTCTTGCTGATGAGGAGATCAATACCACTCTCATGTCTGTATGCTACCTACGTACCTGGGAACAGCGGCCGGCGAGCTTTATAAAGAACGTTTTTCAGCTCACTAATAAACACATCACATCTCATTTGTTTCATTTGCACAAAAACCTAAGTGTAAAAATGACTTGATGTGGAATGTTATGTGCTAGTAACTTTCTTTTCTTTCCCTGAAATTACATGGCCTCCACTCTAACCCATTTCTGTGGGGAAGGGAGATTAAATTTTCCCTAATCAATCAGTAGAGACCGACATATCCACCTGAATCCATCATCATTTTAAAGTTGACACTGATGCATAGGCATGTCAGCAGCGGAGCGGAGGAGTGGAGCAAACTATGATGTCAGGTAACACTGAGAAGACATGTCGTAGTAGAATAATAATAGCAGCGTCTAACTTGTCCGGCGCACAGCTTAGCAGCAGTGTTTGTCCCACCCATGGGGCTGATTGGCTAATCATTAGTCCCCCCCCCAAGGTCAATTTTTCATCCGAGAAACCACATTTTCATGTTATGATGCCAGACCAGAGTGTGAATCAGTGATCAGTGGGCGTATTCAACGCTCTGGACCGAGGCAAGGAGTTTTTTGGTCCTGCACAATAAATAGTTACAGCACACAACCACATAAAATGTCAAACTGACATATTCATACTTTATACTTCACTGTTTCCAGCCTATATGCTAAGCTAAGATAACTGGCTTAGCTTCATATTCAGCCAAGAGACAGGACTCTCTTCTTTCTCAAAATGACAAACTACTCCTTCAAACTAATCACATTTTTTTACTATGGGATGCAAAACCAACATTTCCTTAAAGCTACAGTGGTTGTATTCTTCTGATGGAGAACAGGCCGAGTGCAGTGCTGAAATAGATCCTGCACAGCTGGAAATTATTGTAGTAGAAAATTGTCCCTCTAAGACATTAGCAATAAACCTCAGATTTAAAGAGCAAGAGCTTCTCTCCAGACTTAACGCTGTGGCACCAGCTGTTCCGCGGTCTTACAGTACATGGTGAAAGACACAGCGAGATCAGTCTCTCCACTGGATCTGCCCTCAGCGGACCAGATGTTGCTGCAGGAAAAGTTTTGTTTTAGGAGCAGCTCTAACATTTTCTTGACTGGTAAAACCCTTAAGTTCTTGCTCTCATTATTATATTACTATGGCCACTTGTACATGCTATATATTACTACTGGAGGCCGTTCCCTGTTGGGTTTCTGAAAGGCCTCTTGGGAAATGTTAGAAGTCACACAATGTAGTAGTAAGTAAAGTAAATTAGGCAGGTGGAAGGAAAGACCTCATGGCAAAATAACCCATGACACATCTTTGATGATGTCTAACAGGATAATAATGCCCGAGGGTGGAATTTACCTTTAATTGTATGCAGTACAATGGTATTATACACCCCAGACAGACTCTGATTCTAATATTAGACGACACATGAATAAAGCAGCTTCTCAATTCTGCTGTCTGCAAACTCATTTTTGTGTGTCAGTTAATGAGCCTAAATGAGGTGGCATTTAGTTTTGCTGCTATGTCAGTGCATTGTTACAGTAAATAAATGTGTTTTTCTCATTTCCTGCCGTATTTGTGTGCAGATATCAGTTGGTAAAGTATACCTCTTGATCTTTCAAAATGTAATTAGTTGTTGGCTTTAGTCAACTGCGACTTAAGACCGTATTTATGTTGATGGGGTCAACAGTATCAAAGTGAACTCATGCCATAATGGCCACGGTGACGCATTTGCTGCCACTAAAATTGGACCTACACTTAAAACAGTGTTCAAGCTTATGCATCACTTTTTCTTTTTTCCCACTTGGACAAACTGATGTCTTTTCACAGCCAAGCAGCACCGGTTCAGACCTGGGTCAAACAGTACTTTTAAATAATTCTTCACATTTGTTCATCCCTGTTTGCAGCACCAGATGGCCTGAGGTTTACAATGTCAAAACAAGTCATATGTCGTGTTGTGCAAAATGTTACAAAGAATTCTAAATCAGATACTTTCCTGTCACGAATTACTGGAGCTCATTTAGACGTTTACTGTGTAAAAACATACATTTCTGGCTAAAAAAATTTCTTTAGGTCCCAGAGCTGCTCCCCCTTGTTGGGGTACATTGTTTTCTTCATGTCCTGTTGTGCAGTAGCCATGTGGAAACGGATCAATCAGGCAGTGCAGTACTCATGATGAAATAAAAAATAGCTCTGTAGTTAAATAAAAAAGTAGCTGCGCTCACATTCTGTTTAAAGCTGGAAGACAGTGCGGCCAAGTCTAACACAAGGGACACACAAGTAGAGCACGAAAACACACGTTTCGTTTGTTCTCCAAACCCCAACACATGAATGTGACAATTTGGGATTTAAATTGGATCTGGACTGTGCGACAGACTCCTCTGTCACTGGCAGCAACTACAGTCACAGGGAGTAGCCAGGTAGTAAGCTCAAGCTAGTGTAGGGTTTAACACAATCTCTCAATCAGTAATCTCCTCAGACGTATGATCCATTCCCATTGTGTAAACATCAGCTGAAAGTTGCTGAAATAAATGTTTGATTCATTTATTATATTCAGTAATATAATTTCTCATTTGTTCAGTTCGTGGTGTGACAAAAAAAAGATCCAAGCCCAGAAACAGTCTGCCTTTCTTTGTGCATCCAGGTGTTTCAGCCTCTGTTAAGATATTTTCATCATAGTACAGATGTTCATGTCGGAGGTTTGTATTTTTCCTTCATGTATTTCGGGCTTATAGTATGATTGCTAATGATGTAATTGTTAAATCCTTTGGTACCATCTAGAAGGAGCTGAGTCAGTGGGGGTGGTCATGGATAAACATCCTGTTTATACATATCCGAAATTCACATGAAGAGGAAAGAAATGATTAATGGATTCGACTGAGCTTGGACTAATTTAGACTCTGTTCTTTCCCCAAAAGCAATATAAACAAACACCCGAAGACTCATTTACATACTGTGGGATGGGGGTGGGAAGAGGGTTTCAATTCAAATTTTGGTTAGAAAAGTTAACGTCCGTGGGTCACGGAGTCAGGGTGATGGATTCACTGAGTCTGTGGAAGAGTTGTTTGAGTATAGGCCTTAATGATGACAGACAAGAGAAAGCATCCAACTGGACAGTCCAACATATATCACATAATACAGCAAGGGGGATTTCTTCTTATTCACATGAATTTGTTGTTTGGCCAACACTGAGACCAGCAACTGATTGAAAGGGCAATCATTCAGCTCTGTGATTGAACAGTGATTGATGCCATGAACAGTAAATCATTCCATAGCCTGCAACCCATTTTAAAATGTTCGTACAAATGCACAGCGCAGCCATTAAAACAGATGGTGCATGAAATGAAGTTCCTAAAGGCAGAGAGGGGACGGGGCAACTTTTTTGGCAGATGGGCAACATTGCCAAAGAAGTTTTCTCCTTCATAGTTGCAATGAGGTCCTTACCGGCAGGATGCATTTGAGTTGCTGTTTTAACTGTACGTCACAGGTTTTATTTGAGTTGATCTGATAAAACATAGCAGCACTTTGATAGGGAAATAAAACAAAAGAACTCTAGATTTAGCGTTTAAAACACTACAAACCAAGCAGAGCAAACAAAACAGAAGCTCAAAATGACAAGAGGATGTCACAGCTGGATTAGAACACTGAGCAGGAAAAAACAAGGAGAAGCGTATCAGGTGACAGCGTGTCGCTCACAATTAAAGACTGTCCTCCACTGCCCTCATCACCCCAGTGTTTCTGAGATAAAAACCACCACAAAAAAGTAATTTAACATCATCAATCCCACCTTTCTGCTCTCCTTCAACACCTCTGCTCTGTTAGATACAGCAACAGACTTTGTGGCTTAATGCGGTTCAGGTCAGATCTGTTTGCTGACCCTTGTTTGTGTGTGTGTGTGTGTGTGTGTGTGTGTGTGTGTGTGTGAGGGGAGCTCATGAGGGGCTTTATGTGGCATTTTGGACTTGCCAATAATCTTGTGTGCTTTGGAAGTTGTGTGGGTTGAGGTTCTTGGTTCACACAAAGATGAATGAAAGCCACTGTGCCGGATAATGAAAGAAGAGAAGTCTGGCGCGGAGATTGATATACAGCGAGCCAGAGAGAAATGATAGTGGCCTTTCACCCGATAGTAAGAGCCTGCATCAACATTGTTATGGGCTATATTTCATCTCTCTCTCTCTCTCTCTCTCTGTGTGTGTGTGTCTGTATGTGTGCCTAGATCACCAACATGGAGGATGATCCTAACTGGTACACAGCTGAGCTCCACAACAAAAAAGGCTTTGTGCCAAAAAACTACATCAACCTGCGACCACACGCGTAAGTATACACACATACACGCCGCTTCAACTCATCTGTAAAGCAGATGAATACATTTCACACGTTCACCACTGGTCTACCTAAACAACTCATCAGTGAGTGTGTGCAGCTCGGGGGCGTTTTCTGCTCTGCTCTGGACATCTGCACTCCAGCATAAGGCAGCCTACCCAAAGGGACACACTCACTCGCTGCCTTACGTAATCACACATGATACAGCCTTGTGTGTTTACAGTGAAGCTGCTGGCACACCCTGTATCTCCATCAGATGGTCATACACCAGCCTGGGTTCTACTTTTTTTGCTGTGACAAAATCCTTAACTGACAACACAGCCATTAGAGCGGCTCTGGCTCTTAATGAACACTGACACGCGGTCCAGCTGGAGCTGCCTAGTTAAGTTTATGCGCACCGTAGGGGGATGTGTATTCTGTTGGGTCTATGAGTGTTTTTTCCCTCCTCCACATTAGAGCAGTTTGTTTGGATGCAAAGTTCGCACAAATGACTTCTGCTCTCACGAACCTGAGCTCTGCAACGACAGACAGAGCCATGACTCAAATGAGGAGAGAGCAGATCCAGTACCGTGGCCACATTGTAGGACCCTCTTTGTTAAATGGACAGTTCACCCCAAATCAAAAACTCATAGTTTTCCTCTTACCTGTAGTGCTATTTATGCTTCTCGCTTGCATCCGCGTGAGCTGCCAAGTTCTGGAGATATCAGCCAAAGAGGTGTCTGCCTTCTCTCAAATATAATGGAACCAGATGGCACTCGGCTTGTGGTGCTCAAAGTGCCAAAAAAATACATTTGAAAAACTCAACAGCAATGTCCCTTTCCAGAAATCATGACCCAGTTACACCCAATCCTAATGATATAACCCACAGAACTTGTTATGAGCATTTTCATGGAGTAGAAAAGAGGAAAAGAAAATAGTTCCTGCAACTCAACTAGACTGATAAATAGCGCTACAGGTCAGAGGAAAAATATGTTAATTGTGTGGTGAACTGTCTCTTTAAGGTCTTAGGTCACAGGGTCAAAATTCTGGGATTTTATTTCAAGGCTCTTTGAAGAAAAAAACCCAGAATACTCACCCTAAGACCTTAACCGAGAGTCTCACCATATTGGATCTGCTCTCTTGTTGTTTGTGTCATGGAACTGACTGTCTGTCGTTGCAGAGCACAGGTTCATGAAAGCAGAAGTCATTTATGCAGACCTTGCATCCAAACAAACTGCTCCACTAAGCAAGACTAATGAGCACAAAACAAAAAAAAAAGAAATGAAAAATTATACTATTACTTACGCTCCACAGCTGACAACTGCAGCATTTTGGGATTTGATATGCGTGCATATTTAGCAGCGTGTTCAAAAATAACTTCACAAATGTGCTAATTTTACTTTTTTCCCCCCTGACCCCCCACAACATCTCTTTTCTTTTTTCATCGTCAGCATTGATCTGCACTGCTGTGAGCTGCCTTTTTTTCCCAAACTTCATCAAACACCACCGAAAATACAAACGTCAAAAGTTATTAGACAGCCAAACAAATAAGTCCATGTGTGCAAAGTTGTATTGTAGCTGCACAGACCCCAGAACAGTTCACCTGCATAAAACAGTAACATGAGCGATCTCTTTCTTTATTTCTTACTTGCTTCTCCTTTTATTTTTCTTCCTCCAGCTGGTTCGCTGGCCGTATATCTCGCGGTGTGGCAGAAAGTCGACTCAGGCACAGGGAGTGTGGGGCTTTTCTGGTCAGAGAGAGTGAGAGCGCCCCGGGCGAGTTCTCCATGTCTGTCAGGTAGGAGATAAAGGATCATTCAAGGATCCATATTTTGCCCATGCATGCTTATGTCTGAGAGTTGATTTGTACATATACACCACTTTGATCTATGTATTCTTTTTTATCAGGGATCCAAGCAGTACTGGAGCCCTATTGTTTCCGTTTTTGTTATTCTTTTTTTTACTTTCTTTCGTTTTCTTTTTTTCTTTCTTACTTATTTTAATGCAACAAAAACCGTAAGACCAAAAGTCACCAAAATGGTCAGGCAGACTGCAAATTCCACCCACTACACAGGCAGCTAAAATGACACTCACTGACCTCAAGGTGATGCTGTAACAATCAAGTTTAAGTTTTTTTGCAAATTATCCCAAAAAGGGCTTGGCTTTCGTTCTTTTATTCTGTCAGTTCATCTGCATGTTTGCTCCAATGCTCTCAAAATGTAAAAAACTTTTTACTCAGTTCTCTAAGAACTAGTCAGAAGCTGTCAGGCCAATCATCCTGAAAGTCAGAATCATCTACGGACTTTGCTGATCAAAGCGTCTTTGAGTTCAATTTTACATACGCGCTCATTAATCGTAATTGGCTTACACTACTGAAACCAAACTTGGTGCGCATGTTTGGATGCCAGGTCTGAGGTTCGCTGCATGGTCTTGAGATAAACAAGGGGTTTTCCCCAGTGTAAAAAGTTTTTCATGTATTCTCACGAAATCTTGTTTGCATGATTTAAGGTCATGACTCAGTTGATGCACAGAAATTGGTAATGATTACTTGAAGTGCCCATTTATAACAAATCAGAATATATCACATTCCAAATTTTTAAAATTCGGACTGAATCACCCGTATGTCCTACAGAGCTGAAATTATTTCCTCACATCCACTAAACTGTGACAGAAGTCAGACCTATCTTCAGTTCATAAGTCCATCACTCTATATTTTGGCCAATGTGGTGATTCATGCATGTGGAAGTTTTCGTTTTTAAAGTGCTTCTTGTCTCAACCTGCTTGCATCCCGATCAGTGCAAATTGCAGCTGTATTTACATGTTATTTCTATTCTCCATGTATCCTCTTATTACTGCAACAGCCCTGTTTCTCCACAGGGTTTCATTCCATCTCTTGGAATCTAATTCACTTAGCAGATCTATGTAAACATATACTGTATAAAGGGATGTGTGCATCCTTGCATACAGTATATGTTTACATTGCAGCATTGCCGTCCCCTGTTGTCATTAATAAAATTCTGAGCGTGTGCGTGCGTGAGTGTCTGTGCATGTGGTGTTTATGTTGGTGGCAGGGGATCAGAGGAGCAGGCAGAGGAGGGTAAACAGGATAAGTTGCAGGATGGAGGGAGAGGGAGGATCTGCAACCCCTCTGGCCTGATGTGAGCTAATCCTGTCTGGCACACCGCGGCATCTGGAGCTGCCGATGGCGCCCGAACGGTGGTCTTGCCGGCGGGATGGCGGTCAAGGAAGTAGCTGAGGCTTGGCATCGTGCTCCTTGGGGCTGTGTGGATATTGGAGGTGGAGATTCGGGGTGTGTAGGGGTTTGGGAGACTGCATTTTTGCGGTAATGACTTGGAAATAAGGGTTGGCTCTACTCCGGGCTGCTGGGGCTGTAAGACGAACTGGCATCAGTTCAAGGGGTTACAAGTTGGATTTGTGGGTTGTTTTGCAGTTGGTTCTGACAATGTCTGGGAAGGATATCTCTCTCCCAGTGGATTTAGGACAGACTTTTGGAAGCATTATACAGGAAAGCAGAGGGAAAGTAAGTTGTCTGCATTAAGGGAATTGGAAGGGAAAATTGGAGGGAAGGAGGAGAAGCTGTGTTTGCCAAGAGGGGACAGAGAGGATTTTTGATGCTACTTGCTTTTTTGGCTGTCTGTTGATGTCTCTCTAGCTGTTGTTGCTGGATGGCTTGGAAATTGGGTCAGGTGTTTGCGTGAGTGTGTGGGTTTGTGTGTGTGCGTGTGTGGTCCTCGCAGTGCTGACAGCTCCCCTGTCAGAGGAGACGTCCTGACAGCAGTAACTGTGAGAACTTCAGTCCCGGCTCAGCTCGGTCCAGCTTTGACGTCAGACCGTGAAAATCTGATCCGCTTTCGCAGCCACAAATGGAGCCAGAAAATATACAGGAAAACTACTGGTGAAGTTATCAGTTAGTCAAAATAGCTATGTGTAATGTGACAGTTTGATGATACATTGACACTATGGGTCTGTTACACTTCCAGCTATTATTAGCTGGATAATTTGGTTGGGATGAAAGGTAATTGTCACTTTAAAGTCAAAGAGATGCAACATGAGTCATTTTCTTTACACCTTAGTCACCATGAAAGTATGTCATGGTGTTAAAGGTCTGACGAAAGTTGTTGCGTGTGACACCTTATTGTGGTGATAAAACAGAATTATTGTCATAAAAAGTCTGCCCCATTTCCCTTTTTGTGTTTTAATTGGTTCTAGTGTTGCATTTATCAGGCTTCATTTCCAGCACAAAATACAATAACAACATTTTAATTAACCATCAGAAAGCAGTTACTGGGTTATTGAACGTTGCAGCCTTGTTTATCATTTCAGTGCATTCGTATTATGAAAAATGCACACTGGGGACAGGGTTTTACAAATAAAGCCATGACTGCAAGCCCCCCACTAACCAGAAAATTGTGACAACGCAATTTTCAGATAATCAACAGGTTTGAAATGGTTAATTGGGCCAAAGAAATAGGAAAAAAGAACCCTTGATCCCTGACTTTAGTCACCAAAATTGAAGATGTATTTCCATTGGACAGTGGTTAAACTATGGCAAGAAAGCAATAACTCCTTTATTTTTGTATTTGTATGTCAGAATATATTGAATGGTAAAGTAATACTGGAACTAACCTATAAAATATCCACCAATGATTGCAAACTTCCCACCGGTCTCTAAAACATCCAGAAAATATAACACAGACGTGACCCCAGTGTCCTCAATAGTGGTTCTGACTGGGGACCTTTCAGGTGATCAATCTTTATTGGAAAATCACTCATGAAAGCTTAATGTGGACTGAATTGGAGATTTATTGTCCGCAGACAGAATAGAGGGCTGACTTAGTTTTTGTTCAGAATACTTTTTGAAAGGTGGTTATGAGAGAATATGTGGCCGGGGACTAGCTTCAGACTAAGCAAGTGAAACTGTCCCAATGGGTTATTTAGTAGCTTATTTTTGGAAAATGGAGCAAAGTGATGCCAACCTAGACTTTTATAGAGAGGGGTGAGGAATCCATTTTGCTTAGCTGGGCTTTCACAGTGTTCTTTGACTCAGCAGCGGATTCACCCAAAGGATATGTTTTTCTGGGTCTTCCTCAATGCTTTATTATGGTGCATTCCTGGTTCCATTCTTTTTGGTGTTTTTCAAACTCTTTCCGAGAAAGGACACGGCTTCTCACTTCCTTGTTCATGCTCTGCCACAATCACTATCAATATCAGTCTTTCCACCTACACGTACAAGTCACAGCTGAATATAACAACCTGTTTACAGTCTCTATGAGTCATCACACTCTAGGAAATCAGGCAAAACACTGAGAGAAAAGTGGATATACCAGAGAATTACAAGAATTACTCATCTATATATAACTCATCTTTAATTATTTTAGATGTCCATTCAAGGGCTTGAGGTACCTTTACTTTCTAAAACAGTATCACATATATGTGTGTATATATATATATATTTATATCTATAGTTTTGTTCAGTCAAAGTGTAAGAGCAGACGTCACTTTCTTTCTAAATTGCCTGATGTCTCGCTGTATGATAGAGCTCAAGGCTGTTTCACCACAGCCCTCTTTGTGCTTTTGACAATTTTTTTTTTAAACTGTATGGTGGTCAGCCCACACACACACACACACACACACACACACACAAAATGTTGTTGACAGACATTTAGTTCAGGCAAACCAAACTATAGTGTTAAAGCAAAGACAATGGCTTTTGTTCTACATGACCTTCACCTGATCACAGAGAAAACGATTGTGGAAGTGTGAGTGTGTGTGTGTGTGTGTGTGTGTGTGTGTGTGTGTGTGTGTGTGTGTGTGTGTGTGTACGTGCAGTCACTCTTGTTCTTCCGGCATTTGAAGCAAGGAGTCTTTCCGTAAGATTATCATTGTTGAAAAGTAGCAACAATAAGTGAGTCTTGCACTTTATTCCAGCGTGATGACACAGTGTGTAACAATACTATCAAAGCAGATACATTTGGCCTTATGTTCAGCCTCAGTGAATTCGCATTGTGAACAACAAACAACACTTTAAAGGGGGTATAATGTTGCCTAGTGACATACTGTAAACCTGCTGGCTGAAATTGCTTGCACATGCCCATATGCTTCTGATGGCTCACACAGCAAGCGCTGAATCAGAAAGACCATTCAGCTTCCTTGTCGTCAGTCATCATCAGTCTCTAATCAGGGTCATGAATCTATAAAGAGACCTGACCCTTTGGGCTACGTTTATTTTACAGCTACATAATCTTCTTCGGGCTTTAAGTAACACACTGCGGGTTCAGCATCCCATGAATGTCATCACTTCCTTATTTTAGTTGGACAAATTAATGCAAGTGGAGAAAATGTGACAGAAGAATTGCATAACAGAGGCAAGAATGAGTTGGTCAACTTATACAACACCGTGTTAGAATAAATACGTTGTTCTGCCAGCAATTAGCTTCATATTCTTCAGGTGTAAATACCCACTGTTTATAAATAGTTTGATATTTTGGGGAAATATCAAACTATTGTTGGGGAAAATATTGCAGAGAGTTCAATGAGTTAGACTCTCTATAAACATGAAGCTAGACTGCAGTTAGGTTAGCTCAGCATACAGACTGGAAACAGGGGGAAACAAGCCTGGCTCAAATCAAACGCTCTTAAGCTCAATAATTAACATGTCATACCTTGCTTGTTACATTTGGACGGAGCCAGGAGATGTTTCCAGTCTTTGTGCTAAGCTAAGCTGCTGGCTGTAGCTTCATACTCAGCGTACAAACTGAATGAAATGAGTGGTAGTGGAGTGGTAACAATCCTCTCATCAAACTCGGCAAGAAAGAGAATAAGCCGACTGTTCCTTTAAAGCTGTTTCCATACGATGAATAACTAAACAAAGAGTGCCGGAGGGCAAACCATTGAAAAACTGTTATTTCTATAAAACCACATTGCGTAGTCTTGTCCAGTTAGGCTATCACAGCTTACACCACAGCTCAGTGACGAGAAAAAACTTTACAGTTACACTTAAGAGCGACTTAGGAGAAACCGAGAAAAATGTAAAAAGAGACGAAGAGAGACAGAGGGAAAGAGCAAGTAGTGACTGCAGAGAAAACAGACAGGAGAAGGAAAAACTAATGGCGGGTGAAGTGGGGGGGGGGATGATTTAACTTTTTATTTCTTTGTTTTCTCATATTGACAGTGGAGCTGAAATAAGACCAGCCAGTCCTCTGGGACATAAACCCTCCAGAGGGCCTCCTCCTTTCTTTTCTCCGTTTCTTTTTATTCAGTCTTGCTCACTTTAGTCTATGCTGTCTCTATTCTCTGCCTTTTCTCTCTGTCCTTCTTCTACATGGCACATACTAACAACTTGGGAAATGCAATTCCTTGCTGAGTTAGATGAGCCGATTGATGTCAATCTCATGTCTGTAAGCTATATATGAGGGTACAGCCTGCAGCAGGTTAGTTAAGCTTAGCATAAAGACTGGAAACAGGCAGAAACAGCAAGTCTGGCTGTGACCAAAGATAAAACAATCCGCAGATAAATAACTCTAAAACGCAATAATTAACACCTTATATCTCGTTTGATTAATCCATAAGCATAAAGAAACAACAGTACAGGGGGTTATGTGCCAGTGCCCCCTATTTCCAGACTTTGTGCTAAGCTAGGCTTTAGATTCAGTGTGCAGATATGAGTGGTATCAATCTTCTAAACTAACTCTCGGCAATAAAGTGAAAAACCATATTTCACCTGATGTGAAACTATTAAGAATTGACTCTGTTTTCACAGGGTTGCATGATAAGAAATATTACAATATTCACATGGCTAGCTTATCCAAATCACTATAGGGCTGGTTTGGCCAGTCTGAGTTTTCTAATTTTGCAAGGTTTAACAAAAGGTCCTTAAAATCCTAGTGGAATTTTTTTTTTTTAATGTTGTTTGCAGCTTCAGCCTACCTTAAGGCTTTGAGAGTCTAGTGTTACTTAGCTAGAACACCTGTGGCTCTCTGGCTCTGTCTGTTGAGATTTAACAAAATGGATTAGATGGTTTCTTTCCTTGAAGCATCTCTGCTCTGACAAACACTTATATAACAACTTCAGATCTATTTCTTTATTGCAGGAATTGCTTCATTACACTTAAAAGTTGCCAGATACGGGCTCCGCCTCCTGTAATCGACCTCAACCAATGACAGTAGCTCTTGTTTGAGCCCAATCATATCAGTTTGTCCTAATTTTCAGAATTACACCATGGTTTAAATTCCTAAGGAGTTGAAAATGATAGAAGTTATACAGGGGTGGTGTGTTTTCAAAAAGCCAAAAAGCTAACTAGTTTCTATAATCGGCATTTGTTTAGATAAATGGCTGTTTTCCTTTATGATGATAACTGACTTGAGAAGAAACTCTATATCTCCCTCTCTCAGGCTCATATCATTTCTGTCTGAGAGGCTTATTGAACCATCAACACCCTTTCGACTAAATTGCCTCCACCAAACATCTTTTATCATTCTTCCCCTCATTCGCTCCCTCTCTGCACCCTCGGAGCACCAGCACACACACACACACACACACACACACACACACACACACCTCCTCCCCCTCTCTCCTCATCCATCTATCGAAACAGGTGATGGCAATGCTTTATGGATGCTGCAGGAGGAGCTGAAACTCTCACTCATTTTCTCAATGAGTGCTTGGTGAACACACTGACAAAAAAAAATTCACAAACATACACACACTCATGGGCACCGTGCTCATCCTGCGACACGAGATACAACCACACACACACACACACACTAACAGACGTTGGTTGGTACGTGTAAACACTGATGTAATCTGTGATTTGTAGCAAGCACATGGGCTGACACACACTCTGATAACTCCTTGACACGACCATCAGTTACTCCCTCTCTCTCACACACACACACACCAAGTTAAATTGACAGCTGGAGGTGTCAGTGTGCCTGTATGAAGTATTCCAGACATCTGCAGCGGTTTAGAAACTGAACAGCAGATTAGAGAAGGGGGGCTGGCAGGATGAGAGACAGAGAGAACAGGGAAGTGAGAGTAGATTGATGGAGAAAGTGGGGAGAAAGATGGACGGATGACCTTCATGCATCTTGAATTGTGCTGGAGCAGTATTTTAAAAATAACTATATTTATATGAAGTATATATATATATATCTTTCTCTTGCTGGGTGTTCTATCTCTATTTCATTTCTCTCTTTCAATCTTTCACACCCTTGTTCTTTCTTAATCTCTCTCTCGTTTCGTTTTACTTAGAAAAAGAAAATAATCTCTATCGCTGTGGGCCTTAATTACACTGGATCAGGGAGATAAGAGGGCACTTGGAGAGTGTGCTTTGTGTGTGTGTGTGTGTGTGTGTGTGTGTGTGTGTGATCAAGTCGAGACAGATGCTGTCTGCGTTATGCACACTGATATAGCTACAACATTACACCTGCTTTCTTTCCTCTTCAAAGCATTTCGTTTTCGCTTTTCACAAAAGAGTTTGCATTGGCCACAGTGTGATGGTGACGATCATAATGATGATGAGCAAAAGTCTCATATCATTTATAAAAATGCTATTATTAACTTTCTATTGTTCATTTAACCTAATAGCGTTCATAATAGCATGTAGGAGGCAGGCTCATTGTTTGGATTTGATCATTTTGTGGTTTTTTCTATAATTTTCCAACTGTTTGTCTAAATGTGGACTCGGGCACCGGTTTTATTTGCATTTAGCGCTCTAGTGGCATGGAGGGGCTGCAGTGAAGTGTGAAGATGCAATGTTGTGGTTTAGGTGTTGCCGCATAAATATTTAAAGCGAGTCTGGTCAACTGTACAGAGACGCTGCAAGAATTTTTTGGTTTGATTTTTTTCAGCCGGCACAGCTAGAGACGTCTCTGCTGACACACGGTGTAGAACTGAAGAAAGCAAAATTCACAATGAAATATTTCAGAACTTTCTTTTTCTCTCATATCTCAAACATGTTTAACAGACCAACCCAGAAGTCACTACTGCTATAGTGCCTCTAATAAAATTATCTCATAGATTTTAAGTTGAGTATCTGGAGGTATTAGGAATTTGTCTTGTATAATAAAAACTTTAATTCTTCTAGTTGCCAGTAAAATATGCTTCAGTGCCGCCTGAAAACCAATTTGTAGATGAAAACTGGCCTAGCTACATAATCCATCACAGTATCCCACAAAGTAACTTTCTAATTTGTCTTTATGACATTGTGCATCGTTGGAGATTAGAGTTTGTGTTTGTGCGTGACTTGGTGCATTATCTTATCCTCTGCTTAATATCAGTTGTCACAGGATGAATTGGAAATATCTGCCAGGAAACAGGCCTAACCCCCGATAAACATGTTACCTTAAAACTTGACGTTCATGCGTTTTTGATTTGAAGCATTTTTGGCATAGGGAAACACATATTGTTTTGAATTTAAAATGTATCAAAAACAAACTCAAAAGTACATGCAATACATGGCATTGTCACTATCACAGCTGCAGGAAATGTAAATTCCATGTGTGAGCAGGCTGAAACTTGAACTTAAAAAGAATTCTTTGTTTCCCTTTTCCTTCCTTCTAAGTATTTGATGTGTTTCACTCTACGGGCCATTATTGTGAGTCCCCTAAAGGGAAAGTCCTTGCACTGTGTACATCCTGTCTTTAATCTTTTCACAGAATCTAAATTCTCCTTATTTTTTCTTTGTCATCCATTTTTCTATCCGGTCCAGCTCTTAATGCTTCACTCAGACAAACAGCCACACAGCTTGTGGCAGTAACAAAGCCCAACCAGTAGGGTGCAGCAGACGGTGGCAGACAACTGGGGATATCGGTGGGGCTGATAGAGATCGTTCACAGAGACCATAACTGTTTTGTGTTGTGTGCTGTGAGTCCGTGGAGGGATAGGGCTGAATGAAGAGAGGCCATGGAGACACAGTGGAGCAGATAACAAGAACTGCGAAGGGGGAAAGGGGGAAAGGGGGGGGGTAGATAGAAGTCAGATAATAGAGAAGAGGAACACAGAATGAGTTAATGCTCAAAGGCTACAAAGGCAGGGTACAGTGTCAATCCAAAAATACGTCAAAAAACTTTACATTTGGCACTTTTCACTCTTCGGTTTCATCGTTTTTGGGAGACTGAGTGAGGGTGAGGAGAGGGAAATGAGGACACGCAGGGTGAAACGGAGAAGGCAGAGAAAGAAGGGCAGGGTGGAGGTGTAGCTGAATGCCATCCAGTCATCAGGGAGTCAGCCCTGCTTGTTCAGAGAGCTCAGCGTTTGAATAGAGAAAAGAATTCTGGCTGAAACAAGCCGATGCTCATTTACTCTCCCCAAGCTTGGAGCTAGTGCCAGATAGAGAAGGAGTTTGGTGAGGTTAAACCACAAATGCTATACCGTGTTTATTCTAGAGCAAGGACGTGAAAATCTACTTTATTGTAATGCCCAATGACCAATCACCAATGATGTCACAATTAAAAAAAAAAAAGAAAGCATGAATGCTGTTTGCCTCTGCAGGATTATTATATTTTTCCCGACATGGAAAATGAGATTTTAACAATCATTAGCATAAGCCTAACACACACCCCTACTTCTGTGTTGTGTTTAGAAATATGGGGGAGTTGTATTGACTTCCGCTGCATATTAGATGCATGCAGTTATATAACAGTACAATCATGGTGAGATGTCCAGATTTCTAAAGATAAGCTGGCAAGTTACTTAGCAACCACCACAGAGCAGGATAGGGGAGCAGGTATGATTGCCAATGAATACTGGCCAAACTCTTTTAATCATGACAACAAGGCATGCACTCCAACACTGTGGCTATTTTTGTTTGTGCCACTGGCTTTATTATTTTTTTTTTTTTTGCTATACTCAATTATTTTGTTCTTCTACCAACCTTGTATTATTTAATATGATATTAAATGTTACTAAATCAGAGGTAGAGAGCAGATAAACAACAAACTTGTACTTCATTATTAAATTTGTGTATGAAAATAATTGATTTTTTGAGAGTAATACATCTAAATGAGTTAGTTTGACATCTTCTGCTTTGAACAGAATCCCTCAGATCCACAGTACAGCCCATATACACGTCATTATTTGCTCTTTAAATGACAAAATATGACTAAAAAAGACCCGAGTTGTTGTCTTCATTCTCTAGTCATTATATTGATTTATTTTGCCTCGATATGGGTTTCTCTTAACGAATGCGTGACTATATAAACTTTTTTGTCTGCTTTTGTATTGTTTTTGTGTAGTCTCACCTCTTTTTGGCCAGGTTTTTCACTACTGACTTGCTGTACTTGGTTAAAAACTGATAAGTAAAATAGGAAATAAGTACCGACTCCGAATGAGCAGGAATGCACTGAAACGGATGCCAGGCCCCAACAGCTGACAGCTGTGGAGTTAAAGGGGAGGCTTTGAGGACTAAAGGCCGAGACTGTCGGTCTCAAATTTATTGTATGCAAAAAGCAATTTGTGATGTGAGAGGACACACACAAACACTGCGAGACGGGACTCAGGGAAGAACAGATCTATATCTATCCATATCTCTGACTTTCTCTCCACCCATGCTGTTAAATTAATGTTCACAGTAAATGGCTGCAGCTTATTTCACTTCACATGGTCAAAACTAGATATTAACTGGAGTTTTTTTTATTTAAAGCCAAATATTTTCTTTGATCTTTCGATTGGTATTAATCGTTAGTACCTGTCAACGCACTATGGATGTTCCTTTACGGTGAGAATTCATTTAAACTTTACACTCTCTGTCTATTTCACAGTTATGGGGACCATGTTCAGCATTTCAAGGTGCTGCAGGATCGCTGTGGTCAGTACTATGTGTGGGACGAGCTCTTCTCCTCTCTGAACGAGCTGGTGGACTTTTACCATAGCAACAGCATCGCTAAGGAGAGGACTGTCTTTCTGAGGGACCCCGAGCACTTCGCCAGGGTGAGCATGTGACTCCTTGTTTTCTGTGTCTCTTTCTTCATTTCTTTCTTTCTTTCACACATTTTAAACAGTTAATACCAAAGCAAAAGGAACAAATATCAAGAGACAATTTAATCAGTAATTAAACAGGATTAGTTTTACCATTAAAGTCCTTCCCGAGTGTAACTGACTGGTTCATTCATGTTGACAAAGGAAAGGTGGAGGTAATGTGTGTATTATTTTTTAAAAGAAGAAGCTATTAACTAATGATTAATCATTTAGAAAATATAACTTGAGATAATAGAATAAATAGAATAACAGAAAAATAATAATTTTACTCTCTTTCAAACAGACATCGCTGATTCATTTTCTCAATATCATCTTCACAAAATCCTCTTAGACTTTCTGTACCTCAAGTGTTGTTTCCTCTGACAATACTTTTAATTTGAGGAAATAGTTTTGAATTATTACTGTTTGAAATGTCGGAAATTCGTTTTTCTTACTCAGTGCAGCTCAGCATGAACGGCTGCACCACAGCAGTTACGTAGCACTATTTATTTTGCAATGTCAATTTCAATCTCCTCTCTAAACCATTTAAAACACATCTGTTCTGTTGTTCAGCCTCCCTCGTCTTCCCTCTTCTATTCAAGCCGCCAGAGATTTTATTAAATATCTGATGAGACTTTAAGACACAGTGAAGCAGCATTTTTTAACAAAAAAAAAGAGCATATTTTCTATTGTCGAATCAGTGTTTTTACAAACAAGCTACCCAGGTGTTCATATTTCATTTTGCTGTGACTTTGAGGCATAACCAGTTTTTTAATGGAGTTGACAGCTATGGGAACATTCCATATGTTGGTGAAATTTCTGGTGCTGTGACTGTGGCAGCAGGGTTTGACGTAGAGGTGCAGCTCGAAATGAAAGATCACAGGACTGCCGTCGGTTTGGAGCAGAACCAAATCAGTCATCTCAGGCGCCGAGCCACAGGGAGTGAGCACTGCTGAGCTAAAGAAAACTGATTTAAGAGGCAATTATTATCAGTCATGATTAAGTTGCTATGTATCAAGTTTGGACAGAACATTTCTTCAGTTTGTTGTGTTTAGTCCAAATTCCCTTTGGAGTTCAGACACCTAATGAGCCTCCTTGAGCTTTTTTACACCATTTCTAGGCTATTCCTGTTTTTTTAGAGATGAAAGATGATGAAGATGAAATAGGTGGTTTAATATGCATCACTTGTTCCAAGTTAGTTTGATAAGATTGTAGATATTAATATGTAGGTTAAACTATCCAAAACACACTGCCAGTAAGCAATAATGCTGTAGCGGGACGGCTAGGCGTATCCCAGATTTCAGTGTAACAATATGTTCTGTCAGGTTTAGTAGAAAATATATGTGACAGGTAGTTCCCACGATGGTGTCATCGTGGGAGAAGCTGTTGTTCTTGCTATTGTGAAGTCATTATGCAGGCAGGATTACATTGCATGTTAAGTATGTCTGGGAGTGGCAGGCGAGTCGCACCCGCAGGCGAACCATAGTCGCTATGGAGGGATGTGATCCACAGCGATCCTGACATGACAGCATGTTCACTGTACTTTGCTGTCGCTGTAAAACCTGCCGCGTGCTAATACCCATCGCATCATATTCACTTCTGGAGTCAGGCACCTGAGAATAGGCCGCCGTTCGTTTAGGGTGCTGAATTTGCCGCGGCCATGACTCAGAGCGTGCATGGGAAGTGATAAGAAAAAAGGCACCAATGACTTCTAATCCTGTCAGTTCATCGATGGCCACTTAAAAAAAATGTTTTTTACATTTGTCGTCCCTACAACATAAAAGTATAAATCAACATACTTCAATTCATTTTTTAAGTTTGCCCTATAATGAGGGCAAACCATATTCTATATGGTACTCGGCTCATTTATGCTTCCTGTGCTGAAGGATTAACAGGATGTGACAAGTTATATTTAGGTCACATTACTCATTAGAGATGCATCTCATCATTGGTGGCGAAAAGCCCATCGCTATATATATATAATATATATATATATATATATATATATATATATATATATATATCAGTAAACACGATTAATATAGAATGTCAAAATCTCCTCAGCTCTCCTCTAATTCTGTTTCATATTCATTTTAAATAATGGACATTTTATTAATGTGAGCAGGAATAAAGGTTTGTCCATTATCCATGTGGGAAAGGATGGAAAAAATAGTTGAAGTCTAGTCTAAAACCAGAGCTACATGTTTAAATGTTCCTATAATTTAAACAGTAGGTCAGATTTGAAGTGTGTGTCATTTTAAAGGGTACGGAAGCAGTTTATTACAACTCTAAAACAACTTCCAGGTTTCTACATCTGTTTTTCTGACACTTCTTTTTGTGCATGATGCAGACTGGGTCTGTTTGTAACCAGTTCTTTGACTCTGTGGTTCATTGTGCTGCAGAATCAAACCTTGCACTGCACTGCATGCAAGCAAAGAGGCTCTGGTCTCCAAGGTGCTGGCATGCAGCTAGCCTGCCACTGCTGGTTTGGGGTATTTTTGCGACGATCAGATAGGAAGTGAAGAGTTTAGTCATTGAGTCATTGCTGTAAATAAACTACAACAAACAGAGTGAGGAAATTACACACATGCATATACATCCTCTTGTGTCGAGACAGTATTTTTTTTTTTTTAACATTTTCAAGCAGGTGTTGGTATTCTGGCAAGGCTTCACATTGCCCCCCCACCCAAACCCCTCCAGTCAAAAGCTTGGAGTCGAATGACTGCAGTAATATTTGTCTATAAAAATGAAGTAGAAGCAAAACCTTAAAGAATGGGGTGATAGCACTAGTTTAAAATGCATTACTTGGAATACTCTCATGCATTTTAAAGTATATGTGAGATTACTGAATGAATGCACACACAAATATGTTTCTATTTCCAAACAGAATAATGTGACAAAATATCACTCACACAATCGGCATAAGCAGCATTTGATGAAAATCTTTAATGTGTTGAGTACCTAAGCCCGACTGGATCTTAAGTTCTTCTGAAGATGATTCACATTTATTGATCTTTGTGATGGGTGAGCTTTACTTTTACTAAATCTGGTCCTCAGATGCAGGGAGCTCCTCTCACCCCATTCGTCATATAGTCTGCATGATTTTGGCGTTAAACCAACTCTTCTTTCCCCTAAAACTTGATTTTATAGCTCAGAGACGGGGATGGTTTTTGAGACGGTCTGCTGAGCAGGCAGACTGCTGCAGTTTTTCACCTGGTGGCGCAGGAGACTTTCAGACTGGGGATGGCAGGTTTTGATCCTAAAAACAAGCTTTTGTTTTACTTGCTGCTTCTGACAAATTTAGCTCTTGTTTAGTAACATCCTGCCTCACACCTGAACAGTTTCACACATGTTCTAAATCACCGGGGATGTTGCACAGTATGTTCAGTCCTGCAAACGCAGCTGGAGCAGGTGCAAGTTAAGAATTTTGCTTTAGGGCATTACGATGCAGTTAAACTGAAAGGCAGGCGTCCCATGGGAGAGTGAAAAACTGTATGACCTAAATACTGTCACAGTCTAAACCTCTTTAATGTGAGCAACTAACACGTGAAAACAACACCAGGTCTTTTGAGCATTTTGCTTTTCTGAGAATTTACATTTTTTAGTCTTACAGTAGTTAGGCCTATATATAGTTTACGTAGCTACTCCACCTACAACCGGCTGGTGTCATGACCTCCACATAATAGCACAGTAACAATAATTGCTCTATTATTCTGTCGCCATGCAAATTACCTTCATCTACTGGTCTGCCTCGACTTCTGACAAAACTGAAGCAAAGACAGACATATCCAGTTTTCTTCTAATGTTTTATAGGCAATTATTGCTGTCATTAAACTGATTTAGGAGCGTAACTGAATGTTTATGCTTGTGAATGTCATTGTTATTTCATACTCCATTTAGTGTGGTGACTCACGTCAGTCAAGTCATGAATTGACAGGTAGACGCAGTCATTATTATCTATTCTGTTATTGTTATTATTATTATTATTATTTTGGGATAATATTTTTAAATGGCTACTGTTGGTCTTTAACAAAGGGGGAATGGTACTCCATTAGCTACCCTACCCACCCCTTCACAACTGTTCCTGAGATTTATTCAGTGATTCACAAGCCTGCATCTAAGGCTGTTATTGCTCTTGCTACAGTAATAAAACTCAAAGCGGAATATGCTGGAAAGTAGGTTTTAAATATACTTTAATGCTTTGCAATTTATTAACCAGTTGCAAAATGTTGTAAAATTAAAATAAAACATGCTTTGTCAGTAACGGTGTCCATTGTAGACAAAACCATGTTGGACTCCTATCAAGTTAAGACACAAATAATTGTGATTGAAGCCGGTGATTGTAGATGGAATTATACATATTTATTAGCACATTGTTTTTTTTTTCTTCCTTTCATGTTTTTCTCATTTTTTATTCCATCATCCTATGACGTGATAAGTCCAGGGTCAATACAATACCATATACTGAACAAAACTACTTCATACTATGTACTGTAAGGCCATCAGGGATATGCTTATTTACAGAAAGGTTCATTAGGTGGTATACGGTACTTACTCTATGTTATTCTGCCCCAGGTCTTAATTATGTTGGCATAGCTCGCCTTGCTGTTCTGTATTAATGTCATCATCTAATAAGGGTTGTGTGCCAGGTGGGTCTTGTCTATATGCATAGACTGTACAGTCCTAAAATGTATTGTTTAGACATTACTGGGTTACTGTAATCTAGAATTAGCCAATCACCAAGAAGCATCCATATATTTTAAGTTTACGTTTTATGTACTGCCATGCATAAATCTGTACAGTTAGCTTTATAGTTTTACAAGACTAAGTCAATATCCGTGACTGTTACGGAGAAAGCAGAAGTGCTGGAGAGATGGTTAGCTTTTTCAAAAGTATCAAAAGACATCAGATCAACCACCAACAGGCCTATTGCTTTGTTACAACATTTTCTTAAAGGTCCAGTGTGTGACATTTAGGTTTAGGATTAATTGTCAGAAATAGAATTTAATAGTATGTTTTAATTAGTGTATAATCAATTGAAAGTAAGAGTTGTTGTGTTTTTGTTATGTTAGAATGAGCCATATTTATCTCCAGATGCCACAGGTCACCATCCATGGAGTCCGCCATGTTGAACTATTTCTACAGTAGCCCAGAACAGAGTTTTTCATGAGTTTTGCAGCCACCATAGACTCTCCATTGTGGTTAGAAAGGGAGGGTGAAATAAGTCAGTTGCTGTCTGCAGCTACACTGCTAGATGGCACTAAATCCTACACACTGGTCCTTTAATTCTTATATTGACTTCAAGGTGTGTGCTTTATTCCAAAACTTAGAAAACATACCTGCAAACCTCATTGTGACCACTGTAAGACTGCATACCTTACTAGACTTATCTGAACAATAAGAGCAGCATCTTACTGAGATAGTTTGGGTTCAGATATGCAGGTGTCATTATAGAACCTGTGGATTTGGGTACTGATTGTAATAACAAACCATTAGCTGAAAGGAGCTACTGGTCACATATAGTACTATTCTTCCAACAGCAGCACACTTTTCCTGTACTGTAGGTCACCGTGTTTCTCTCTCATAGCCTTGAGATAATACCTATTTGCATCACAACAAGCCCCATAGCGGAGGGTGGCGTGCTGAGGGTGCTGTGTTTATCTACATGGCTCTGTAGCTTAGAGAACGTCTGTCATTGCACATCAGATCACAGCAGCTTAGTCATACTTTTATATCTGTAGCTGTATACTCTGTAACTGTTGTTATTTTAATGAGAGTCAACTGTATATTTACTGTTACTCTATTTTAACAATGCAACTAGACAATGACTTAGCAACAAGGAAGCCTCTAAAGCATTTTGCAAACTCACTGTCTGCCAAGTCTCCTCTTCATGAAGTTATATTTGATTATGTCACAAGATATTGATTTGTAGATCTAAATCTGCATCTTGTGCTTCTAATTTAGGCATTATTTTGGATTCATCTCAGTTTTGAATCATTTCTAGACTAGCCTTGCTGTTCCTATGATTTAAAGTCATTTTTAAATGCATTTTAAATAATAGTTTTTTTGTGTCATTTTTGCTTTTAATTTCTCCTGAATGTGTTTCTACAGCCACTTTAGTCTGGCAGCAGAACAAAGGGAACAAAAAGACAAGATCACATAAACGCCATCCTTCCTTTTCTTCATTAGCTTCTAAGGTTTTTGGCATATGTTCTTTGTTACGCTCTACGTCTGCAGATAAAAAACACATTAGAAATATTAAATGTAGCTTGGATCCAAACTGTGTTTTTTTCTTTCACTTTATATAAAACCTTGGTCAGCTGGTCTTCGCCATGGCCTCCTGTCACAAACTGGCTCAGAGAATGTGACAAGAAGGGAGTCCACGCAAGACATTTATATGAAACAAGAGTGATTTATTAACACTAAAGTCAATACAAAGCTAAATACAGTGATGCAGGGTGGATGCCAGCTGTAGGAAAGGAAACATAAGTTTGTATGAAAAGAACAACCTAACATTTCCCCACTTCTAACTTGTGGTCTTTACCAAGTGTCCCCATTATGGCTATCACATACTCCCAGTGACCCAAACCTTTAGCCACTGCCATCCCTCTTACTCTTAATTGCATATAACTAGTCACATGACGAAACTAGTATTTAGTTATATGGCATGATGAACATCCAAAGGATTCAATGCAAAAACAGTACCCAGAACACTGGAAGTGAGGAATAAAAAACACTGAGCAGTGAACCAAATGCACACAAGACTGGAATTGAAACAAAAGCGCTACAACAAAGGTTCACTAGCCAATCAAGTCATCCCAAGACACACACAAAGAGGAAACCAAGCTACAACAAAGCTCATACCAACAGAACCAAACAAAACATGAGCTATAGTATTTAATGCTTGTCCAAGATGCCAGGTTGCAGATAAAACACTGAACTAACACCTTACTCAATACGATTATTTTACATGTAGTTCCTCACCTACCAAACCAAATTCTGCCATGTGCCTAGCCATCTTGGAGCATACCAGGCCCGTAAAGAAGGCAACGTACCTTTAAAACCAGACCAATTTTACAATTTCAGCCACTATCTGTACAAGATTACCCACAAGACAACAACACAAATGCATGCAGTGGACATATACATTGGGAAAAATCAAAGGTAGCCACAACAGAGCCCAAGCTCCCCTCCCCTCCAGTACACTTGCTGACTAACTAGAAGCAAAAGTCTTTGGACAGATACTGGTGATGGGTAAGCATGCACAGATTTGGTGACGCTCTGGCAACAAGGGAAATGCTCCTGAGACACTGTCCTCACTCATACTAAAGTGAAACCAAGAAACTGGTTGGGTCTGCAGTTAAGATCAACCACTTGGGATGCATTACCAACTGAGACATGGCCATTCTCACCAATTACACGCACTAGTACTTACCTTAAATTACCAACAAATGGGTTTGCCAACCAACTCAATTGTGGAGAAATGCTGCTCCTTTCAAACATCCATCAGAAACACACTCCACAAAAGGAACCAGTCAAAACAAAAGAACAAAAAAACACTGAAACCCTCCAACACAGTCTGTTCTCCATTAAGATTTCACTTACAGAAATGATGATATCAGAGATAACAAGACAACTTAGTGTTCTTGCCTTGTACATAATACTCCCCAGTGTATCTTTTTAACCGAGTTTTGCATAATCCATGTGTATCTAAAATATTAGACTTCTTCAGTTATCAGCACACCGTTTCATCTTCTGCTTTCACAGAAGGCAGTGACACTAAAAGCACAAAAACACAAGGAACAAATAGTTGTTGCATAGCTCCCTTTGGACCTTTAGATTGTTAAATGAATGCATGGAAACAGGGTTATAGAGAAATCATGTTAACTTCACCCCATGTACTCTAAATGTTTCATGGAAATAATGCCTTAAGCTGATTGCTCACTGTTCGACTGTTTTTTAATTATCTTCCTCACTGTCGCATGATCACAATTTTCAATCTTTTTGACTATATGGGTCACAGACATAAAGTAAGACTGTCGAGGACTGGCTTAATCCACGTATCTTGTTCGTTCTCGTGCTTTTTGTGTTGTCCTGCCTATTATGCGGTTTCCAAACTAATTCCACATCAGCTCATTACATGGCTCTAGATCACTTCTTATCTCACCATGGCAGGATGGGAAATAATTCAATTTTTTTTCCATTTCTGTTCCCCAACATATCCCTAATGTCCTCGTGTCTAGAAGCTTTCTCTTCAAACAAAAAGCCTCTTCGTGCAAAACTTTGACCTCTTTCTGACACCTTGTCATTTTCAAATGGAAACAGAGGAAGTGTCAGAGGCTTTTTTTTTTGCCTTAAATGCCCCGTCTGTGTGTGTGTGTGTGTGTGTGTGTGTGTGTGTGTGTGTGTGTGTGTGTGTGTGTGTGTGTGTGTTTGTGTGCAGAGCTAAATCTAGTATAAAGCTGTAGTCCATTGATGTTACAGAGTAATTTGTTCCACTGTCAGCGCTGGCTCTGGGTCGGAGCAGGCGCTGGAGAGGATGATGATCACAAGGCAGCCGAGCGCAGCTGATACGGACGTACCATATTTCTCCTTCCCAAACCGTTGCTCCTCACAAGCTGGCATTGGGAAAAAAATGAATGGCTTTTCCATGTGCTGTCACACAAACAAGCATATATACACACAAAAGACGCAGGATTGCACATGCAAGCTCACAGACAACCCGAGCAAAAAGAGGCCTGTGCACACATGCTCGCTAACACCCACATACACAGCTGCAGAGTGTACGTGCATGCATGTGTGCATGAAGTCTAGACTAGATCAGCCAAACAATAAAGGATAAGTCTGTGAGGATTTTATAGATTTGTGGGATTGATAGATTGTGTCTGTGCCTCTTGATCCTAATCCTGCTGTCTGGTTAGTACGTGTTTGTGTGTGTACCTGCCCCAACTGTATGCCATTATATCAGGGCCAAGACAGAACAGTCTACAGCAATAACTGAAGATGCTGCAGACCTACACACACATTCACACGTAAAAAATACAATATCGGTATTCCTTCCAGTCTCTCTAGCCCCCTCCCAATTCATATCATATCCACTTTTCTCTGTGGGAGTGCAAGTGACAGCTAGGAGTATAGTTAAGTTCAAGACACTCTTAAAATAGCTGCTTTTATTCTGCCGCTCTTAAACTGCTTTTATTTCACAAGTCAACAGAGATCAGAGGAGGCCGGGTATCAGGAGAGGAAAAAAAACTGCTTTTGTGAACTCAAAGAAAAATATGAGTGAGACGAAGAATCTGCAGATTGAATTAAAAGCAGCTCACCTTGCATAATCAAACATCACAATTTAACAGAGCGGTTGTTTTTACTAAGAGTGTGTGTGTACATGTACAAATATAAGTGGCTCTATATAGATCTGTGTACGCCTATAGGTGTGTACTCTTATCTCACCCTCACACACATCATCAAGGTCTTATAATGCCTCTCTCCCTCTGTCCACTTGTCCCTCTCTGTGTCTTACTCTATTTCTCTTTTGCTCTCATGGTCTCCACAAATGAGTCTTGTCATTTATTCTGCTTAAAGTTGCTCTGCCCCACAAGTTAGATTTTTTTATCTTTCATAAAGATTAATGAGGAGATTTTTATGAAAAATAAACCCCCTCTTTACCAGCCTAAACCATAACGTGCAGCAGCAATCTAAAATACCTCCACTTGATTAGTCTATTTAAACAAAATACACAGACACATGTGAAATAACAGTTAAAGAAATGGTGTCTTATGTCTCAGGGTGTTGAATATAAATATAACTGCGGCAGTTTATTGCCGTCACATAGTTCCATGTTATTAGTGGGAGTAGACATGTCCAAATGCCAACTGTGGTGTCATATGTAAATGTGAACTGGCTGTCACTTTCTTTATCTGTCTACCTGTTTGTCCAGTCTGTCTGCCAACCTGTTCACCTCACTAACGCTGTCTGCCTGTTAGTACCTGTCTGTGTGTCAGTATGTCACATGTTCAAACTCTACTGTATCAGGTTTCTCTTTGTGATTTGGTCAATCAAACGTTTAGATATTATCATCATCATCATGTCCCTGAAACCCCCAGAGACATGTTATTTTTCTGAAGGAATAGTTTGAAATTTTGGGAAACGCTCTTATTCACTTTCTTGCCAAGAGTTATATGAGAAGATAGATTGAAATCTATTCATCTACCTAAACTATTCCTGAGTGCGATAGATGACGAGTAATGTTTCTAAACATGCTTTCTTTGCTGCTTTTCCATGTTAAAAGAGTCTTTAAATAATACATCAGAACATGCAATCTCTCTCATCTGCATGAAACCCATCATCTTATATAAGAACTATATATAATCCAGCTGTCACCTGCTCATGTCAGTCTTTTCTAGTGTTCAGCTGGCAGCTTGCACTGACTGGTTCCCCAATCTTTATGTTTATAAGTACAATCAACCAGTAGAAAATATCATCAGTCATCATTGAATATTTACTTTCATGTCTATATTCTTCTTCTGTTTGTGTGCCGCTGTCTTGGTCAAACCTTTCTTATGATATTAACATGAATGGACTGACAGACCATGGCAGATCTGGCTAAATAAATGTTGAATGAAAAGGATTAATAAAATATATTTGCACTTTAAAGGAATGAAGACTACATTGTTTATTAAATGGAGCTGTTCCTTTAACCTGAATACAAGGCCTGTTCTCTGTGGCTCCTGGGAATTATTATTCTGTGCATGCTGTTTTGTTTTGTTTCAACACAGCAGAACTAACCAGTCTAGTACCCAATTTAAAAAAGTCACCTACTATATCATGGCTGTTGTTGCTGAGCTGAGAAAAACAAACCATTTTGACCACCATGAATATTTCAATTCATTCAATGGGGGAAAATAGGAAGCACAGTCCTTCAATAGAGAGAGGGACTTTAATAAGTTTAGTTTAAATTGTGTAATCCTGCCCTGATCTGAGTTAGGAAGGTGGGAGCTAAACCGTGAAGTGCTTTATAGGTGTGTCATCTGCATAACATTGGCACTGAATATTGTGCTTGTTTGTGATGTGTCCTAGTGGCAGCATTTATATAGAGAACAATAAAGGGCCATGGATGAACCCTTGGGGAGCACCACAGGTCAAAGGGGATGGGCATCATCCATGACCACTGAGAAAGTCCTTCTAGATAAATATGATTAAAAACATTTTCAGGCAGTGTCCTTGATGCTGACCCACTTTTCTGGTTGATCTAAAAGTTTAGAGTGATCCACAGTGTCAAATGCAACACTTAAATCCAATAGAATTAAAACTGAGCACTTGCCAGCCTCAGCTGGAAGTAAAAAGTAATTTGTTACTTTGATAAGAGCACATTTGGTGCTACGACAAGCCTGGAAACCTGATTGAAACTTGTCAAAGATTTCATTAGCATTCATAAAAGAAGTCAGTTGTAAATAGACAGTCCTCTCTAAAAATGTTTAAAAATGGTAATTTAGAAATGGGTCTAAAATTATTAAAACTGATAGGATCAAGACTCGGTTTCTTAGAAGTGGGTGCACTGCGGCGTGCTTGAGGTAGGAGGGAACACAACGTGTGGACAGAGAGCTATTTACAATTACAGAGATCTATTTAAAATAATAATAAGCTTAACTAAGCAGCTGCAAGCTGTAGCTACATATTTAGCATACAGACGGGGGCATCAATCTTCTTTAGACTGTGTTCTGAGTCTGACACATCTGGCCTGATGTGTTTTCTGGTCTTTTTGAAACTGTTGGCAATTGCCACCCACGTGTAATTGTATGGAATGTATTTATGCTTAATAATCTACGTGTGTACATGGAAATTTACATGTCTAATTACTATAAGAGAGTGACTTTAATGAGAGAAAGCGATAAGAACGCTTAAGTTGTGTTTGGGCTCCGTCTTAAGCCTTTACTGCATAATTTGGAGTTGTTGAAGCATGTTATCTTATTGTGAAGGAAAGAAGTATGTTCCCTGAAGTAGTGTAAGTGGTGTTTGTCTTCAAGTAAAGAAAGAGTTTGGCTCAGTTTTGTTGTTTAGACATAGACTGCATGGAAGCCAACTTTTTATTAACTCTCTCTTCTTTTGCTCCTCCTCTTCCATCCCCCTCTCCCTCTTTTTCTTCTTACCCCCCCCAGCGTCCCCATCATGCCCACGCTCTCTTCGACTTCACCCCCACACCACCCCTCCCAGCTACGCTTCCTGCGCGGTGATGTCATCGAACTCATTGACTGCTCCGATTCGCTGCGCTGGAGGGGCCGTTGCCATGGACACGTGGGCTATTTCCCTCCGGAGTACGTCCAGCCCATTTACCACTGCCAATGACCTGACACCTCAGTCAAGTACACATCAATTCCCACAGGTTCATCATTGAGCTGTCTTGACCCCGCCCCTCACGCTGCTCCTCTGCTCTGCACTTGACCATTCATGTTTGGAGCAGACAACTGAAGAGCTGCAACAGAACTGCTCATTATGTTACTGACTCCTCCCACTTCCCACATGATGCCACCTGTCAGTCACAATCCTCGTCCAATCAGCTGCTACAAGCTCATCAATTGCTTCCACCTGATCCCACAACTCCACTTCTCTTTAATCATGTAAAAATAATAAATTAAGATATGGACCTAGACACTGTGGAGAACTCACATACATACACACACACACAAACTCGCAGACATAATCATTTACAGCTTATCAGCACTGGTGCAGGCTGAATAAATGCAACACACACACTCACACTAACCTTATGACAAGAAAAACCCCAGTGTGTGTGTGGCCCCTGGGAGGTTGTGGAGGAAGGGAGAGGTTTTCTCCGCTGCAGATGAATCAGGATTTGCTCCAGTGTTTTCCCGCTGTTCCCATGAGGAGATCCAGTAAGCTGGACAGAGAGACACAGAGAGTCATTGTGGTGTGAATATTTGGGACCAGGCACTCTGAGGACACTGACACAGCAGATTCCTCCCTCTCTTACTGGGCTGGCGTGTGTGTGTGTGTGTGTGTGTGTGTGTGTGTGTGTGTGTGTGTGTGTGTGTGTGAGTGTGTAGAGGGGTTTGTGTGTAAAAGGTGGGACTGAACATATGTATCTGTATGTTTATTGTGCGCTAAAGTGAATGCATGTGTGTATTGTTTGGGGGTGTTTGTTGGCGTGTGTGCTCTGTAAACCAACAAAGGAGGTTACTATGTTAAAGTGACCAATGAGATGAATGCTGCCCAGACGACGCTTTGTTTTGAAATACGCAGCTTAAAATGTAATACGCTCAACTCAACTTATGGATCATTTGTTTGTTTCTATGTATTTATTCTTATTTGTGTGTAATCTTAAAATACATATATTATAAGTAAGATTAAACATTGTAAAAAGGTTTTGTTTCTGTTGCAACAGATTAAGAAAAGCACATTTCATGTGATTAAAAGTAAGAAGTTGGACCGGTCTTCCTTAACCTGTAATGACAAATCATTTAAATAAAGAGATACATTTACCTCTTTGAACTTGAAGCTTGGATATTATTGTTCAAAAACATTAACATTTCTGTTATACTGAAAGGTAATAGACCAAATGCAGAAATAAATAATAAATAAATATCTTAATGACATTGAAACAAAGGTGGGTTGTTATTATGTGTGAGCTGCCAACTATACAATGTATCCATCATATTTTAGTTTCAACCTAATTTCTTACGTAAAGTTGATACATTTTCTGCAATGCAATACATTTTTGTTCATTTTGTCACAGAAATACACTGCAGGCATAAACAGGCACTTAAATTCATGTGTAAATTGCAATTTCATGACATTTGCCATGATATTTATGCCGGTTAATGGCATAGAATGAATGCCATACAACTTGTGCATTAAGGTAAGGTCACATTACATCCTATGAAATTGCCCCACAACCAAAAACCTGATTATACAAGAAAGACAACATACCTATAAATATTATATTCCATTTCTGCCAATAGATCCTCCTAAATGTTACACGCTGGACTTTTTAAATTCATTAAATTCTGCAAACAGGTGCTAAAATCCTTGAAAACTATTGTCAATTCAACTACTACCATTTTCAATAATAGTTTTTGCATTTTGGATAAAACAGAAATGAAATGAATGAATGAAAATGCACCTATGAATATTACATTCAATATTTCTCTAATAATATTGTAATTAACTATACTATACTATACACTATATATATATATATATATATATATATATATATGTCATTATGGAGGACAGTTGCCCGGTGCTATGTGGGGAATGTAGCACGTCCTCTCTCACCAGGATGCTGCTTGAAATTAAACTGAAAACGGGGTCATATCCCCTGGACCAAAGCACTTCTGTTTTCTCTTTTGTCTCGTCTTATTCTTTTAACAAACCACTTATTTCATCCCTCCTGAAGAGACTCACCTCTGGCCCGCAAATGACAGTTAGTCAATAAACCACTGGCATCCAGCAGGGGAGAAGAAGAGAGGAGTTAAAGGTGTACCAGAAATAGCACTGCTGTTTTCTTCTACTATTCTTTTTTAATACTGCTGAGTCACTTTGAAGTGTGTGTGTGCAGCAGATAAAGAGCCGTGTCTGTGTGACACAGGCCAACATATTTATTATGACGTATTTGTGTCATACACTAGAGCTGGGACGACATGAGAAAACGAAATGTCACAGATGCGCTGTCACAAAGACGAAATAAAAAAAAAAAAAAAATAACAGAGGAAGAAAGTGAGACGGAGACAAACAGGAGGAAAGTGAAGTGGAGTTATGAGATAGCAGCAAAAAAACAAGACAGGAGAGAGAGAACAAAAACAATTTGAAAAATGGGGAACAGTGAGAAAGAAAAACAGAGAGGGAGTGCTGATGAAAGATGGACAGGCGGGGTGAGGAAGCAACTATGAACGAGAGTGACGGTAAAAGAGTGAGCGGCGCGGGGGGGGGGGAGTTGTGTGAGCTGTGACATCAATGGTACTCATGCAGGCATTAGAAACAAATACAACAAAACAGTTGAACCAGTTTGACTGACTGACAGCCTCTGGCTCTTTAGGCCCTTGCGGTGAAGGGAGAAATCACCACAATCAATCCAGTAAAACACCCTGGAAACAAGAAATAGTTTATCAGATAATTACTGCCAATAAATCAGAGGATGAGATGGGCAGTAGATGCGTCAGCTAGTGATTTACCCGTAATTTGCTATGATCAGCAGACAGACAGACAGACAGACAGAGCGTTGGAAATATCTAAAGGCGCCAGGACCCCCGCTGTGCCAAAGCAGTGTCCCATAGAAAGGAGGAGAGTGTATTTCTGATGCAGAGCCGCTGTCAGCGTGAACACACTCTTCTAACCTTTGCAGAGAATCTTTAAAGTCAGCCAGTCCACACCTGTTATGGTAAATTCTACTGAGTTCCTCTTGCCAACCTGAATAAGAGGCGATAAGTCCTTTGATGTTCCTCCACACAAAATAGAGATTTACATTTTAATTATTCGATTGTAACTGGGATAGCCCATCCCGTCCCTTTACTGGAAACATGACACTGCAAACTTTTATCCCATTATTGTGCTCTCAAACACTTCTGTGTAATCGATCAGTTAGTGAATAATGTGTGTGTGTGTGTGTACGCGACAGTTATGTAACAGTATGTCACCCATCAGCCTCTGCTGTAGCCTCTTCACCTCCCGCTGTTTTATAGAGTAATGACATGTAATCACACCACTCACTGCTGCAAAGATCAAACCGGGCTCCATCATGTGATTGATAATCAAGTAGAGGTGCCGTGGTTTTAGTAATTTAAAGTTCCAGGGAAGATATTAAGATGTGTTTCTATAACCTTCAGGCTTTGTGTTTGACTTGTTGACTGCTGCCCTTGTAAGGGCTTGTTTCAGTGTTTCGCTTTGCGCTGCGTTGCGTAAATTAAACTCTAATTGCCTTCTTATTATCAAGAATTTAGCAGAAGCTCTTGCCTAATCTGGGACACGGTGAGTGTTTCCCGGTTGCAACAAGAGATCAAACTAATGCTAGAGTTCAACGGTCAGTGGTGATGCCTTGCATAGTTTATAAAGTGTATTATGGTCTTTTTCTCCCAGTTAATGTTTTTTAGATCCCATTAATCCCATCCTAATCCCTCCATCTTGTTTTTTCCCTTTCTATAAAGTAGTTATGTGCTTGATTTTGAGCTTCTCAAAAAAAACAAACAAACCACGGTTTGGGGCTCTCCCATCCTGGCAGCAACGTTACAAAACATGACCGAACAGGTAAAACAGCACCGCACAGTTGTGTGTAATCTGCTGATGGTTTTCAGGTGATGCCTCATCTGTATGGGGAACTGGCACGCTAATGGTTTACTGCGGCTTTGAAAGTGGAGGGATGGTCTCCTTAATCACCTCTTTTGTCAAACTCAAAACACGGGTATCCATTTCTCAGTCCACACACACACACACACACACACACACAGTTTAAAAGCCCTACAGGTCACGTGATAAAGGTGTGCATGTTTATGTGTGTGGGTGGGTGCCTGTCAGGGTCACACCTGTCGGGCGGTTCCCTCTGCCGCGGTGTCACTCAGTCACTCTCTCGCTCTCTCTGCGGCCGGTCAAGCCCTTCATTCGGTAACGGGGATGATGACAGTGGCTGAGTGTTAGCGCACTATGGCCGCTCAAAGGAATTACAAGGCCGATCCAAGAAGGGGACTACATGAAGTAATGTGTAACAAGTCCGGAGCCAAACTGCTCAGTTGTTTAAACCACAAAGGAGGAATTAAAACGCGCTTAAGCGGCTTTCTTTACTCAAAGTCTGGAGAGGTTTAGCAACTGTCTCGTGAAACTTTTCTATTTTTAAAGTTTCTGGTGAGGTGTCTCGCGCTCCGGACATGGCTCTGTCTCAGCTACAGTGCCTGGACGACAACCACGTGAACCCGCGGACGCACGAGTCCAAGCCGGAGTTCCTGTACTGCGAAGACCAGCGGCTCGCGCTGGAGGCTCTCCTCCAGGATGGTCGCGAGGCGTTTTTTAAGTACTTGGAGACTCGCGGCCTGCGGGGTTTCCTGTCGGACCTGGAGCTGGAAACTCTCGCCGGCGCCGTGGAGCCCTATGACCCGGGAACGGAGCTCTACCCGGAGAATGCCGAGGTCGACGAGCCCCCGCTGTCCCTTACCTACTGGCCCGAGCTGTCGGACACGTCCATCCCACACATGGACCTGGGCTGGCCGGACTGCGATGCTTACCGGGGGGTGACCCGCACTACCATGTACTCGCAGCCCCCGCTGGATGGTCAAACGCACATCAAAGAGATTGTCCGAAAAATGATTGCGCAGGCGCAAAGGGTAAGTTGGGCCGCTAATGGACCTATTTATAAACTAAAGTGTTAATGTTTTTTTAAGTGTTCAGTCTGTTTAAGACATAAAGTTCACTTTATAAGGCCATATAAAGCATATAAAGCCATAAAATATCCTCCAATTAAACATAAAGTGAGCAGTTGAGGGTGTTTTGCCTTATACTTGTTAATAAAAGATACATCTCTGTTTGAAATCTTACAAGCTTCTCGATTTATCAGCCCCTTATTTCTCTGACCTGCTGTACTCCTTCAAAAGATTAACTGTAGGCTAATGTTGACATACTGTTACAGTGAGCAGCCATGTGGCTCTCAGTCCCTATGAGGTCAGAGTACAGCTGCTGACCAAAAGAGACAGTCAAGAGTAAAGTGCAACTTGATTAAAGGTGTTTCATCAGGGAAAAGAAGTGCTGCACACTGTAACTGTGCCAGCAAGTTGAAAGCACATTTGCATGAGTATGTGCATTAAAGCCACGGTGTTATCTGTTCATGCTGCATATGACTTATCTGAAGCCACACATTTATGTTTTATTTCTTAGCAGCTGTTTGCAGTGGACTGTCCTATTTGACTAAAACGTCCCATGGGCATTTTTCTGAAGAGCTTGAAACATGTGATAAAGGTGCATGTGTCATATAGATACGGGAGAACATGCTGAGCTTTCCTTAATGACTTGTGTGATCATATTTGACTCAAACCTTTGAAATCAACTTGAATCTTATTTGTTTTGGCAGAAAAGTAATGTAGGTGCCTTCAAGTGTCACTGTATGTGACACAAAGGCCAAGGTGATCCAAAGATATATAGTTTACTGTCATAGAGGACTAGATAAACCATAAAATATTCACATTTGGACTCAGAAC
Organism: Dicentrarchus labrax; assembly: GCF_905237075.1. Classification (NCBI taxonomy): domain Eukaryota; kingdom Metazoa; phylum Chordata; class Actinopteri; family Moronidae; genus Dicentrarchus; species Dicentrarchus labrax. The sequence goes on along the minus strand of NW_026136722.1, from coordinate 2,062,883 downwards.
AATTAATCCATTACCAAAATAGTTGGCAATTAATGTAATAGTTGACAACTAATTGATTAATTGACTAATTGTTGCAGCTCAAGTGTATTTATTAGCATGCGTAAACTATGCATGTGTTTGTACGAGAGTTTTTCCTGTGTGTGATTTAGGTTGTGTGTGTTTGTCTGCAGGTAATAGCAGTGGTGATGGATGTCTTCACCGATGTCGACATCTTTAGAGATTTGCTAGATGCTGGTTTCAAGAGGAAGGTTTCTGTCTACATCCTGTTGGAACATACATCGCTACCTCATTTCCTGTCCATGTGTCGGAGGGCCAACATGCATGCAGGACACCTCAAGGTGAGCAAATATCATTTGTCATAGTGGTCTGACGTTTGACATCAAAACGTAAGGCTTAGTTGTACTGAGCAAAACATAAACCATCATCCTCTGGGGAGCGTACCTAAATTTCATGGCACTCTGTACCGATATTTTGCTCTAGACCACACTGTTGGACAACCAATATCTCTATTTGTAGGCTCCACCAATGCAAAAATAGGTGATAATAATATGATAAGAATCATAACGACAATATTAAGCTAACAAAAAGTGAAAGTTCATCATCAGTTGTGTAAGAACAAAATACTCTGAAATTGACACATGTACAAATGAGTACAAATGAGCTGTTGAGACAAAGACAATTGAAGTCAAGAGATTTTTGTTATGCATGGATAAGTGAAAGCACATGCCATCTCTAGCTTTCTCTTTGTCTCGCTCTCACACATATAACCAGCGGACTCTTCCAGTTGGCACTGTATCATAGAGGAATCTTTTACCTTGCTTTGTCTCCATAGGCTGATTGGCTGGTTACCATGAAAAGCACAGGTTATAAAACATATTTTGGTCATGATGGGACACGTAAAAGTGAGCAACAGGCAAAGTACTACTGTATTGTCAGTGCACTGTATTCTTGAGACATAAATCTTTTGATCAAGCTGGCAAGCCACCAAACCATGATTGTTTTCACTCAAGTCTGCCAATGCGAATATCTCAGGTCTCAACAGTAGATGATTGGACTTTAATAGCAACTAACATTGCAGTTTATGCTGGGTGGAAGTCAGACTTGCTTTACTGCTGCCATGTTGTTCCTCCCTCCTCTAGGGAGGTAATTTAGAAACTATACATATAATAGATGCAGTGTTGGATAATTTCCACAAATGTGGAATGTGCTTAACTAATTATGTTCAAAGTGATGTTTACTGGTGAGGTATACAACGGTTTAGAGACTTAAATAGAAACACAAACACATAGAGTAGGTGTGTGGACAGACATATTGACAGACACACACAAACAGATCATTGAGCGCACACACACACTCACACACCACACCCCCTCTGCCAGTTTAAGTCTTGGAAGAACTAAAATGAAACACAAAGGCAGTGACAGCCTGACAGACTTCCAGTGCCATCTGTATCTGGATTATAAGCAAAACAACAAAACATTTCCAATGTGGCAGTTTGTGCTCTATAAACATGAACATATGACAGTTACACATGAGAAATCACAGACGGGGATTACACCTCGACTGGATAGCTGTTTTCTACCTGTTTTATTCTCATGGTAACTGCCTGCTCTTTTAAATATCTGACCTTTTGTCGTTTTTATTTACATTCCTAGGGATATCTCTGTCATGGTTTTTGACTCCAAATCCAAGTACAGAGTGCAAACCTGCCTAGAGTAATGCAGCTGCACACTGCACACTTAGCCTTAAGTTGCCCTACATTTAAATTAGTCTGAATGAATATGTGTTAATAAATCACAGTCATTATTTTAACCCAAACTCTCCTCATATAACATATAGACAATTCTGCCAAAGAAAACTGTACAGCCATTTATGTTATAATGGTCCTGTATCTTTCAATCACTGTGGTTACTATGTGCCATCCCAGAACATTTGGGTACAGCTTTAAAAGTTGCAGTTATGACCAGAAATAGTGACAAGCAGCCAACGCAAAAATCTCAAAGTCTGCCAGGAAGCCGAGCCAGGGCCACTGAAGGAGAGAATGATAGGTAGGAAGAGTAGATAACAGGTGTGACATCTTGAGCTTGTAACTGTAAGTGACAAGAGGGAGTAGGTAGGTGGAGGAGTGGATAGACAAGATGGGAGGAGGAGCAGATGAGTATGTTTGCAAAGAAGTGCCAGATTCTTCTTACTCTTGAGTTGTCTGAGTTGGTTTTTGGACTAGTTACTCTGTAAACAGTGAGCCTTCACCCTGTCCTATGTGGAGTACTTTTGTAAAGCAAATAGTATTAAAAATCCACAGTATCTGAGTGATTCATGGGATGTTATTCTCTGTAGAAGCTACAGTACACTTAAATTAAAGCCTGTTCGGAGGTATTTTCTCATAAAATTGTTTCTAGGACAGCTTAAGCACTCATCCATGGTTCAGAGATGAATACACACACAGAGAAAAGCGTTTTTTATCTAATCAGTTAACCAAAGGAATGCACTGAGGAACAGAGAAAGTTAAGGGTGGAACCACAGCAGGGAGGGTGTTTCTACTGTGAAGCAAGCCACGTCAGGAATAATCGGCTGCATCGGGACAGCTGGTTATATAATTGTTTGGCTATATCACAAATCAGGACCTTGCCCCTCTGACAGATGTGTCTCGCAGAGTTGTATCTTTCAGAAGACCTAAAGGCCCCCTGCCCAAATGAGATCAACTTAAAGACAGTAAAAAATAAGGGTGTGTTATGTCAAAGTTTTTCAGTTAATCACCAACGGGACCAGGAACTGCCTTGATAGCAGTGGATAACTACGACCAAACAGTAATTTTGTTTTTTTCTAACAAAGAAACAGTAACCCCGTATTTAAGGCCTATTTTTTTAGACCTGACAGGGCTGCTATATACCACTGATTTATTAGCTACACAAACCACCTTGCATTTTTGAGATTCATTAAGTACAGATATTGGTATGCATGTCAATCCTAAAGAAAAGGTCAGACTGAGAGAAAGACTTGATAGAGGAAGTCTTAAGCTCAAGGTTCCTTTCATGTGCAATATCTTATCTGAAACATTTCAGTCTTTTATGACTACAATGCCATAATAGTGTACCACCCATGTATTATCATGAATGTTAGTTATATCTTAACACTGCCACTCACTGAATATATATTACTGCACACAATACACCACACAGTCACGCCTATAGGCCTGTCAAAGTGGCTGTCATACACACTAAATTCTTAACTGTGTGATTGTGTTGCCATCAAGGTTTATTTTATTTATCTTTATCTTATCTTTTATCAAAGATTTTCAAAAAGCAACCTTTTCTGGCTGGACCAAACTCCAAACATCTTAAGTGGACAGGGCACTGACAGCTGCGGGACACCAGGTTTTAATCTCAGGGAATTCTAATACAGCAGTATTTATACAGTACACATACAAACAGATGAGCAAAACAATCAAGTTCCAACAAAGACTAACAAAGTTGGTCAAGATAATTTGCGATCCACGGCATCAGCAACACTTCACAGATCAAGTGAAGGCAAGACAGAGATTAAATAAGAATCCATGGCAATTAACATGATGTTGGTTGTGCAAGGTTTAAGTACTCAAACTGGATGTAGTATGTGTAAGTGCCCAGCATTTTGAAAAAGTGGAGCAATTTGCTTAGATTAAGGGTGGCAAGTGGTACATTACTGCTCCTGTCTATGTATGGTTATAGGGGTTCTATTAAAAAGTACTCATAGGTCAAATAAGCAGTTGTGGGTTACTTAAAGACTACAGTTGGTTTAGTTGTGTTTTATGCGGTAAGATGTGCACATGAACGTCATCATAGTTCAATAAATTTGACTTAAGGTGCATGTACCCTACCTTAACTATACAGACTGTACAGTTATTGTAAGAATGCTTTAAGAATTTAATCACATAACAGGAGTTAGAGGATGGTGCTGGTAAGACTGTACACAGGTCTGGGTCCCTGCCTTTTTTATTTACACAAACCCTGACCATCAATCAGCCAATAAATATTCAAAAAGGAAGATAAGGTCGTCTCATAAAATCATAAAAATAACTTTTGATCTTTGTATTTTTGACATTAGATGTTATGAACCATAGTTTTCAGTTAATTTTCTCTTTTTCTTCTTGACTTAAAATATAGTATGAAAGTACAAGATGAAGTAATTGCTGTCATTGTTTTGCAGTCTCATATCACTCAGGTCACAGATTATAAAGTTAGCTCTGAATCTGGAGAAGATATGGTAACCGTATGCTGTGTACTCTTTGTGTGTTACAGCACCTTCGTGTACGCTGCATAGAAGGAGTAGAGTTTCACACCCGTTCCTCCACCAAGGTCAGAGGGCGAATGGGACACAGATTCATGTTCATTGATGGAGACAAAGCTGTTTCTGGGTCTTACAGGTCAGTGCACTTTATATATGTGTGTGTGAGTGTTTGGCGGTGAGAGTTTGAGAAGGAGATAAAGACTGAAAGACAGAGATTATCTCTGTGTGCTCCACCTGTTTTTATTTCTCTGAGTGTAGCATGGAGAGATATGAATAAAGAATGCACTGCGTCTATTAATGTTCAGTAGCATTCTCTACATTCTAGACAAACAGGTTGTAAACGTGTCAATGTAAAGAGAAATAAACACATGTACAGTGCAGTTTCTAAGGTACCCTATAATGATACATTTACTTGTGGCTTTGTACTTCAGATGAGCTGTGGAGCCTTTTTATACATAGTTTGCCCAGTTGTCTGCCTGGTTCATTTATTGCTGTTTACTTTGCTCGTATTTTCAGTGAAGAGGTGTTTGTCTTGTAATGTCTTCATGTACTCCAAAGTAGTCTAACTTTGTTTTTGCTGTGGGTTCCTCTAGTTTCACTTGGACGTCATCGCGGCTGGAGAGAAATCTCGTCACCGTGGTTACAGGCCAGGCGGTGGATGGCTTTGACAGACTGTTTCGCACCCTCTACGGGACCTCCAGCTCGGTTGACATCCGGCAGGTCGCCACGGAACCTGAACCTGAACCGGAGCCCCTCCCACAACCTGCCGCAGTGGCCCCGCCTTCTGCTGCTATTGCTAGGAAACTGTACAATCCAAAATACGCCCTGGCTTTAGGCAACCCCAGCCCCAGCCCCGCCCCTTCTGCTGAAAACAGCAATGCCAACAAGACCAAAAGTCAAAAGAACTGCAAAACTCCAGAGGTCCCAGATACCAAGAAGGGGAGGCGGAGGAGGGCTAGTAAAGAAGCCATACAGGAGGCTCCTCCCATCCACCCCGGACTCATCGATCTAGAGAAAGCATGCTTGATGTCATACCTGCCCACCTGGCCCGAGCCGGACCCCTCCAGTGATGTCATTGGGTTCATTAACATTCGAGATTCCAACAAACCAAATCAGGTCCATCTACAGAGATCTGAGATGTTTGGAACCAGCCAAGCGATCAGGTTTAGCAGTCCATTCAATAGACCTAAGGAAACCCTGCCAGAGGTGGCCAAGCCCAGGCAGCAGATGCAGATGAGTAAACTCAAACCAGCACAAGATAAAACTGAGGCTGAAGAGTCGGTGGTAGACAGAGCTCAGCCGACACAACTCAATGCACAGCCTGATGAGATCAAAAGTAACGCAGAGGCACCCAAGCAGAATTCACCTGCACCAGAGTGTGAATCTGAAAAAGACATCACTGAGACTCTCAACACCAAGGATAAATTACAATCAAATACACCCTCCAACCAAGAGACAAGCCACAACACCACACCTCACCTCAATGCACATGCACCTCCCAGATCCAGTAGCAAAGTATCAACTCCTAACACAAGCACCCCTTCACACAGCACCCAAGGTGTCACCACAAACAATCCTAAGCCCGACTCCCTCCCTGGATCAAAAACTAAAGAAGCAGAAACTAGTTTGAACACACAATGTGCTGTTGGGTACAAGGCGCACATCCTGGAGTCGAACAGCACGCAAACCTCGGACCCGCGTGGTCCAACTGACTCAAACACAGGAGGACACACGCAAACAAAGACGGTGCTGCCACATACAGATTCACACACACAGGATGCTCACACACAGCCACAAAACTCTTCTGAAATCACCCCTAACATCCAGACTCCCACTGTCAATACACATGGGTCACCCTCCTCTACCTCTGCCATGAGCTCTCAGCCCGTCAGTTTCACCTCCCTTTCTGAAAATCACCAGATCTCCATTACTACAAGCACAACTACCAGTGCCAGTTCTTCTTTGTCCTCCATCAGCTCTTCTTCTTCCTTTCCTCCTGTTACCTCTTCTTCTACAGCTCCCAATCCTCCCCTCCCTTCTTCCTCCAAATCCTCATCCTTGACCTCAGCTCCTCCCATCCCAAAACCTCGTACTATCCAGCTGATTATCAAAGACGGCGTCACCAGCGTTGGCCAGAAGCTGCCGGAGTTCAGTGTCGCCAGGAGGCCTGAGACCAGCACAGACGCGCTAGTGGTCCCTAGTGTACCTGCTGTTGCAACCGTGGCCCAGACGTCGCCGGAAAAAAAACCTGAGACTGTCCCAGAACTGCAGAACAACAGTGGGAGCAAAACAGGAGCACAAAAAGATGCAGAGAACACAGGGAATATTGGAGAAGCTCCGCGGCAAAAACAGAGTGGGACTTCCCAAGAGACAAAGAATGAGGTAGCAGTCGGACTACATGATGACAAGGCAGGAATGCAGCTGGTCACTGGAAGCAACCTAGAAGCCCAGTCAGATGTTTTGATTACCGATGCACCAAAGGCAGAGAGTGTGAACATTCAAGAAATAATTCAGAAAGATGTTGAGCCCAAGACGTTTACATCGTTAGACTGCAAATTAACCCCACAGATAGACTGTGTAGCCGTAGTACAGGCAGGGACCAAGGCCCCAGAAAGAGCCCCGGCAGACTGCGAGTTTCCTGAAGTGCCAAATGAAAACAGGAAGAATGTAACACAAGGCAAAACATACCGCGCAACCCCACATGAACTTCAGAGAATATCATATTGTGAATCCTCTCCACATAATATAGGTGCATTAAACGCTGTGGAGTCTTTAAAAGTTCCAACACACACTGTTTCTGCCACACACAACCCACACATGTCTAAAGACAGTGCTGGTGATAGCACACACACATCTGTTGTAGACACACTTGGCCAGCAAGGTTATCCGAGTTTCACACCAGAACACTGCACAGACACTATGCCAAATATTACAAAACATAACACACACAGCACCCTTCAGGAACTTATCCCTAAAGCACGGGGAAACACACACACACCTGAAAAACCCCTGCATTTACATATCTCCGACACTCACGTGCCAGACCTGCGTTCGGCAACGCCTGAGACGGAATCGCGGTTACTCGCAGCTCTCGCATGCGCACCAACTCCACACGGATTTATTCCATGCATGCCCACCCCAGACTCACAAACGCACACACCGGATCCACGGTCATACACTCCAGACTTTCGGACACCCACGCCCGACGGGTATGTCTCACCAAGAACGGACTCCGCTCTCTCCACAACCTCAGAGGAGTATTACGAATGCAGAGACTCTCCTCTCCACGAGCCTGTGTTTGACCGAGCAGCCTACAGCAACCATGGGACGACAGAGGATCATGTTAGCTTCACACACACAAACACTCCTAATGCTACAAGCGTTGCCACTAGTCCTGCATACATAAATTATAACACACTAGGCACTACAGACCAGAATACCTCTAGCAGTGAAACACAGAGTTTGTCTGGGCCTCCTAGCGACTCTTCTTCGTCTTCTTTAATTGAGAAGAAACTGAAAAGGGGGGAGGAAGAAACCGTAAATGAAGAAAATGGGAGAGAAGTGGATGAAAAGGAGAGGAAAGTGAGTGTGGCAGAGAGGAGTACAGAGGGAGATTTGCGGGGGACACAGAGGAAAGCCAGCGAGGAAGCAAAAAGAACAGCAGACCATTTTAACCAAAGTAAAGATTTGACAGAGACAGTAGAAACGAGCAAGGAGGCCCAACCACAAGACCCCAAGAGGAAGAGGGTGCTTAACCAATCAGCAGCAGAGAGACTGGTCGACGGAGGAGTGACTCCAGGAGAGCTAACCAGTGAGGGAGCAGAGCCAAAGCGATTGTCCACAGGGGACCTTAAACCAAAGACGGTTTCTACTGAGGGAGATAGGCCCCAGTTAACCAAAGAGACTGAGGGACAGAAGGTATGAACAACATGCAGTGGCATAAAAGGTGATCACAGTTCACTTCTTGAGGGAACATGCTGTAAAACAGTAGTAGTGAAAGTAGTGTAACTGAAGGCAATGAATATTTTATCCCTCCTATAGGTGTGAGTGAGTTCCAGCATTCAGCATTTTAAAAACGGCCACCCATAACATTTTGCAAAGAAAATAACAGAGCATCAGGTATAACATTTGCCAAGATATTTTATCTTGTTGGCAGCAAAAATTAAGATCCATGTATTATTTAATTAAATTAGTTCTGACAAGTCTTTTGTCAGTTGTTTCTTATTTTAAAATTTCTGAATAGCAGAAAATGCAGTTCCGATCACAAACTCCACCATACCAAATTGTATAATAATGACATATTAGTTTTTAAATTAGGAATTAAGCTTTAAAGGGAAGTTTGACATTCGCTTTTTTGCTTTCTTGCTGAGAGTTAGATGAGAAAATTGATACCACCCATACATGTTTGATACATTTACTAATTAATACTATTTAAGTATTGCTATTTAATGCTTAGCTTAGCTCAAAGACTGAAAACGGAGCTCTATATGCTGTTTTCTAATTAGCTATTGTTTGATAAAATTAACTATGTCCAGTTCACATGAAATAAGTTTTACTCATGTTTTATTTTATTGTTAGTGTTTCATCATGTCCATCAAGTTCATAGTAGGCAGTAGATTGGTACGTAATGAAAGGAGCTTGTGCAAAAATGTAGCTGCTGAAGTATCATGAAGTATCACTTAGGTGTTGAGGTGTGAGTCATTATCACAGCTCGGTCGGTGCTTAGTCAGCTCGGCTGTTTTAAAACGGCATGTTGTCTATGTATCTATATCTATCCTTACTATTTCTTGTGTGTGTGTGTGTGTGTGTGTGACTGTTGAGTACGCACCAGCAGAGCGTCTCTAAGTTTTAAACATACGACACTTGTTCATTATTGAACAAGGAGACTGCGTGTGAATTAAAGTGACACACTTTTAATGAAGCGCCGTGTGTGCTCACCCCGGCTGCAATATTGATGAATCGGTAAATTATTGATCGTTTCACATTTATTGCCGTGGTTTAACTCACTCACCGTTGACCCGAGTCTACGCTTTTCATCTAACGCATCTATTCAAGCCAGGGAGGTGTTGTTGGCATGTCTTAACTCTGTTCTGTCATGTAATATTAACAAGAGTGACAATAAAGCAGATTTCACAGGTTTGCTCCAAAGTACATTTCTTTTCCATTTGCAACAAAGCTTTTATGTGACTGGGCGTCACTTTGTAACGTGCTACACTGCATTGCATGAAAGTTTCCAGCACACTAACAGAATACAATATGAGAAGTTGGTGTCTGCTGTTAGTAATGTGTAGTTAAATGTATTAATAACTCACATACATTCATACATACATAAATTATACATAATCTCCATTCTCTTCTCTTCTCTCTAGCTTTTGCAGACTCCTCCTAGACCTCCACGAGACCAACCATCCAGACCCCTTTGTCCTCTCTCAGCCAGCCAGCATTTTGGGCCTCATCCCTGGGTAAGCCGTCAGCTGAACAAGGCAGAAAACAAGGCACTCCACAGTAGTTTCCTGGTGTTGGACAACGGCTCATCTCCTTGCAGACCAACAGCTAGACCACCTCCTCCAGCGGTAGCAGGTGCTGTTGGGTCCGCAGCTGGGCAGAAGCAGGCTGAAGTCTTGCACAGTCAGCAGAGCCTCCTCTCTCGACAGTCTCTTGCAGTGCAGGGCAGAGCTGGACAGTCGCCGAATCAACATCCTTACCCAAAACCCCAGGCCTCATTTCTCCACACACACCCTAACGTACAGTCACAGCTCCATCCTCACTCCCAGATCCAGACGGTATCAGCACAGGAGGCGCGCTGCCAGGAAGAAGGAAGGGCTCCTTTTACCGTTTCTTTTAGCAGGCTATACAGCCTTAAGGGCCTGAAGGAAAAGATGAATAAGCTGCCAGTACAGAGCAGGAGAACCAGCACCAGCTCTCCGGTACATGGACGTAAGAGCACAGGCTAGTCTGGTACCATTACTGTAGCACATCAAGCTGAAGAAGAGGGTTGAAAGTCCAAGAAAACAGCTTTATAAAATCTTGACCCAGTGTTTGTGCTGTAAAGGAAACGCCACATTTCACAGCCTCTGTCCTGCTAACAAGGCAAATATTTGCCTCTGCACTACCATTTCGTCCTAAGGTTACTTCTTGCTGACAGTTTTAGTGAATGTCTGAACCTTGACCCATGACTTGTGGCGTTGACCTTCTCCTGATTCGTCTGATGGAGGATTTGTTTTCCACATGGCAGTTTGAATATGAAAGCACTTCTGTGCGTCATGTTGCTCATTACTGACCAAACAAAGTGTGATTGGAGTAAAGTGTTTTTTCTTTTTCTTATTCTCATTTCTAGACACGGTTCTTCTTCTCAACCACTTCCTATTTACATTTTAGCACTGGGAATTACCTCAGTTTTTACTTTGAGTTCAGGATGATTTAAAATGTGGGACTTACAGTAATATGGTATCTGTGCTTCCAATATGCTGTATGAGTGGGCTTCATTCATCAAAATGCACAGTAGTAGAGTTAAATAGTATAAAATAGGTACTATCAGTACATGTTTGTGTCAGTCTGTACTGTACTGTATTTTGTGTGATCACAGACTGGCTCTTCCAACATGGTGTCAGAGATTTACTATTCTCTATCACCACTTTACATTCTGTGAGCGGACAAATGAGTAAATGTTCAAATGGCTGACCTCATGACAGGTGAACATGAATTAAATTGTTTATATTGTGTTTATATGAGTTGAGTGGGTGCATTTGTCACACGTTTGTATTATAATATGACAAGTTTTTCCTCTTCTGTGCGTTCAAAAAGTGCTTACGATTCAAGCCTGAATGCTGAAACTGTTGATGCGGAATGTTATATTATTTTTTGTTGATGTCTCAGACTTTCATTTTGGTTATTTTGCATTCTTCCGTTGTGTGCTGTACATTGAAAGACTAAAGCCGCGAGGTTATTGATTTATCCTTTGTTTACACTAAATTCCATTTACATTCAAAATGCTTTTTTGCCTGGAAGACAAAGTCACACCAACTGTGGCCAAACAAAGCGTATGTTATCTGCAGAGACGAGCACAAACACCGCACAGGACAGGCTTGTTACTCTGAAGATAAATACAGATGTCCTGGGGATTATAACAACAGTGTACAAGATGGCGCTGTTAGTTTATCTAAAGGAAAATGGTAATGTGGAGAACAAATAAAGGTATCACTGACATCAGTGACATGGCTGATGGTCACATAATATTGTTAGACAGAAAAAACAACTGTTTCGCAAAGCTACAAATGAGAAAAGCTGTAATCTTGTTATGGAGACAGACATGGAATCTGTACACTTGCTGAATGTTTGCCTGTGTCTTAACTACTAAACCATCTTTATTTGACTGCAGCGAATCCCCATATCACTGTTTGGCTCTGTGAGTTCTTGTGTTTAGTTTGTTTTGAGGTTGGAAGGCAGGTATTCACATTTTCACCCAGAGAAAACTAGGCTGGAATAAATGTTTTAAAACAAAATATAGATTATGAATCATGGATGGCTACCCTTTGGAGCTGTGAAAGGCCGCTCCACATGCCAGCTGAGATACTTACAACTTGACATTGTCAAGTAAAAGAGAAGATGTACTAAACATCGGATTTATCTCACTGTGTTTCTTCTCGCTTCAGTTCCATCCAAAAAGGGAGGTGAGGCACAGTCCCATGCTGCCTCTGGGGAAGCTTCAGTGTTTTACAGCATGGTGCAGTTCTGCAGTTAGGTAGTTAGGAGTTATAATGCATGTCAGACAATACAATCAAGAGGAGCCCAAAGCAGATTTTATCAGATGTTATCCGATATTCAGCACAAGGCACAGAAGCTCCTCCTGAAAAACAAGTAAGGTTGTGCGAGTTGCATGAAAATCTGCAGCTGAGTTGTGATGATTTATAGTTTATTCTCACATTAAAAGAACTTGTAGCTTTGATGTGTGAATTAACAGTCTTGGTTTGTTAAAAGTTTGTTTCTGTGTGCTGTAAAAGCTGATGGCATGCCAGCAGAGACAAGTGATACATCCAACGCCTGACTGACTCACCTGAATTTGCATGTTTAGGTAAGGAGAGGAAGAGAAATTGAAAGAGATATCTCTTTATTGCAGGGCAGGATGGTGTGCAAACACGCATGCTGTACACGCACACACACACACACTAAACTTCACACTACTAATTAATGCTGATGTCAGCTCTGTGAGAACACCTGGATGCGGGCATTTCCAGATATTGAGAACTAATCATTTTCAACACGTTCTCATCCCAAATAGTGTCGCTATCTAACGTCCCCTTAGTGTCTGTACGAGACACCTTTTTAACACGTGGTTGAATTTGTGAATCGGTCACAGTTTTGTTGGATTTAAGCAACAAAACTACTTGGTTAGGTTTAGGAAAACATCATGATTTGGTTTAAAATAAGTATGTTATATGACCATAAGTCACGTTGCCATTACTATGGCAACAAGTCACATACGGAACATTGTGAGACATAAAGCTTGTCCTGGGTGAAGGTTCTGCCTTATCCAACCCAGCCACCTCCTTAATTGGACTTTCTTGCTCTTTTACACTGTCAGCTGACACGGATGTGTTACATTGGCGTTACATGACAGCCCACTGTGCCTCACGCTAAAGGGTCCCTTGTGCATCTGTACAGAGATGCCGAGGGGCGTGACAAAATGTCAGTATTTGACGCCCTGGGAATGAGAACCTCTCTGGGTAAAATAGACAAGTAATTTGTTGAGAATATGGTGCATGTGTAATACAGACGTTAGAGAAAAAATAATGAATCACCTCATTGTTATAAATGCTGCTACATAGGTTAATCATATTTGGATAATGGAATAGTTGAACATTTTGGGACATTCACTTATTCACTTTCTAATGGAGACAACAGTATCAATAGCACACTGTCTGTCTGGCTGTCTGTCTGTCTGGCTGTTAAATATGATGCTACTGCTGATTTGCTTAGTTTAGCACAAAGACTGGAAACAGGTAACAAGATCCACAACCTAGGACCTGTAAAACTATCTGATCAACATGTTACATCTCATTTGTTCAAACAAAACAAAACCTGTTTTTGTGTTAAATGAAAAGTTGCCTTTTTACAGGATGGCTTCGTGCTGGGCTATTTCTTGGCTGGAAACAGTGACTTCCTGGAATTACTGCATGTTGCCAGGCAATAGCTCAGAGCCAAGAAATACACCAGCACATAATAACCCCAGACAAATGAACAAATTGTCCTTTTTTTTCAGGTTTTTGTATAGATTTAAAAAATCTACCTTTAGACAGACCAAGGCTAGTTGTTTCCCCCTGCTTCCAGTCTTTGTGCTAAGCTAAGCTAACTGTCTGTCATCACTTTATATTTGTCATACAGACATGAGAGTGGTATCAATCTTCTCCTGTAACTCTTGGCAAGAAAATGAATATGTTTATTTGTATATATATTTGTCTAGCTCCTAAGACATTACACATTAGACATTACCTAGTGACAGAGAGTGGAACAAAACAAAATTCATATAGAAATGAGATGAAATATGCTTTGTGAATAGTTTTCTGGGTCACACATCCAGATTTAGAATGAGTCAGACACAGTCACACACACACACACACACACACACACACACACACACACACACTCACACAGGAGGATGCAGAGCAGTGATTGAGATGCAGAAAGCAGAGAGATGGAGAACGAGAGAGAAACACAAACTCCCTCCTTCCTATCTGAAGTGACTGAGAGGCAACGATGAGGAAACTGCGAATAAAGCGAGAGACGGGAGGTATGGAGAGACAGATATACATGGAGATACATGAAATGTGCAAAATAGTCTGTTGACTTCAAGCATCCACAGTGCGGACAGGCTTATTCACAAGTTTACATTTCAACCTTTTGAATTTTTTTTATTGTATCCTGAATGGAGCCGGTTCAAGAGTTAATTTAGTGGAAAAGAGGTACTCCTGGTCCACATTTCTCTTCCTAATAGTTCCTGTTTGGAATCACAATGGCAACCATTCCTATTACCTCCGCTTACTATCTTGCCATCGCATAGCTCATGATTATACATGGTTGATACTGAAACAAAATTATTACAGGAAACGCAAAACCTTTTTTATGTTACATTTTAGCAATCTCATAGTTTTTTTAAGTTAATTTATTTGATTAAAAATTAAGAGATTACTCCACATACCTCTAGAGGCAGCTCTCATACTACCAGTGAACCAGTGTATTAGTGCATCTGACAATACTTATCTACCCTGTCAGTCTGTTGGTTCCTACTGAGGTTGTATGGTACATCTTTTAAAATGTATAACAAATATATAGTAAGATTTTCCTTAAAGACTAAAGTAATTTCCTGAAACAGCTGAACACATATAACATTTGTTGGGGACTATTTTCATTCATGGATTAATACACATTTGTTGGTGTAGTGTAGCAGAATGCCTGTGTATGTGGGACTGACTCAAAATAAACTACAATGAAGAAACATGTCCTCGTCTTTTCGTGGGATTGTTGACACGAAAGAGAAAGATGGAATATTTCCAAATGTATAACGCAGTTTAAAAAAGCTGAAAACAAAATGATGCTTTAAAAATGACTTTAGTTATTATGACTCATTTTAATACCAGTTTCAGCTACAAAGACTTGATTGTTACAAAAGACGGATATAAGATCCATCATATCACCTGTTTTCATTCCTGGAGTTTGTGTTTTCTGCTTGCTGTTATCTTTTGTCTTGTTATCAGAACAAGAGGGTGGAGCCTGGATGGTATTTAGGTGGGACAGACATACAGTAGCAACCAAAAAAAAAGAAAAAAGCCATCTGTAGTGTGAATGTGTGCCAGACTCAGGTAACCTGCGCTGTGAAACGTGTTCAGTCAGCGAGCAGTGCAGCGATAACCGGAACTCAGCAGCAACACACTGTGAAGCTTTATTACCTCACCACTCATCTCAAACATCATGTAAATCTCTTTATCAGTGAAACACACACACACACACACACACACACACACACACACACACACACACACACACACACACACACACACATTCTTCATTGAAGTCTTGTGATGTTGGTTTTGTTTTTGTGGATGATTGGACTATATGATAGCAGTGGCTCAATCCCAGAATAGCAAACCATACACAGTCAAACACTCACATTTAAATAAAAACCATCCCCTCTCCCTCTGGCCATTTATATGGAGATGAGAGACTTGGTTACCAGGCGGACACACACGCACACACACACACACACACACACACACACACACACACACACACACACACGCACAGTGGCACATGGGGCTCATCCTAACATCCTCCATTCAGCTGAGCTCTCCAAGCTCATCATAAATGATAATGTCAGACTTCCACTCAGCCTCAGGGGTCGCAATACAGACAAGGATGACACAATGGGCTCACGCACACGCACACACAGCACGCACACACACACACACACACACACACACACACACACACACACAACACAAAAAAGCAGTGACTCAGCCCTCTTTTGGGTCTCTTGCTTTGTGGACAGCCCTTTTGGTCCTTCAACTGCTAAGCAGCTCATGTACATACACAGACACACACACATAAATATAAACATTGGTTGTCTTGAAGATGCACAGTTGTGTGTGTGTGAGAGGAAGGTGGAGGTGGACTGGGCCTTTAGTCAAGACATCATCTGATGTCAACAATTTCCGACACATGACATGAGTCATTCTTTAATTAGCGTGTTTTCATGCTCTCTTAGTCCTCTGGGTAATGAAGTGTCCTATTAGCCTGTTTGGACTTGATTAAGGACACACACTCTGTTCAGTTTGTGTGTGACACTGGTCAATGATGGAAGATGAAGATGTTAAGTGTTATGTTCACTTCTTCCTCTTTAGTACAGAAGCATTATACGTGTGACAGAAGAGGAAGAAAAAGCTGTGGTTCTTTTAACAGCTAGAGACTGTTGGAGACAGTGGAACTTATGGTTTCTGAAGTATGAGAATAAAGTAAAATGTAACTTTTCTGAGCAGGGACTGTATATATGCATCTCTCTTTCATGGAGTCCATACAACTGGAATATATCTTCTAGGTTTGCTCTTTTTTCTGTTATCAGTAGTTCAAAGCAGTTCATATCAAGATAGATTAGTTTTTTTGGCCATTTTCCCTTCACAGTCTCAGCTAACTACTGTTGACCTGGGCATGAAGTAAGCAGACATGTGCAACTAGGACATGATCCCTCACCGCTTCCCACCTGTTCAGTAATATTACAATGCATATTTAGTGTGTGAAAAATATGATAATGAAAGGAGTACTTTATGGAGCTGATTGTTGTCTCCATAAAGCTTCTTTAACAACATGATGGACAATGTAATTGGAGGAGCAGCGGTGTTGGTGACATACTGAAACTATCTATGTTTTCACAAAGTGGTGATGAAATCTATTGTGGAAAAAGTTGAAAATGCATTACTTAATGCAAAAATATGACTGTTCGTAGTCTTGATCTTGAAACCAAGAAAATCACGAGTTTAAAAGCATTCACCTACAGACAGCTTGCAATGAGCAATAATCAGAGGAAATGCTGATTACATGTACACAGTAACAGAACAGATTTGAATTTTAAATAAGAATGGTAGTTTCAGGGTGTCTGTGCAGTCGCAGCTGGTTGGTGGTTGTTGCGATCTGGTGGGAGGAAAGGTGGGACAACAGAGAGGCCACTGAAGCAGCAATAAAAGCGTGCAAAATCAAGACACTAAAATTTGTGGTGGCAGCTTGCAGGAGCTGCAGGGCTGTTATCGCTGTACAATAGTTTTATCACCCGGCTGTAGGTGCAGTTTGTCTGCTTTCCTTGGGTAGCAACGAGCACAAAAGCAGCGTGGCTTCATATGCTGACTGCACAGACTTCATGGAAAACAACTCTCTCACATACTCAAGTACTCTGGAGACCCTACAGTTTCTAATACCAGCTGACAGGGTGTCAAATAGACTTAGAGAAAGAATACATATGTTGCACAGGATGTGCAGTAGTGCACTAGTTTGGTTTAACAAAAAGGGAACACAGAGATCTGCACCTCACCCAGGTGAATTATGTGTCTGGATCTGCAGGTCTAGATTTAAATTTTTCACAGGGCAGGCAGGTGCACAGGCTTGTTTCAACGCATTCTAAAGGTCAGAGTTTGGCACCAGCTTTGGTTGTTTAGCTTTAAATGCCACATGTAATGCGTGATCATTTGTTGTATTGTTATTTTACAACAGGAGAATAATTCCATTAAACCCTTGATATAGCATAGAAGTAGGCTATTAAAACCGGAATTAAACCTGTTTCGGGACAAAGATAGACAGAGAATACTGTTGAGTTTATTTATTTTTACAGTATTAGAGCTTACATTCATAGTCTATGGGAGTTAATCAGCTGTATACAGTGACTGAAGTTGGAGGAAATAAATCTTAACAAGCAGAAAACAGGAGCCACAGGGTTAAAGACACATTCTGATAAAAAAGACATTCCATTATTAAAAACCAATAAGACCTGTGTGTATTCTGTTTTTCAAAATGAACTTTAACTACCTATTTGTCTGTGGTGGTGAGGAATATGTGTAACCCTGATACAGAGAGGGATTGACACTCACACTTGATTGAATAAATCTTGCAGGGGGAAGTTGAACTAATTAGACCTATGGAATCAGAATCAGAATTGGGTTTATTGCCAAGTAAGTTTTTACGCATATAAGGAATTTGCCTTGGTGCGTTGGTGCATAGAAATCACACACACAAAGAATCACACAAAAATCAAGTACTTAGGAGTAATAAAAGTAATAAAAGACCCCTCCTGCTCTCAAGTTAGACTATACTCCCTTCAGCAAAAATTAATATAGAAATAATAATTGTACAGTCCCTTAGTTTAGCGTGTTAGCATGCTAATTAACATTTGCTAATTGGCACTAAACTCAAAGTACAACTGAGGCTGATGGGAATTCCATTAGATTTGCTGCTAAAATAGCCCCACAGCGTGTTCATTTTCACATGAAATACTGGACTTAATCCATAAATCAGCATTGTTTGCTTTATTATGTTGGTTTACTTCTTCATCTGGAAAAATAGCACCAGCTGTTGGCTAAGCGGGAAAATAAATTGATTCACTGGAGTGCTTCTGTTTGTTTTTGATGAGAAAGGAAGCAGACTAAATGACTTCCATTTTGAAAGTTAATTTAAAAGTGTTGGTTTGAAGCTAGCGTCTGATATCAGTCCGATGAGGTTTTAAAAGCTTAAAGTCGTGCAACTTTGAAAAACTAAGTCAAGAAAAGAGTGAAAAGAGTAGAAATTTGTGCAACAAAATGTATTATTGAAACATGATTTATTACATCTTAGAAGTTTTTGTGGAAGTCCAGGCTTCGTGTTTTATAACAGCGCTGCAGGGTGAGTTACACGTCATCTCTGGGCTGAATAACATCACACTGGCACTTTGTAGAGTGGGCCACACCTGGTTTTAGAGGATGGGGAGCTCAAGGCGAACTGGCACATTTTGAAAGGCCCTTGAGATTGTCTTTGTTGTTGTTTTATTGAGAGTGATGTTGTAAAATGATATTTCAATCCCGGTCTCACAGCAGATGCATCCAAGCTCCACAGGCTGCCCTGAAACCAATCAGGGAGACACGGAGACAGACAGACCAACCAGAAAGACCGCCATAGAACCCTGGTTTTGAATCTGTTGAGGCAGAGCAGCAGGGAGGGTCCTGGAAACAAAAAAAAGCTTAAGGTCTCTTTCTCTCTCTCTCTCTCTCTCTCACACACACACACAGCATTCCCCGGGCCCACTCCCTCCTCTGGCATGCAGCTGATTGTTGGAGTGGCATTTAATTAATCCTGTCAGAAAGGTTAAGAAAAAGAAGAGAGAAGGGAGGAAACAAATTTAAAGACACTGACAGAGGGAGAGACTCTGTAAGGTGCTTCATTCACCAGCTGAAACACAATTAATTTCACTGAAGCAATTTAATTTAGCTTCACTCTGCAGACAACTGAATCTGGTATACCTGAACACGAATTTAGTTTGCACGACGAAGACGAGGGCTGGTGTGCAAGTGTTCAGGTATGTCATAAGTCTACATGTCACTAAAACCTCTGCAGTATGGTGTACAGCGTTCACGCTGTGGATCTCCCGTAAGAGGTTGCAGCTTCATACCCAAATCCAGGTGATGAAAGTAAATGTCAATCCCCTCCCTTTGCAACTATTATCAAGCCCTTGAGCAAGGTATTCAACCGCTGCAGGAGAAGACTTGCACAGGTTCTTCAAGCTGTTCCAAATGGTTTCTGCCCAGTGAATGAATGGGGCTCAACTAAACATCCTCAACATGGATTCTTTTGCATAAATACAGTATGACTGACATGGAGGTTATAAGAGACGACCATTTTCACAGAGGTTTCCACCGCTCCGTACCACAAGATGACAATAACACTCTATCTGCAGCGGCTCATAAGGTCATTGATTATTTTATCAGGATCTGAGCTTTCTGTCTTTTAAAAGTCATTTTCCAGAAACTCCTCGCCCACTGGAGTTGAATGATTCTGAGAATTTCCATCCTCTCAATCACAGAGAGCTGCATCTGAAGACAATTTGAGCCAGATCATCAGCACAGTAGCCTGCATTGTGATAGATTAGCTCGTCTGACAGATCTGTGCTCTAATTATCCAGCTCCTCTCTATTGAGGAAACGGGATTTCATTGTTTAAGTCGATTCCACTGTCATCAGGCGGGTTAAAAATGAGGCGGCAGCCACAAGCCAGCAAGCAGATATGAATCAAGTTAAGAGACAACTTAACTTGTGTTTAAATGTGTTAAAGGTTGGCCTGTATTCTATTGTGTATTTACTGAGACATAAGCAGCTTAGAGGTGACCTTCATTGTGACTCATGTTTGCGGCTGTCAGGAGGCGGTGACAGTGAGCACAGGGTGACGCAGCCAACACAAAGACAGGACACACAACAATGATCTGTGGTTTCCTGTGGAACAACACTTGTGCACCCTTTCTAACAACTCAGGGCCACTACATTAAACCCTTACTCTGCCTAAACTGTTACTAATTAGAGTATGTTGCCATCTGCAGGCCATCAAGTTTCATGGATTCTTTGACCAGAAATGCATATTCAGTTGTCAGTTTATAAGCGACATAGCTAAAACTAATGCAGTCAATTACAACATGCCTGTTTTTGTTGAAACTGCTTCAGAGGAGCCAGCAGTGCACACACACTGAGGATGGACTTTACAGTGAAGTAGGAGACATTTTTTGTCCAGCAGGAAAACTTTAGAAATGAACAACATTTGCATGTTTATAAATGCTGGATTTTAAAATGAGGTAGAAGGTTAAGGATTTTAATGTGAAAATTATACTTTTTTTTAAGCAAATAAACATATCAGACACACACTATCCAAGCATAATATTATATTTCTTAATACATATATTGAGGGTATCTTTAAATATAATTGTCAGGGTCGGCACAATAAATTAGTGATTTCAGACACAGCCTCTGTCTCCCTCTGATGGAAGAAGAGGGGAAGTGCGCTACTGTGACCACAACGTGATGTCGTCATCACCTCGAGGAAGACATCAGTATGCAGGATGCACTCTGATCACACCTGTGGGTCCCACTAGTGCTACACTAACCTTGAATTAAGTGGACCTGATTTCTGAGCTCCATCAGGCAGTTATTTACCTGATCAAGATTTGAAATATTTGGAATCAAATAAAAAATGTCTTATTAATAGGGTTTTACATTAACATTGTTCTGGCACCAGATTAAACTATGTTTCCAAACAGAGTTGGCTTTGTAATTTATTATATTCACTTTTGCAAATACATTTGTTTTCCACCAATCAGTATGTATTCAAACATTTTTAAAGATATTTTGGGGGCTTTTTATGCCTTTATTTGATAGGACAGGTGAAGACAGACAGGAAAGGTGGGAAAGATAGAAGGGGGGATGACACTGAAGTAAAGAGCCCCAGATTGGAATAGAACCTGGGCCACTGTGGTAAGGACTCATGGGGCGCGTGCTCTACTATGTGACTTTTTATCTTTGAGGAACTTCAGATATATTTGGAGCATGTCATTAATAATCAATCTGACCAAATCATCTTCAATACCTATTAAATCAAGTAAAAAGAAGCACAAAAAAAGGAGGATTGTTCTCTATATGAATGTTTATTGGTCTTTAAAAAAAGAAGTCTATAAACAAAGCATTACAAGAAAATAAAAGCATATGATGGATACCTGGTTGTCGACAGCCAGTTCAATTAATGCAATAACAACCATATATGGACGTTAAAACCCAGTCAACCCCTCGTCCAGAAAGCTTCACAGATCATACAGACTCTTGCCTACAATAAAACATCAGTGTATACTCTTTGTGTTTGTATGGTACCCTGTACAGACCAGAGCCTAGAGTGTAACACTGACGCGTACCGACATACCGTCCTTCACAATGCTTTAATGTGAGAATTTCATGTGGTAGAGGAAAAATTTGTTACGTTTTTTTCTGTGCATCACCTACAGTATGTATCTGCTATCTTGGGTAATTGCTAAGGCACTTTCTGGAGAAACTTTTTATTCCCTATTTGCACTTATTTCAAAGTGAAAAGCTGCAAATACGTGGCACACAATTTATAAAACGGTTACATCATTTTTTCAAACTAACAGCATAACACATTCAACCATTCCACGTGGATCCCCTGATCTACTGCACTAAAAGCCGGTTTTACATTAAACAACAAAACAATGATTAAAACATTCATCACCTATCTGTAAATCACGTTATTATTTCAGGCTTTTTCATAAGTGTGGATGCAATAGCAGGACACAAATGTTCTTAGAGGATCATAGAAACATCATTGGACTTCCCAGACCTGGTCCGTCTCATTTTTAGTTCATACTATGTGACACAACTTTCCTAAATCATTTATAAAATGTCATGACAGTATTGACAAGAATTAACACACGTGTTTTAAAAAACTGCTATTACATTAGAGCAGCCAGTGGAATAAACAAGTTAACAGTATAGTACCATAAGTTAACAGTAGTGTAACAACGCCCTACACCGAGATGTTGATTACTATTTGCAGCTGTGTTTCTATGCAAGTATCAAGTACATTTCTCTGAAGATAAATTACAATAAGCTGGATGTTGGCTTCCAATAATGCAGGTTTGTATGAAGAATGCATCGTCTCCTGCAGCTGAGCTTAATGTTGTAAATACAAGAAGAAGGAAAGAGGTTGAACGGATTGCATCGTACAACATCAGGATGAAATCTTCTCTGTGTCGCTCAGCGAGTACCACTCCTCTGTATGAGTGGGTCCAGCAGAGGGACCCCTCACTCCAGATATCTGCAGCCATGACGAGGCATTTGCATAGCTTATCTCTACCCTTATGCGATGTACTTTATACATTTAGTAATGAGCAGTGCATGTGGGCAGCTGCAATTTCATGAGTGCAGCCTGCATAACATGATAATGCATTCAAAGCACCTGGATAGCTTCACTGAGGGTACAGTAATGGTAGAAAGGTACAGTATGTTTTACATGAGTTGTAGCTATGACCATCATATACACAGTTAATGTTAATGTAATATGTAAAAATGTAAAATCAAGTTATAGGAAAAAGATCGGCACTGCAGTGAAGATGGAAGATGGGAGAGGTCAACTTCAAGTATATTACAGTTCATTAAAGGACTGTACAAAAACTATACAAGGGGGTGGTCTGAAAATGGGACGGTCATGCATTTTTTTCTCTAATTGTTTCTCATTCCTGATATATATTTTATTAAATTTTTCACTGGTGAGATTTATTGTAAAAATTAAAAATATTAAATATATATTACTTTGCCAAATGTGCAGGACAAAAAAGGATTGTGTTGTATCTTATTTTCCTACACGCAATCAAGTAGCTAATAGGCCTCTGTCCGTTTTGAGAAGCAGAATGATGTGGATCTTTACAGGCGGTTTTCAGAGACTGACTAAAGATTATCTCTGCAGGGAGGGTCTCATTTTATACCAACCCACAGCAGAAGTACAGTTAAATAAGCTGCGGGGCTGGGCGATATATCAAATTGCATGTTGTGTAAAATGTCTAAATCATGAAAATCATTTAATTTCAGTCTTAAAGTGACAGTAAATGATCACCGCCTGTAGTCCGTCTCTACCTGCTTGTTAGCTAACACTACCTATAATCTATCTGCAGATATCAGGCTCAGGTCTTCTTAAAAAACAAAAGCAGCAGGAGATGAATAATAAATTATATTATATTTCCTTTTTTGGCCATATCGCTTATCCTCAAAATATTAATAATACTTGGCAGATTCATACTTTTTCATAAAGTGAAACAAAAAGTTAAGCTCTCCTCCACATCCCAATATTTTTTATACAGTCCATAAAAAGACCTTCCTTTCCTTTGCTTTATGTGAAGAAATTTTAATATTTACGCTGTCTTCAATGGAATAAAAAAACTTTCTTTCTTTCACAAGCTCTGGAATAAGCAGCAGGGAAACAATGTGAGCTATCAGCTCATTGCATTGACTGTATTGCACTCAGCATGACAGTGATGTATTCATCAAAACCTTGAAAAGTTTATATATCAGCATTTCTGTGAACCCCATTAGCCTGTCAACATTCCAGTCTTCACTTTCAGCACAAGATATAGTTTTGTTTCTAACAGATGCATCAGCATTCATACAGTATAATCTCCTTTACGCCACTGACATTCTGTTTTTTTTTTTATAATTGAAGATTTGTTTTTCAGGTCAGGAAAGACAGCTCGCTCTGTAGGTGATGATACTCAGCTGCTGCATACCTGTGAGTTCTGGTACGGTCATCGTGACCTGAAATAAACTGGCGTGTGTGTGTGAGAGAGAGATAAAGTATGTGTGTGTGAGAGTGTGGAGGGGGTTACTGATGATAATGCAAACATTTGCACTCTCCTCTGCTCAGGTGCACTAATGCTCATCACCACAGCACCAGCAAACCAACGAAAAAAGGCCACACAACGGAGCAGAGCACTTGACTCCCTGCAGCTCACATTGATCGCATGCCTCTCAATATGCACCGCTGACTGATCCAGTGTAAAACCCTGCTCTCTCCACTTTAGTGAGCTTCAACCAGTCTAAGAAGCGCTGAAACTCACTTAAAAGCTTTCATATGATTAAAAAAAAGGACTCTCTTTTGCAGATGTAAAGCTCAATATTAAGGACACATTAGGTGCTGATGGCTCATTAACCGAGGGAGGGAGAGAGAGAGAGAGAGAGAGAGAGAGAGAGAGTACAATCTTAAGATGGCAAGAGGAGAGGGGATCATATGCACAGTAGCAGACCATGCCCCTCCCCCTCACTAAGTGCTGCAGAGATGCAAGGGAATGTGTGTGTTTGACTGTGTGTGCATAGGAGGAGGGGGGATGGGGAAAAGAAAGTGTGTATTTATGTGTGAGTGGAGGCGGTTCCTACAGTTGATGATGATGGTTGCAGATGAAGCAGGGTAAGAGAACGGACAGGACAGGAAATGGATCGGCCTATAGTGGAGGTGTAACCTCAGCAAGGCCCAGTTCCTCTCTGCTCTGCCAGCAGTTCATGCATTATCAGCTGGAGGAAGTTTTCACACATAGAAAGGAAAAAAGGGGGTTAAATTCACTGGGTACGGATGCTTATACGTTAGATGGTATTGCTCGAGTTTTTTTTTTTATATAAGCTATGCAAAGATTAAAAATGTTTTAACATCAAGTCCCAGGTGGATTTCCTCAGTAAGAAAGCTCCTCTGTACCGGGCTGAGGGGGATGCTGTCAAACTGAGTTGCCCAGGAAGGAGATTGCCGGCCCGGTGTAGTACAGTGGGACAAGGGGCCTGATTTCTTCACGAGCCTCCCAGGACGAGAAAATGTGCTTCTTTTTCACGTGTGTCATGCTTATGAGGTCAGACAGCAGAGTGCACAACGCACTCCTCAGCCACTGCACCGCACCGCTATGTGCCAAAGCTCCTCATGCACAATCTCACACATATACACACTTGAGTGCACACAAACATACATAAAGATCTATCTTATGCACACACACACACACTCACAATCCCTCCCTTTTTTCTCTAAGCTGGGACCAGCCAGCAGCAACAACAACCATCCATGGCTTTGACCCTGAATCAAACATTGAGAGAAAGAGGGGACGGGCGGGGGTCCATAAAAATAGGACAAGTTGTTTCTGTAGAAAAATAGAGGAATTTCCAGAGGCTGATCAAATGTCTTTGGCACTTCTGAAAACACAGCACACATAAAGAAATCTATAGTATAAAAGGCCAGACTAGAAAGCTCTACAGCCAGAAAAGGATTAAGATAATCCAAGTTCATCCATATATGAGTCTGGCCAGTCCTGGCTGGATTTGAGCCTGAACAGGCCCGTATTCCACCATCTCCCCATCCACAGTGATCATGCCTTGTGGAGAGATGGGCTCCAGCCGCAGGGCCTTCACCTTCTCGTACACCAGGTGGGGGCAGCCGCACGCCAAGTGGGCGCCCTTCTCCATGGCGAGGAAAAGGCGCAGGAGGGCGGGACGGGAGATTCCTGCTGTCACGTAGAACAAGTGAATTGTCCCGTCGTCTGCCGTTGCACCAGGGACTGTCCACAGGTCCTCAGCCAGGTGGGACTGGTAAATAGCCAGCACCAAGACAAATTCCTCCTCCTTGACCACAGTCCAGCTCTCTGGGACTGGCTGGTCCAGGCCAGGAAGCAGAGAGTCCACCGGGGCTCTGCTTTTGCCATCACTCTGGGTCTCAGGTCTCTTGGTGGTGATCGCATTGTTGGAGGAGTTGGTGATGGTGTTGTGGTTGGAATTGGTGCTGGTGTGATTGTGGCGGGAGTTCTGGTTTGGAGAGGTGTTGGGGATGAGCCGACAGGGAAGGGAGGCGCAGAGTGACGGGTGCTGAGGTGTGGAGGGAGGGTGGTTAGCCTTGATGCTCCCTTTTGGAAGTTTTGGCTCCTCATTAATGGGCAGATATGCTAACCTGCCTTGATAGACTCGCAGGGAGGCCAGACGCACCAGGGTGCCCATCAGGAAGCGGATTGCACCCACATGGCGGTACTTCTCGCTCTCGATGTCGACGTCGGCCACAAAGCCCCAAGCCAGGGAGAGGAAGGAGAAGAGGCGCTGCCGAGAGGCCAGGTGGATCGACACCAGGTCCAGAGAGCCTACCAGACCTTTGCACAGCATGAAACCACAGCTCAGTAGCAGCTCCTCGTTCCACGCTGGAGGCGACCTGGGAGATTGTTACACAGATCAAGAGTTACAATCATAGCCTGACACAACATCACATGAGAGTGTTATGAATTAGTGTTGTAACGCAATAAAAAGTCAGAATATATATTTACTGTATTTCTCAGTATAAGCTCATAAATAAGATCTAGACAATGGTTGTGCCATCATTTCCACGGCTAAATATCATATGAGAATATGAGAAATTGTGCATTTCCTGAGTAAAATTGGAATTAGCAAGAGTGTCTGTGAGGCTGTACTGAGGCTTTGAAATACAGCGGCAATCCATTAACACAAATGTCAAATTCTCCTAATGACATTAGCTGTAGCATTTTTTTTTCCTCCTAGCATGGCCAAAAATAGAGTTTTCTTCCCCTATACCTAATCCATCTCTGATTTATTGACTCACTGGAACTCATGATCCCAGTATTCTGGGGTGACAAATATATTTCTGTTTTTTTCCACTGATGTTGTGCCCACAGCCCGCCAGCAGATGGAGATAATATATTGAACGTGCTGGGTCGACCGGTTCCACAGCTGCACTCTGGACCATAATCACTCATAATGTGCAAGTTTCTAAACCCATTACATCAATCCTATGAGAGTTATCAGCAGCCTGAAATGACCTCTGCTACACAGCAAAGCAGTTCCTGTCTGCTCCACTGTTTCTCCTCCCTCCTGAGGGATGATGTACCCAGTCAGCCTTTGGCATAATTACACAGAAAGGAGATAAATGGTTCGTTTTTAGACTGAGGAAGGTTCTTCTTTGCTCTTCTTTTCTTCTGTTGGTCCATGCATTTAAATGACTCATTAATGGACAGACTCACTGTGAGTAGTGGTGGACAGAGGCAGCCAGGGCATTGCCTGAGCCACCTGGTAGAATACCCAGAGGGGTCTGGATGGCCTCTTGCCAGTCCTCGCGCTCCATCAGGCCATTTATCACCTGAATGAACAAGAACAAATTCAAAAAAACAGAATCAGATCATGGTCCTACATAGAAAGTACTCTTTAGTAGTCTGTGTGTGACCAAAGGTTATGATAGAATGTGTTTCTTTGATGCAGCTATTCCGTGTCAAGGGAACCTGGCCACCCTGGCTGAAGATCTATACATTCATAAAACAGAACAGTGCTGAGTAGAAAAGCAACCACACAAAGGTTGGTATTTGTTTTAAATATCGTCCACAAATCCTATCAAAAAAACTAAAAAGAGGGAACCATCTACAGAACAAAAATAAGGCTATTAATCAATGACTGTGAACATTTTAGGTACCAGGCTCTTTTGTCATCTCTAAGCGCAAATTAAAATTTTACAGGCCTATTCTGAAAAGTACTATGAATAGAAACAGGAATGAGAGGGTTTACATCAGTTTAATCTGTGAAGGATTTTGAAAGGCCCAAATGAAAACAAATCAAAGAAATAAGGTGAAACACAATTCACACTGTTCTATGCATTTCCTTTATATATACAGTATATGTCATAACTTGATAGAAAAACACAAATTAAACACACAAGTACAATTATTTAGCTTTTTTTCCTAAAACAGAGTGAAGAGGTATATTGCAATTCAGTGTGTCCAGAAGATAGCACCATGCCAAATGCAAATGTCAGTAGATGTATCATGAATGCCAAAATGGACAAACAGACAGCTGTGATGACCCCGGCTGTGTTTCTCTGCTCACTCTGCAGGTTTCTCGTTAAATCACTTTCCTGTGAGCAACTTCTATTAACCAGTTACATTTGTGATTGACTGGCAGTAGTTATAAGAAGCTAGATTGTTCTTTTAACATGTTTTTGTTTATTTATTTATGACACAGTGAACACAAAGGAAATATATATCACAGAATGTAATGCATTTCATTTCTTTGTTCTTTATTTGATTTGTTTTTATCTAGGCATTTCAAATCCTTTATACTGACTCACATCATTATGAAACCATAATAGGATACAAGGGTAAAGTCAAAGCACCTCAAACAGCAGCCCATCTCCAGACATGATAACCAGGGCGTCACATTGTGACAGGTCCGCCTTCTTCACCAGCTCCCGCGCGTGGTTCTGGTGCTCTGAAGAGAAAGACAGGGTGAGTGAGAGAAACAAAAGAGACACAAATTGTGGCAAAGTGTAGGACAAACTGGAGGAAAAATAAAAACAAGGGCAAGGGCAGAGAAAGAGACACGTTGCCATCATCGCCAGCCTCTGGGGTAGGATCAGGGAGATTAGGCAGAAAAGAGATTCAATTTCCCCCACATCACATTAGCCCATCCAGTGGCTACTCAACAGCTCCAAGGCAGCTTAGCCACCCTGCAAACATCTGTGACTGTCACATATCTGCATGTGTGTATGTGCATTCACTGGATGCATGCGAGTGTTCAGTGTGTGTGTGCACATGTAAGTGTTGGTTAATGCCTGGCAGAGGGCTGAGCTATTTGTTCAGCCTAGTTTTATTGGCAGCGTCCTTGAGTGGGTCCCTCTGCAGGGGGTCTCTGTGGGCTCATCCCGCTAGCATTAAAGTCTACCAGTCGAGACTCCCCAGTGTAGTGTGTGTATGTGTGTGTGTGTGTGTGTGTGTGTGTGTGTGTGTGTGTGTGTGTGGAAGAGACGGCTTTATAGAGAACGAGATGCGGGGGGAGGCAGACAACAAAGAAGTAAGCCGGTATTGATGCACTGCCATCCTGAAGGAAATATTTTTCCGCTTCAGCTTGAAGTATTGATCGAGGACAGAAGTGAAATAAAAACAACTATCCTCTCGTTCCCTTTCACTTTGCTCAACCTCTACCTGTCCCCCTTCACCCTCCTGGGCCTCTCTCCCCCCCCTCCCCGCCCGGTGCTCCCCATGTTGCTGCTGTTTGTTTGCTATGTGCTGGGGTGGCTGGAGGCGGTGATGCAGTGCTGTGTTGACAGACAGAGGCAGAGGGAGTAACTGCACTGCACAGCTGACTCAGCACTTCAGATACCTGCCGAGGCTCCAGCTGATGCTTTACAGCCACTTCCTTATTCAAGGGGTCAATGCCAAACACACAACCTAGACCTGGAGACGGGGGCGGCTCATTGTTTTCATACAATCCAACTGCCGAATCCTCTTTGAGCTGCACAGATTGTGGCTGATAATTACACCGTGTTTAGGCAACGCATAAATACACGCTTGAAAAGTTGTTTCACTTCAAATGCAGCATTTTCCTCCTTGCGTCGCACTCTACTGCCTTCTTCTGAGGTTAACCAGGGTAAAGATAAAGCTCGGTACACTGGATGCTTCATACAGTATGTAAAAGGTACAAGCTGACACAAGAGGCGTCTCCATTGGAACTTGTCCTTCCTCGAGCAAAGGCTGTGTGATACATTCATCAAGGAGATGCATGCTGGGGAAAAAGGGTTGTGCCTCTTAATCCACTCATAGTCACTTGTTACTACCGTTACCCACCACTGAAGGCCCTCAGCGACCCGTAATCTCCCCCCTCTGTTCTGTTCTGCTCCATTCCTCTATGGCTTGGGTCAACAGCCGTAATTACTCTGTCTTTTTTCATCACCATCCAGCTGCTGACCTTCCTTTAAGCCCCAGGAGTCGGCACAAAGAGCCCGCATGTGCATCTGAACAAACACACACACAAACATAGTTTCTCCCTCCTTCTCCTCTGTCTTTGCTGTCATATTCCGTCTCACTTTGAGCTCCATCAGAGATTCAGCTGATGCACTGTCAAGTCGATGCTGCTGAAGAGACAGCTAATCCTTACCTGTCAAACTGCTGGTCCTGTCCAACTGGGGCCGGTTGTTGGAGTGGATGGTCGGTGAAAGCTCAAAGGCTAAATGATGCAATGTGCATGTTTTTCCTTTTGGCGTTAAAACTCGCCTATCCCTTTTTTCCAGCTGCTCGTTTTTAGTCAGAGAGGGGTCACTTAGAGTTCAGAGCCTCTGATGACAGTAACTAACACATGACACTGTTTAAGGTCACAAAAAGCCACCAGCAACTCACACAGAATGTGGAGTATCATAGTACATGTGCCCGAGTGTTCGCAGTTGTGTATGTGTGTGTGTGCACATGATACATGCTTAACATGTGGCTTGTGAATTTGTGATTACACACATAATGCAACATAATAATAATCATAACTGCTGCAGACAATAAAAGTGTGTTTATTCTGTGAAGGTTTAATCCCTTTATTTCATGTCAGGTTGACCTTTACAGGAGTGCCAGCTAAATGCATGGATAATAAAGGACTGTAGGTGTGCGTATGCTACTGACCTGTGATGACGAGTGTGTAGGGAACAGCGGCCTCAGTGAGCATGCCTTGTATGTGGCCGGTAAAGAGCTGGAGAGCCTGGCCGCGACCACTGAGAGGGTTCACCAGTATCATGACTCTGCAAGGCCGACGCACCTCCATGTACACCACACCTGAGACAGACAGATAGAGGTGGATGTAAGCGGGGGGAAAGGACGAAGATGAAGCAAGAGGACAAGAGGAGGTCTAGTTATGCATGATCAAATATTTGAAAGAGCGCATAAGGACAGGCTCGTCCCTCGGGGGAAAAAAGAGCATTAGGCAGTAAAGTCATAGGCTGCGACAGCGTTCAGGTAGACGATCTAATGTTAATGTGACGTGCTGATTTGTTCAAGGGGAGAGGGCTTACGGATGCTGCTCATACCAATTATTAATAGCAATTCTATGACATTTTATTAATCCCCATGAGGAAATCCTCCTGTTGCTTGTATCTCTTGAGGAAAGACAGAGTAATAGAGTGACTACACTTCATTACCAAGGGGTTGACTCATGCAGAACAGCATTCAACTGCGGTTATGCAGATTAAAAGTGTAATTATTAGAAATCAAAGGAAAGCCACTAAGTTAGATTTCAGTTAACAAATGGATAAAAAAAAGTGACAAATCAAAGGTATGTGTCTGTTTTTGAGACAGCTTTACATTTTGGAGTATTGATTAAAAAACGCCTGTGGAGTTCAAATTTATGTGAGCTATGCGAGCAGCTGTAGCAAAGTGGTTCAGTAGGTCGACTAAAACCAAATGGTTCTAATGTAATGGATCTTAAAGTATCTCTTAGAATTAATAGCTATTACTTAATGAGTTATTTGTTCTACTTCATAAAGTTCCCATTAATTTTGAATTATGTGGCAAGATCAGGTTTAGCCATTTCATTGTAATACAGGCTGCCACTAAAAGGGTTTGTAGCTTTCTAAAGTGACTGCAGGGATAAAGATTTGTCAGCTGATGCCCTTGACCTTTAAAGCGGACACAGACTCACCAGAGACCATATCAAATGAGTCAGAAAGGACAAAAAATAAAATCCATTTCGGGGGTTTGGAGAGGACAGAAACTTCCGTGTCAATTTCCACCATAATTATTTGGCTGCAGGTGATGCTGACTTTGCTAACAGGCAGACACAATTACCAGAAGCACAAAATGTGAGCACATCTTGCTCATATTGCAAATGAATCAGGAGATATTCAGTAAGATAATAAAATAACATCTGGCTGCGTGATTATCTTCCTAACAGTTCGGAGCCTCAATTTCCTGTACTGTGATCTGCGGTGCACCTCTGCTGCTGCTGCCAGCCTCTACCTCATTTGGCCCGTGATGATAGGACACGGCGGAGGTACAAAAATATCTCAGAGAGAGGTGCGAACCCACCAGGAAGGATGAGGAGAGAGTGCAAAAACACACAGGCACATGCCAAACTCTGCCTCCATTCACCCACACAGGGTAACCATTGTTTTTTTTTTTACTTGTATCAGAGCACAGTGTGGCTTTCAGACAGAAATGGTCCTCTCTGCACTTCCAGAATATAGCGGAAACTGGCAGTGAAAGACCTTTAGATTCAGGTTTTGCACTCAAGTGTGCTGAGCTGAATGGCATACCCTTGTTTTTTTTATGTCTTGTCTTCATTAGCCTGCATGGCTCCAGACCTCTGAATCACTGCACACATCTCTACATTTCTTTTTCAGCAATTCAAACAGAATGATGAATAATAAAAGCTGCTCTGATTATCATACTACAGTTTTACTCTGAAGGGGCTCCACTCAAATCACTTGTCACGCAAGGGAATCTACTTAATAACTCTGTTGATTTAAATCACTTGGAAGGTGCAAATTCTGTCTGTTTGTCTATTGTAATTAAGAAACATAATCACAGTTTAGGACATGGTTTTACATATTGTCATCTATTTTAATAATCAGTGAATGTCAGTATTCAGGCAAAAAAGCTTTCTTTTTTTAAGATGTGAGAATTTTTTTTTGGTAACAAACTCAGTAGCTTCAGATTTTGGAGTTTAAGTCAAACAACACAAGCAATCTGAAGACATTTCCTCAGGTAATAGAAAGGTGTGACAGTAATTTATTAAGTAATTATCGATGGTGAAAATAATCCTAACTTGCAATGTAATGTAACCCGATATAAAAAATGTAAATTAAGATGAGAGAGTTTTGAAAGCACTGGCACAAGCAGTATTTATACATCACTTATATTACAAGGTTGCATTTTATACATTTTATGGAAATGTTCTGATTCATTTATCTGTCATGATGACTGACTATGAAATGCTGATTATGAATCAGTCGCAAGTTTATGAGGTACATTTATTAGAAATATGGCCTTACTATAAATACAGCCTTCATAAAGTGACTGAGATATATTTCTAATCCATCCACTGGTAAAAATTCATATTGATGAAAATGGAGTTGACAAAATATTAGAAAGACCTCTCAGCATAATGCAATAACTGCACCACAAATGACAGCCTGAGTTAAATCAGCGTGACTCTAAAGCAGTTTCAACTTGAACATTATAACCTTCATGGAGGGAGGATTATTGCAGGACTGTGGTGTTAGACTGCATTAGCTGTAGCTACCTGTGTGTAAATATTACACAAAATTATTAAATTACATATATATTATATACCATTATTCTCACACAGTAAAGTATATAGGCAATCCTTTAATACTTTATACAGGAGTTTATAACTGCATATAAAGTCAAAGAGCAAATGTTTCCTCTTTAATGAGCTCTGTCAAACAGTGGCGTGGGTCGGGGCAACAATAAGGGGTCACAAGATTATTAACGGGACAGGAAGCAGACAAAACACTGCTACTTTACACTGCTACTATTTTAGTGAATTATTGATTAATTATTCATCTTCAGGCTTTTGAAGAAAAAAAAACCAGCTAGTTGACATATGCAACCACCAATAAGGGGTCACACACACATTGCATTGTTTTAAGGGGTCACAAGCCTAAAAAGTCTCCAAAAATAGCTCAGACAATCCTCCTGAACTGTGTGTGTGTGTGTGTGTGTGTGTGTGTGTGTGTGTGTGTGTGTGTGTGTGTGTGTGTGTGTGTGTGTGACAGGAAGGCAGATGCAGGGGGAATGAGGGTGAATGTGAAATCTGTCTGTGATGTGAAGTCAGATACCTGCGGGCAGATCCGGCCCGTCACACCGGCAAGCAAACTTTCAACTGCAGTGTGTGTGTTTCACAGTTACAAGTGGATAAACATACACACAGGGAGCCAGGCGACAGGCAGGCAGGGTGTGACAATGTGCCAGCGCTAACAAGCACCAAGATGACAGAGAAACGTTATCGTCTGGTTGCCACGAGTGTATTCTGATTGGTGCAAAGTACTAAATAAAGACGCAATATACCTTGAGTTTCTCAAACTGCAGCACAGGTGGGATTTGTTCAACCATGACACCATTCAAGAAATCTTGGAGCAAAAACAAATATGTGGGTTATTCACTGAAAGCTGTCTTGTTCAGGAGTAACTCTATATCCAGACTGATCGTGTCTGCAAACAAGCTGCATTCCAAGGTTGGGTGAGTGTTTGCTGGAGAGAGGAGGGGAAGAGGTCCAGGGAGCATAAACACAACAGCCCACTGAGGCATCACAAGGCGGCAGGGGAGGAGGAGGGCTGTGGTGCTGACAGGCCATCACAGCTGCATGTCACAGAGTAGAGGATGAAGGCCCCCGGAGGGACCGAGATGCTGGACGGGGTGAGAGGTCGTCTGGTGACGCATTTTAAGCTCTCCTTCACCGAGGAAGCCGACGGCCTCGGGGAGGAGAGATCACACACTGACACACACGCACACACCTGACCCTGCGGCTGCTGAAAACAGTCGTTTTTGTGGGAACTGAGCAAACCGCAGCTCCCTATCCTCTCTTCTGCACGCTCCAAGTTGTTACCCCCGACACACAAATACTCACATTTGCGCTGGAATTGTAGCTTGAAGGACTTTGCACATTTTGTGGGTCAGGCACAGAAGTTTTGGAAAAACCAAGACAATGCACAATGCCATCATAACACTGCTACAAAAACTCTACAATGTATAAATGTTAAATCTGTAACTGGCCTCCTACCAGCTGCTTGAAGAGCAGAAAAGGATACAGCCAGTAGCAATAAAGGCAGCCAGTGGTAGAAAAAGTCAAAGTAAGTAACCATCATCTCATTCCCTTGCATGCTATCTCACTGTGGATCTTCTAAGCAGGGGAAATATTGTAGAAGACCATTAGCGTGTGCAGGACTGTATCATAGAGTATGCACTTCATTATTTACGGCTCATTCATTCCAATGAACCTGCAGTGAGAATAAAGCCTGTGAGAACATCGCTGCGATAGACTAAATTCTAAAGTTAGTAGAGTTACAACCTCCTTGTAAAGTGTATTAAGGCATATTAAATTCAGTGTTTATCCACTTTATACCACAGTGAAAGTGTGCCACAGTGATAGCTCTCTGACTAAATACCAATCTTGTGCCGCAGTTGGACTTTTAATCCAACCTTTCCATCTGCAATGCCAGATGAGATGACATGCAATTAACTTAGGGGGTAAATATAAGGGATTAGAGACCCACACTGACTTTCACACACCCTCTATCACAAGGCGGTATTCTGCTGCATCTATTACCACAACATTACTCATTTAAACGACATAATATATTCTGTTAAATACTGTATTATTGGCTGGCCTGGATCTGGAACGCTAAAACAAGCTTATAAATTAATGATATGATCGCATCATCACTGAGACGCTGTGTTCAAAAGAGGCTACAAAAAAAATAAAATCTGGGATGAGAGACCAACACGATGCTGTTGGATGCTGATCTGGTTCATTAGTATGTGTGATTTGAAAACCTCCCAAGCTGGAGCTCTTTGATGAGTCCAGTAAGAGGACAGTGACAGGGGGCCAGGAGCTGGTGGTGGTGGGGGGGGAGCTGCCCAGTTACCTCTCAGGTTACCATCTGCCTGCCTACCTAGCATTCAGGGCTGAAACCCAAACTCCTGCTGGCTGCAGAGCAGAGGGAGGCTGGATGTTCCTCCTCATCACACAGAGCCCAGTCTCTGTGTTTGCAGTGTACACCTGGAGGCTGCTACCAGGAGGATAACCTCATTCCTTATCCTGCCCACATACAACACGACAACCAACATTCCTAATTCGTCACTGTCAGGTCAAATATCCGCTTCCACTTTGATGTGCTCTGGCTGCCCAGATGTGCACGCCTGCTTTATATTTTAAACAGTTAAATGTTTCTACGTGAGGAAAAAAAAAGGATATTACCTGACCTGACAGAGCCAATTCAGAATTTGCTCTCTAATGATAAACAGAATCCACAGTTTGGGACCCAAACAGCTCTTTCTCCTCCTCAGCAAGTGTCACCCCTCCCTCCCAAATGACTGAATGAATTAGCTGCATAAACACTCATATTGCATTCGCATTAATTACTGTCTCATTGTGTACCAGGACGGATAAGCTAATGAGATTGTAAGACAAAGGAATCTGAGGACAGTCTGTCTTTTAAACAGAGCGAGACATGATGAGACCTAATTAGACGTAGCTGCTGCA
The DNA here is from genome assembly GCF_905237075.1 of Dicentrarchus labrax. Classification (NCBI taxonomy): domain Eukaryota; kingdom Metazoa; phylum Chordata; class Actinopteri; family Moronidae; genus Dicentrarchus; species Dicentrarchus labrax. The sequence continues at coordinate 2,026,519 of NW_026136722.1, read as the reverse complement.
AAGCAGGATGATAAACAAGCTTTGTTTTGATGTGATTTTTTCCCCCCACCCATCAACAATAAAGCCTCAGTGGGAATTCACTGAGCAGGAATAATGAAGCCTGAGCAGCGAGTACACTCTCTCCTGACATAGGACCAGTATAAAATCTAACTACTTAAGTGATCAGTTTGTGTGTGTGTGTGTGTGTGTGTGTGTGTGCGCGCCTTTACAGCAGGCTCCAGATCCAGATTCGTCACCCTCATGTAGGCTGTTTGAATGAATGAGGGAGCTGTCAGTTGCTGCTGGCTGCTGGCTCACCTTTCAGGGCAGGTAGAGCAGGTTACTGAGAGGAATGTGTGCAAACCCCCGCTCACCCAACCCTCCAAACCTGTTTTTGGCAGCAGGAAGGTGTACTGTGGGGCATCAAGTGGGACTTCCTGAGAGTGAGATCAGCCTACTTACAGGTTACCCTTCAAGTTAACTTTACAAGACTTCTGTCATACATAAAGAAAAGTGCAATCACTGTATGGACTATATTCAGGTGCCACTGAACTCAGAGCTTAATGTAGCTACACTTTGAGGTACTTTATCATATTTATATTTCTCCTTTTGTTACATGCAGGCCTGTAGTTGTCATCATATAAAGTTGCATGTAAATCTTTCCGCCTCCTCGATGACCCACGTCCCCCACGGTGCTCACCGTCTCTCCGGGGCGCCTGCCGCGCGGAGGCATCTCTGATGGCACGAGCCCACCTCTCAGCCTCCTGGAGGTTGGCGAGCGGGTCCTGGACCAGCGCGACCCGAAAGCACTGCTCCACTCTCTGCCGGGCCACTCCGGCGCTCATCCAGCGCCTCTTGAACGGGTAGAAATAGGCGGTAAAGTAAGCTCCGACGTCCGCGCTGTCCGGCCCTCTGTACGCCCGGCAGCCGACACAGTCGGTCAAGTTAAAAACCACCTTAGTCCGGCCGGGTGACGAGGAGATCATCTGGATGGTCAGGGCGCTCTCCGTCAAGCTCACCGAGTACCGGACTCTGTCGTTGAGCGTGTCGGTGAACTCCCCGTACAGCACGCCCACGACCCCGTTCCGCTGGTGGGACGGGTCCGGTTCAGAGGCGCCTTTCTCCATCCCGGACGGAGAGTGCGACGCGTCCCGCAGGCCGGTGTGCGGATGGCGGTGCGGTGCAGACTCTGATCCGATCAGCCTGCTGTGCTGTGGGACCCTGTGAGTGTGATAAAAGCAGCTTTCCTAGTTCAGAGTCTCTCCCTAGTGACTGAAAGAGGGAATGGCAGTGATGGAGCCGGAGGAGAGAGCAGTCCTCTCTCCAAGTGCTCCTGGTGAACCCTTCCTGCTCCCTCTAACATGACAGGTCTGGTTAAACCAGTTAATCCACAATATTTGAACCACCAAATAGTTTAAATTCCCATCCTGTGTTTATAGGCTGTTTACAATTATATAGAGAGCAATTCACCAAGTATAGCAACCACATATACATATTAACTGATCAATTAGACATTGTGCCAAGTATTTCTCACAACCAAAAGCAGACGAATCCATTCACTGTAAATCAAAATTGAAGCACTGAAGTAAACAGGCTCACTCCGAAATTTCCTCTACAGTTTCATGTCTATATGAGCTATTTTTTGCTTTTTGATAGGCCTACACATATCTGACGTCTTATTATGGCATTTGTTATGATTCGAGGTTAAGGCGGAATAAAATGGTTGTTTTCAATCTGTAGAAAAGTTTATATGATTACATTGTGTTGTTTTTTTGAATGAGAACATGGGATTTATTTCAGCACAGGTGTTTTTCTTATGACAGGACTCAGGTCAGTGCATCTGGAGGTTTGACTGTAGTTATGACACCTTTATATAACCAGCAAACCAATTATTAACATTGTTCTCTATAGGCTATTTGTTCATGTAAAACAATATAACAACAAAATGTGAAAGCATATGTTTAAGTTTTTAGAATTATTTATATTCATTGTTAAATGATAGTTTAATTAGCATAAAATCTATATAGTTATAGTAGGGTTTTTTTTTCTTTTTTTTTCTCTCAAGCAAATAAAAAATACAAGTTGAACTTTTACCACACCCACTCAGTAGTCACGTGGGATGTGACGTTTACAGCGTATAAAAAGTTATCACGCGAGATTTCCTGTCTCGATCTCCTCCGTTGGCGGTACAGTAGAGTCGCACTGGGAGGCTCTAAACTCCAGCATGAAGTTTTCACCTTTTGTGATGCATTTATCTACAAATATGGAGTTTCTGGTAGACGAGCCGCCGTGAACAGGTAATTGTTTGAGGATTAGTTGTGTAGAAGCGGTTTAATTTGAACTGTATTAGCCTGTTAGCCTGCTAGCTCTCCTTACGTTAGGCTAACACGTGTAAGACCATGTAGGGGAAAAGAATAGAAATGTGACATTAAAGTTGCTGCTGTGGACAACCAGAACATGCATTAAGTTCACTGGCACTAGAATAACATGACTAACCCTTTACAAGTTTAGATAATGAATTAATTTAATCGTGTATTCTGCCAGGCTAACAGTAACGTGGCCTTCCTTTGGTCACCAGCTAATGTCTGTAATGTATGATTTACTTAATATATTCTGTCTTTACAGGAATCTTTGTCTGATGTGGAATTGGACTCCTCTTGCTGCCAACAAAGGCTATGCTTCATCACCGCACTGAAAGGTAAATCTGACTAGAACTGGTGTGCTATCTTCTGTTCCTCACGCTCTGCAGCACATGTGATGAGTTTGTTATCCCTGTCTGAAAAAACAGTGTGGACAGCAATGGTATCTGACTTTGCAGGTGACTTGTGCACGCTGACCTGCTGCTGATTGACTATCACTAATGAAATGTGTTAATTGCAGGTTCATGGTTCTCCTGTCCCCGTTTGGCACCGACTACCAAAGGGACTAAGCACGGTGAAAAGGTTTGTACCACCCTGCTTCTCTTGATCCACGTTGCCACTGATTCACTGATGAAAACTGCTGCATAGGAAGTGCCGTCTGATGCGATAACTGACGATGGCAATAGCTGTTCTGAGAAATATTGTCCAACTTTTTTTTTTTTTTTTTGGTGTGACTCATCTGACCACTTAATGATGTAGATGTAAAATATCTCCCCTATAGGTCTTGACATCTGCAGAGCAAGACCACTAGACGACACATGTTGGTGCTGAGATGAGTTGAACAGGTAAATGCTGCAAGGCTCACACTTGATAATTAAAGTCAAGCCAGTGATGATAAAAGTTATCCCTGTCTGAACTTAAGTGTTGAGTTATGGTAACCTGAGGCTTGACTGGAGATACATGATCAATATAGCTTTGGCTTACTGTAGTTGTTACATTATTGTTAGTCTAATCTCCCTTATTTTTACTTGCAGATGAAATCAGTGAAGTGGACACAACACCGACCCGGGAATGATCAAGAAGTCTGGCACCATAAATGTATCAAATGAATGAACGTGTTTCATCTAAAACATGTTTAATAAAATTAAGGTGTTGTATAAAATTCAAGCACATGAAAAGTAACAGGGATCCTACTGGGGAGCACCCAGCGTGTCTTGGTCAATCGGTGTTGAAAGATGATCTGTAAGATTTCTTCTTCAAATTCTCCAAGAAGATCTGCTCTTCTTGGAGGTATTCATGGTCCTGTAATGAGGAACAGAAACATAACTTTTTTTTTTTTTTTAAATGTTTCAAGAAAATAGTTTTGAAATGTTAAGCTTCTGCCAGAAGATTCTTGTAACAAACTGAATGTGTTGGAAAGCTGATGGTGGGTTGAGCCATGTGTTTCATATAAGCATTAAAATCCTTTACAGTACCAACCTATTTCTATCTCTTATTTTTTAAATTTGAAATCCTAAGTCTAACAAAAAGCAATCTGTTGTGTATTTGAATCCCTTTCACTGTTAACTTGTAGAAATGGTTTCAGTTTAACTATTCAGATGTCCTATAATTTATTCCAAAACATGGTTAATAAACTGACCTGAACTAGAGCTGCTTTTTGAAGGTTTGCTACCTTCAGTGGGTCATGTGCAAATCAAAACTATCATGGGACTTCTGTGGATCCCATTTTTTAAATCAGAACATGAAGTTACAATGTGACTAAGCTTTCCTACAGCTTCAGAACAAGCGTGTCTCCGTTAGGTTACCTTACCCTTTCTGCAGTGTACTTCCACAGAGCCAGACTAGCCTGAAGAGCCATGGCCTGAGGGTTGGCAAATGAAATAGGAGGGGGAATATTCAAGGTTGATGCCAGCTCAAGGTTCGGTGACACTGAACCTGCATCTACAGATAAAAAGAACAAAACCTTGTTATTCACTTAACATTCAATGGGTTTATTTTGTATGAGTAGCTTTTTTTATTAATGAGAGTTTCAATAACTAGAATTAACTTCACCTGGTAACACGGGTGGAATCATTTGTGGTAAAGAGGAAATTGTAGTGTCTTGTCTAGGTCTCTCTGTCTCCTTCTGCAGATGATTTAACCGCATCTGCTCCTGTAACAAGTGTTTAATAACAACCACACAGTTACCGTTGTAATGTGCTTTTCATATTTTTAGTAAAATAGAAGCCCAATCTGAAGGGTCAGCTGTCTCAGTGACACACACCTGAAGTATCCGTTGTTCTTGCTGCCTCAGCCGCTCGGTCTGCGTATGGATATTTCTGAGTCTTGCCTCGTGCTCAACCTCCACACGTTTTGCCTCCTGCAAGGCTCGTTCTCCGTCCTCGTGCTTCTCTGCAGCAAGCTGCAAAGAACAAAGAGTGGTCAAATGTTACGTGTTGTTAAATCTACGTTATGTATGTATGTATGTATGTAGGAGTCTGTGTGGTGTATATTTACCTTGCTAAAGGCCTCCACCTCTTGGGCTCGTGTCTTGAGTCTCAAGGCCGTGCTGCTTATTCTCTCTTTCTCTCTGTCCAGTTCTTCTCTTAGTCTTTCCAGAGTCTCCCTCTCCTGTGCCACAGACATCTGCTTTTGTTTCAGCTCTGCAGTGTGAAGCTTTAGGTCAGCTTGTTCCTACAACAGACACAGAGACAAAATTACATTTATTTTGTCCTTTGGGGGAGAGCTTTGAAAATTTGACTGAATATATGCCATTATATTTAGTGATGTGAACCTAACCCTACTTTAAAGATAACAAAGTAGCACTTAAATGAGTAAATCCGCAAAGAAAGACTGTCAAAACCAATATCTCTGTTCTCTGTGTGGTGAAGCTGACCTGTGCCAGACTGATGATGGAGCCCTCTCTCTTCTCCAAGAGACTGCTGACCTCCCGCTCGGCCCTCTCATGCCTCTGCTTCTCCAGGGCATGGAAGTGGGCCCACTCAGCTGCCAGCTTCCTCCTCTCCTCTGCACAATGCTGCATCACTGACTTCTGCTCCTCCAGTAATGCACTCTGATGGAAACAAAGAGACAGACAGGAGAGGTAAGGTAAACTAAGACTCAAGAGAGAGCACTTGTTCACCACCATGATTGGCCTCACCTTGGCTCTTTCCAGCTCCTCTCTTTCCATGTTGATCTGCATGCTGAGGGCACGTCGCTCGTCCTCCAGGCCTCTTTGGGTAGACTCTGCCTTGGCCTGCTCTGCTGTCATCTTCCAGCGTTCCTGAGGCATACAAATAATGGCATCAGTCTTTGAGGGGAAAAGCATCACTTTTAATTTTATGTCTGCACTTGTGCTGTACTGCTAATGTCAAAGCAAATGTAGGTATCCTAAAGTCCTAAAAGTCTATTTTCAGAGCCTGATATCACCCTGACCTTCTCAAGCTGTCTCTGCTGCTCATTGAGCTGAGTGTCCATCCTGGAAATGATTTCCTTGAGGTAAGCTCTCTCCTCCGCCATGGCTTTTTGCTGCTGGGCCAGACGGTCCTGCATTACTGAAACATTAGAGAATGACCTTAACCCACTTGCAATGTGATGCCAACTACAGCATGCTATTAGACAACTTGTATCCTGACCTATTTGCACAAAGTGTTTGCATGAATGTGTGTGTGTTAGTTACTTCGAAGCTGCTCGTCTCTGTGCCGTGCTCCCTGCTCCAGGCCGTGAGCCGAGTGTTCATGTGTGCTCTCCACCCGGGAAGAAAGCTCTCCAAGCCGAGAGGAGAACTGCTCCATCTGTTCAATCACCACTGTAAGAGACCTGGACAAAAACCATAGACAGACCTGTAGATATTTCCAAAATCTCTGAAATCCTCTGAAAATTAGCTATAAAAAAATTCCAAACTCACAGTTGAAGTAGAATAGAAACACTCTACAATTGTTTGATCTGGCTACATGCTTTATATCATAAGCATAACATGTATAAAAGGACTATAAAATAATAATGTCTTTTGATAACATCTTACCTGGTCTGAGATGTTGCGCTTGTAACCGCATCAATCTCTTCATCCTTTAGTTTCTTCAGTCTCTGGACCTGGTCCTCGTGGTCCTTCTTCATCTCCAAGATAGATTTCCTAGATGGCAAAGAAGGACGAATATATGGTCAACTTTAATGTCATTCATTTATCATAAAATATAATATGCTCAATCTGGGACTTCTGACTTATTTCAATAATTTAATTAACCTTGAATCAAACCCCTAATGTGTGGAAACATTAAGCTGCCTGATATAATATAAAGACTGTAGAATAGTCCAAAACAGGTTATGATATTTTTTTGTTAATTTTGACACAACAAAGTAGTAACTTTAGTAAGTAACTTTACTGATTGTTATGTTGCTGTGTTGTTTGGTTCTTAAGGAACTTTAGTTTCTTGCTTCATCCTGTTTTTACTCTTTTGTATGTATATTACTTTAATGAAATATTTCTGGTCAGTACTGTTGAATAAATGTTATAGAACGACTCTATTACTATTGAAAATGTTTTCCTGGTGTACCTCTGAAGGTCTCTGAGTCTCTCCACCTCGCGGTCCCTGTCTTGCTGGGCCTGGGCCAGTTTGCGCTGGTACTGAGCCTGCAGCTCTGTGCGTTCCTGCTCAGCCAATCGTGTTACCGCAGCCAGGCGTTCCATTAGGTCTTCACACTCCTGCCGCGCTTGCGTGTCCCTCTGGGCTGCTGATTCCTCAAGCAGCTTCACTCGAGCCCTGGACGTGCACAGAAATGCTTACAGTATGTGTTAAGCATACAGACAAACATAAGCTGCTTGAAGTGTAGGGAATTATGCATAATATATGGTGAACATGTAGACACAAGCTGCACATTTCCACTGCAGAGTGTGTGTGGTCTTAATACTTGTGTGTTTTTTCCATGAGCTCCATATCCTGTTTATGCCGCTGCTGGACATTTTCTAGCAACATCTGGCTTTGGTCTCGCTCCAGCTGCAGGGTCTTCACCTAGACAATAACACACAGGAGTCTCAGGCTGCACAGGTACATGGAGGGAAGGTTATTATTCCTCCCTGAAAATACAGCAGACATACAGTTCTTATTGTTTCCTTCTCATCGCTACAACAGCATTAATGTACCTGTCCCTCCAGCTGGATGATTCGAGTCTGTAAAGTTTGATAGTCTCCAGGTTGCTGCTCTTTCTCTTTGTGTCTCTGCAGGGCCCCTGCATCCACGACACAACCTAGACCCAGCAACTGAGACTGCATCATCTTGAGGAGAAGAGTAAGCAAGTCAAGAATAAACAAGGTGATAAATGTGTGTGTACATTTTAATAAATCTGCAAATAGAGAGATTTATGTTCCTTACCTGCTGTTGTAGAAGCAGCTGCTGCAGACTGTCTGCTGAAAATGTCACCTTTTGAGAAGATATGGAAGAGATTTAAAAAAAGCAACATTACCTGATCTCCTCAATCATGACAAGCTGATTGCAGAAAAGCACAAATACCTGTTGTTGGACAGCAGCTGGTGTATTTTGCATTTGGTTTTGCTGTGGAACTGCTGGAAAGAAAAAACAACCATGAGTAATAATTACATTGATCTGCTCCCATTAGATATTAAAGTAATGGTACTGTATCTAAAACTACTTCAGACTTCCCCAAGATCACCTACACCACATTGAGCCAGGCAGTATGGCAGACACAGGGTTGAGCAACGGCAGCTGTTGCAGGGTTTCATCCGAAGCCTGACTAGGCCCTCGTGGCACCCCGGATCCCTTATCGGATGGTAAGTGGTAGGGTTGGGACTGATGCTGGGGTTGGGTGTGGCTAATGCTAGCAGCAGAGGCTGCCAAGGGACCGGTAACTTGAGGAGGGAAATCTGAGGGATGAGACGAACCAAGAGTTTGTTCAAGGTCTACTTTAGCATGGAGAGCGGTTGGTGAGGCGGATGTTGAGGTAGGGGGGAGGTAAGGCTGGGTGGTGGGTGTATAATCGGCAACTACTGAAGGGGATTGTGATGGAGTGTAGGGGTGAGTTGTAATGGTATCTGTACGAGAGGAGGAGTAGAATGTGAGTTGATGAGTTGCTAAGATTACGAGCATGATGTGATAAGTATTAAGGAAGAATGAGGTCCGACTGAATGACTGATTAATTACCAGCTAAAAGAAAGGGAGGCTTCTACTGTAAATGCACCAGGGAGAGACGAGGCTTTAAAACGTATGGTTGCTGTGCAATCTGAATTCATCATTTATCAGTTATGTTGTAGAACGAGTAGTAAATACCTTGCTTGGTCCCCTTCTCTCTGACAGGAGTAGAATGAGCAGTGGGCCTCGGCTGTCCAAGAAAAGTGTTGCTGCACAAAACAAAGGAGAATGAAACTAGCAAAATATTGTCATTTACAGTACACAGGTTTAATGGATTGACACAACAAATATCATACCTAGTTTCCTTGACAGATGTAAGAGTCTCCTCTCCGCCCCTGGGAGCTTGTGAAGTGACTTGTTTACTGAAAACAAGAGCAAGTTATCATTCAGTACTGTGAAACAAGCTTCTTCTCTCATCATATTTCCTTTGTTGTGCGTGGTGTCCACAGTACCTGACAATCGACTCTTCTTCTCCCAGGCCTAAAGAGTCTTCCTGCTTCGACGCTCTTGCCTCAGAGTTTGACACTGACTGAGCCTTCTTCCTGCTCAGTGCCCCTGCTAACCAGTCATCCTCCTCTTCTCTCTTCTGGCTTTTGGAGACCTCTGGCTTAGTTTGTTTCGTGATATTATCAGTCGGGGCTGGCGTGTCTGCTGCCGTTTTTGCGGCAGATGTGATGTGGCTACTCGTCAGGGAGGGTCTTCTCTCTACTAAAGGAGAGGAAGGAGCCTTTGGAGACTCTGCTGAGGCCTTGGTCTCTTTGGCATCAAAGGTATGGTCAACGTTTGCCTTGAGGCCTAGCCAGTCAGCAGAGTTGCGGTGTCGAGAGGAGGTGGGGGTGGTGGGTATGGGTTTCTTCTCTGGGGTAGTGGAACTGACATCCTCTGTAGAAAATCTGATGATAAGGAAAAAAAAATCTAGTGTTCAGTTTCCCACAGCAGGCAAAAATCCCACTGTAAAGCACCAAAATTGGACTTTACACACACCTGACAGACTGTCTGCGGGACTGGCGTCCTTCAGGCGTGGATACTAGCGTGGGCTGATAGGAGCCAAATGTGAGGTCATCTTCTAAAAGTGATTCTGATGAATGGAAACAAAATCAGCTTTATTTTAAAACTCATACTTATGTTAAGCAGAAGGTCAGAGCGCTCAGCTACCTTTCACAGCGGAGGTCTTCTCCTGTTGCTGCTTTTCTTGAGGCTGGTCCTTCCTTTCGCCCGTCGGAGGTCGCTCCAGAAGACTAGGCGAAGGCAAACTCTCCAGAATCTCATCTAGTCTAGTACGAGGTCTCTGAGGGGGCTCGCTCCTAAATGTACGCACAGCAGAGGAAAAGAGGACAGAAGAGACAAGATATACAGTACCATGCAGCATGTTAACAAACAAAGGAAGGCAGGGAAAGTTTTTGCATTTTTGCAGAAAAACAAAGAAAGATTGTTGCTTTGTAAAAACATTGTCAGAGTTAAGCTTTGTTTTTAGCTGCATCCCGAGGCACTAAAGCAGTAATTATTTATCATTTCAGCACTATAAATAAAGACAAACAATGAGAGTGAGACAGTGAAAGTGGAAACTGAGCTGTTACCGTTCCTTGTTGGGCCACAGCGCAGACTCTTTTTTCTTGGGATTGTTTTTGTCGCTGTCAAATCCGAGCGCATCCATTAGGTCATCCTTATCATCATCAAATGTAAGATCAGCTTGTTTCTTTGCTGCCTTTGCTGGTGAACAAAGAACATACACAGACAAACACATCTAGGACTTTAGTGTTTGTGTGATTGCATGAAAAAGGTGGGAAGAAAAAGAATAATTATGGTTTATTTGAGGCTCACATGTTTCAGTCTTTGGGATAGCAGAAGATGGTGCAGATTTTCCAGGTTTGGCCTGCTGTGCGCTAGATTTAGATTCAGGCTTGGTTTCATCTGGAAGCAAGTCATCAAGTAGATCAGCTAGGGGGTCGTCTAGATCTGCAGTGGAAATGAGATTCTTTACTCTTTTTACACTGTTTTCAGACACTACTGTACAACACGACTGTAAAGCAACAAAGGGATCATATAGATAGATACTAATAACCCATACAACCATATACACATATGTTCAAATATATCCAAATTATGAGTTTTAACTTATCATATGTATGTTGCGTTGTTGTTTTTAGGCATTTTTATATACTGCCCCCCTCATGTATGTAAATGGAGATGACACATAGTGATTTTTATGGAGGGCTGTTGCATTGGATGGCAAAGGTGTACCAAATAAACTGTAACTCTCTATATGGTAACACAATGACTGGATCTCTAAAATGCCAATCTACTTGAGGTTTGTACATTTGTGTGTGATATTGTCACTTTTTATTGTCTGCACCTCTCCCCCAGACGCCCAATGAAACTACTGGTATCAGTCAACTACAAGTAAAAGGCCAACATACATCACATCTGTACTAATGTACCTTTAGCGTGAGGTGTCTGACCAAGACCTTCGTCATCACCATCACTGTCTACATGAATGCAGCAGTTCGAGAAAAGCAAAGCAAAGCTATCAGTAAGCAACTATTGAGTTATATAAAGCTCAGCAGCACAGATGGGCGGGTCACTCACCAGAGAACGTGAATTTCTTATAGTTGTGTGCCGTAGACGAAGGCGCGGAGTTTGGCTTCTTCCCACTTGTGGTGGGTTCGTCTGAGTGAAGAGAGGGGGGGGGGGGAGACACAGCTCGCTCTGATTGCTGCTAATGTAAACTTCAAAGCCGGTAATCACGTGAAGCTAATAATGAGAAAATAATTAATGCAAGAACACTCCGCACTGAATTACCTGCTCCCTCTGGTTTTATGCTCCGTTCTAACACGGAGGAGTCTTTCTTTGGCCCCTCATTACCGAAGTGCTTTGTTTGTGCAGGAGCTGAACTCGGCTTTTTCTTTGATGAAAAAAGGTCAGCATCCATATCATCCATGTCCTGAATGAGGACAGACGGACAGACAGACAATAGGCAGTGTGAGTGGACCTGAGACCTTGTACAGACAGCTACGATGGTGAACTTTGTGTCTGCATTTCCACTGTTTATAATGACCTACCTTCATGTTCTTCAGTATGTCACTGGGATCTGCTGCAGAGACATCGGAGTCCTTGGACATAAAAGTAAGTGTTAACAAAGAGACAGTAACATTATGCTAGAAATGTAAGACTGTGAATATATGAATATGTACTGTATACGTATTTATGTCTCCCTTTACGTACCTCAGCGCCGCCACCATCCCTCTTCACCTCCTCTGCTAGCATACTGAAGATGTTATCAGTGGCAGAAGAGCTGGAAATGGAAAAAATGATTAAACTCACAAACGGGGCGAGTTATAATTTATAATTAATGGTATTTAACTCTTGAAGTCCCCCAACTTACCGATTCAGTGGTGCACTGCGGGTTGTTTTCCCCCTTACAGGGTGTTCTGGTGAGTAAATTGTTGAGAGAAAATATCATATCTTTTGAAACTTTCACAGTGGTAATACCATATTGTAAATGATAATACTGTTTGGTTCAAAACTGCCTAAGTGCTCACTTACTTTCATCATCAAAAAGGTGGTCAAGGAAATCATCATCTCCAAATAAACCTAGGCAAAAACATCGGGAACACACTTTTTACAAAAGCTTAGTCATCTTATTACACTTTAATTTGCCTCTGTGTGTATACGCTCCAGTCTGAGTATACTGCCACAAGCTACTGTTGTTCTGTTATTGTTCTGGTGGAGAGATCCTCCAGATGATTTGAGGATCAACAGACAGACAGACAGACAATGATGTGCAGATTGTAAAGCCCTCTGAGACACACTGAGATTTTTGGCTACATAAATAAACATGTCTTGATTTGAAGTGAATTCCTGCAAAGTAAAACCTAAAACAGCAGAGTGCAGCATTCAAATAACACTTGAGGAACTTACTTTTGGATGATTTGCCCTTCAGCTTTGTAGCCTGTACACAGCAATGAAACATAATTAAGTTAGTTACTTTACAGCTGGAGTAGATGGGCCTAATGTAACTTTCTACTGCAAAGACCAAACCAATTGAACGCACACGAAGTGATTAAAACATGCATTTCACTTTCCCACTGATAAATCACGACGATGTTGATTTTGTTGGACTCACCATGTTGACTCTCTCCTGGCAGCGTTAACGTTCACGGTGGCTAGCTAACCTAACCTAGCTAGCTAAATCTGATTAGGCGTCTCCCGTCTCCATTGGTAACCACTCTGTGACGGCGGTCAGCGAGCATGTTAGAGAGCCAATACACCATTATAGTTAGATCATATGGCTACATAACGCATTGTGTCTCGCTTTAACACTTGTGTGTTTAGTCGCGACGTTTTTTTTTTATTTAAAAATGTGGCAACTTTGCTCACAGTAAGTTGAGACTGAACCCAATCACACCGCTACAGCTACAGACTAGCTAACAGTAACTACATAAACAGCCGTTAGCCACGTTGCACACGTTCAGTCTGCTAACACAAAGTTTATGGTTGTAACGTTAATGACAAAGTTTTAGATTTGAGCTGCACGTAAAACAAAAGCCAAATCACAAGCATCTATTTTTGAGAGATTTAGTTGCTGCAGCAGCATCGTAACCACAACCCGGCGCGAGACACACATTTCCTGTTTACAGTCCGCAGTGCATTGTGGGTAGCGTAGTTTCAGCGTACCCGTTCAGGAAACATGTTTCAGAAATGAGTTCGTTTTGGGCTGCGTTTAAATGTTGAAGTTGCTCGTCTTTGACTCCTTTTGACATCTTTAGCTGCTTCCTTACTCGGTGAAATCTAAATCTAACTCTTTCACCACCAGGTGGCGCCAGAGCTCAGAGAGCTAGTGGAAACAAATCAGTGACAGCAAAACTGAAGAGCTGAATAATTTATCTTCTGAAGCCTATGTTTAATTCAGTGAGGTCTAGGCCTGATGCTGCACTCCTAATCAGTACGATGATAACTTCAGTAAGCGCACTGCTCAAATTTATAACCATCTCCATCATCACAAAACCATCCTTGTTGCTGTGTTAGTGTGGGGAGTTGTTCTGTGTGTGTGTGTGTGGGGGGGGGGGGTCTCAGTGTATCCTGCTGCAGACTATTTCAAATCTACATTTATTGTGATAGATTAAACAGCAAAAAACTACAAAACAGTGTCTGTTGGACTATATCTCACTTCCAGCTGATAATTGATAGTAGTTCTCCTGTGATAAAGTTGCATGAGTGTGTATGGAAATGAGTTTATAATGCATGCCATGGGATGATCTTTACCTTGCAATTTTGTAGATGACTGTGATGATGGGGGGTTGTTTTTACTGTTGTGTTTCTGTGATTTTAAACTGCACACAATGTGATGTCCCAGGCATATTTCCCAGTAGAACAATAAAGTCTATCTTATTCTGTTTCATGCTCTATATCAACATTTAAGACATGTTTCAGAATGCACTTAATGCAGAAAATATATAGAAAATAAAGAACCTTTATGTTTTTAAATACTTGATTGTGAAGCAAAAGTCCAGTGTATACTTTGAAAGAGAACACCATTTACAGCAATGTCATTCTACATTTCTTATGCAATCTGAAACATCTATTTTACTCTTTGGAGGCAAAGGACATTGCTAATAGCACACATTGATAACAATAACCATGTGCAACCAACAAAACCATACAAAACAGACCATTTCTAAACTAGCCTGTTTTGAAGAGGGGAAATAAATGCTTCACTGATGTCATTATTAGATAAATGTACATATTTTAATAAGTTAACAGCAGAACAAACACAGCTATTCTTAGTTCATGTAAAAGAGACGATATCAGTGACACTCAGAAGCACACAGTGACACTTATTTAATCAGAGGGCTTCCCCTGTGAGAACAACATGAACCTTTAAGGGACTCACGGAATGACCCTACCTGCCATACAGTGCACAAGACAATACATGACTTCAGCCCCTAGTTCAGGATTAATTAGGTCACTTATGAGATCTTCAGAGAAGCTACTCTTTAAGATACATCCTGTCCTCATGCATACATTTATCACAAATAGTTCAAAATATTTTAAAAGCAAGAAGATCAACTAAATCATTGTAGCTGGTTTTAATACAGAGGCACAGAACATGTTTTATCACTTAAAACCCTGACCACATCTGTTCTGTAACAGAAAACAATATTGTAAATTCAGTTTTTGTGACAAATAGCTACACAGCATTTGTCAGGCTTCATCTTCCAAGCTGGAATCCACTCAGTTGCTGTTTCCGGTTTCGGTAATGAGAGCATCTGCAGGACAGATAAGGGAAGCCACGATCAAAACAGGGCTCATTGTTTTTCTAGCCCACTTTTTTTTTAAATCCTGGTGGGAGTCTTGTCGTGAGCTGTCAAGTGCACATGAATCAGAATCTGATCAATGAGAGAAAACAACAGAAAAGATAACAGGAAGTCTCTCTTGTAGTATCTGGGGGAAAATATCTTGATAGCAGCGGCCACTGAAAGAAAGGGAAAAGAAATCAGGGTTTGCTGCTTTAAAACTTGTGAAGGAAATACACATTGTCCTCTTTTTTCTTTTTTGTGGACAATCTATTTGTTTTCTGGTTTCATTCAAGTCAAACTAGCAAATGACAGAGCTCACCTGATGCTCACCGGACTTGATGGCCCACTCTGGTCTTGTCTGCAGGGGAGGAGGAGCACGAGGGAAGTAAAAGCTGACATGCAAAGTCATGATGATGTTTGAAAATAATCATGAAATGATGATTGACAAGAATGAATCACCCTGACTCAGCTGAATAAACTTACCCCCGTAAAAATGACTCAGATAAGTGAAAGATATCAAAGGCCTGTGACCTACAGGTAAAATGGTCTGGTGGTTTATTACTTTATGTCAAGATCTCTTACAGCTGCATTAAACTGTGTGGCTGTATGGAGGTACTGTATTTATAATAACCCTCAGAACAGATGATGGATTGTTGTTCTGCCTCTGAATCATTTAGTATTAGCAGTGTAGCAGCGAATACTTAAAAGCTAAATGTGGGGCAGGCATCTTAGCTCTTTATGCATCTGTGCCTCTGTAACATGCTCCACTGCTCCACTTTCTCCCCTTGTCTGAAGCCCCCTCTGTAAACCTCCCCTAACACACACACACACACACACACACACACACACACACACACACACACAAGCACTTCCACATAACTGTCTCTTTCTCTATCTGGATGTTTTCCTGTCTCTCTTTCTCCCACTGTGATTATCAGTTTTTGTGTTTATATACGGTATTTTAATTCACATCTTAATTTAATTTAATTTTACTGCTTTTTAAAACGGGTTTGATTAAATATATATTGCATTAGCCCAGTTTTTTTGCTCCAAAATACTGCCGACAATACAAACACTGCTATCTTCAAATAAGTTTTGTTCAAAGGAAAAGTGCAAAATTTACTTAAAGGGGTACTTCACTAGTTTTACATATGATTATCAGTTTACTCATCATCAAGAGCCAGTGAAATGTTTCACAGGGCTGGCTGTCTGGCTATGCATTTGTTTTCTTTCACATGAACTATTATGAAAAATATACATTATTTATTTAAATGAATAATGTAAAACATCAGATAGAAGCGTATTGTGGTGTTCTTGTCTGATGACAGGGTTATCTCAGACTACAGCTTTATAACAAACTTTATTTTACAGGTCCCAACTTTTTTATGGAAACAGCTATATAAATTGGCCATAATTGGCAAGAAACAAAGGTCTGACAGTCGTTTGAGTTCAATTAGACGTTGAATTAAAGGGCAGTTGTTGGAATTCCCTTTAAAAAGGAACTGCTCCATTCAAGTTTATATTACATTATTGTCATTGTATTCTCCATACATACAATTCTATTCTTTCACAATTGTGTATTTTCAGCTGACCAGCTTTGCACGGACTAAAATATCTCTAGGTGATTAATTCGAGTAGTACCAGTTGAACACTTTTCCCTAAAATAAGTAGCAAGTGACATCATCCTTTTCCCGGAAACTTAATAAGAATATACAGTTACATATTAGTTCCTTTTTAGGAAACTCTAAGAAACAATGGGACTCACAGTGTTACCCAAAGAGCCAGTTTTACAAACTGGGCGCATGGAGTTTGGAAGACGTGTGTTTACCAGGCAGAGAAACGTGAACCATGCTATCAAGTGCCACAGTTTTTGAAGCTGAAAGCTACCCTTTCAAGGCTCATATAGCTCTACAATACATCTGCTCAGTCTGTTTTCATTGACTTGACTGTCTGTGTGTCCTTACCCTGTGATGCTCACTGTTGTCTTTTTGGGGTTTCTGCTGCTCCATTGCTCTTCATGTATGGCACATCTTTCTCAACAGCCTCTTTCTGCCTGTGGTACAGAACATAATACTCAATACTAAATGCCACATATATCTATCATCACAGTGCCTGGACACAGTTATCTGGGAAGAGATTTGTAAATGAAGTTTTCCTGTTTATTCGCGCATAATTGTGTGAGCTATCGGTTGCCATGCTCCATGGTGCCACGTGGTATTGTTTGCCATTGCTGTGTGAGTGGTTAAGCAGGGCCGGGGGGTGGGGGGGCTGAGAAGATTGCACTTTACGTCAATTAGCAGCCATGAACACAAGAGCTCTGATGCTTTGCCCTCCATTCATCTCTCCATTAAAAAAACTGGAATACACTGTTGTCATGTATCGAGCCACTTAATCCACACACTGCTGCTCCAGGCGAACCCTAAAATAATCTCAGTAGTGATTTCAAATCAAATCAATGCAGATAAGTCTCACCGTCCTCCCTCACTTTCCCACACATGAAACAGGCATGCACCTTCTGAGTTTGTGTTTGTTCATATTTTGTCTACCGTATGGATTCAAGTATTTTATCTGTATTTAATGCTTTTCTCACAAGACTCAAGCTGTTGAATTAGTCTTTTTTGTTATGCAGCATTGGAAAATCTAGTCTGAAACTAAATCTAAAAAGCTGAATCTTGAAAAAGAAGCCGGAAAAGGTCTGTTATTTGTTTCGTGATTGAAAATAAGAACAGATTTTCTACAGACGGCCTGCTAAAAAATCACAAGAGTTCACGAGCAGTACTCACGGCCAGATTTTGCCGGAAAATCTCTGCCGCAGGATGAGAGCGATGGTGGTGAGGACCACCATAGTGGTGCACATGGTCCTATCCCCAAGGACCTCCTGCCTTTGGGACTGGTGGTGTTTTATAGCACTGAGGCTTCTCCTCCCATTGAAAGGCTTGAATGGTATGAGTTTGTGCTGTAACAATCTTGACTATTCCTGTCTTCCTTCTTGGCTCTCACTCATGATTGAGAGATTAGCTCAGAGGATTAGCTAGGATCAAGGATGGGGTTGGCTCTCGCTGGTAGGACTAGGAGGTAAACAGAGCATTCTGTGTGTTTCTATTCTGAAAATCTGAAAAACCCACCTCGCCACCATGTCGTCAGCACAGCAAGCCACATCAACTTTGATGGGGTTTTTTTTTGTTTAAGGAAGGACTGCATTTTGTAAGAGGGCCACCAATCAAGCGAATGTATATCTGGATAAAAATAATTCACTGATGGCCAAGTGCAGTTTCTACAGTATATTGTGAAAAGAGAGAGCATGGTGGGATAAATGGGGACTTTCAGCAGCTGAGCCACTTATACTTAGCACTGCTGACTCAAGCAGAGAAGTAAGGGAGCAGTAGGCTAATTAGGCTAATTTTGTCAACACAATTGTGAGAAGAAATGCAGGGGAATCAGATTAGAGCAGATACACATTTTAAAGGATTCAACGTTGTGACAGTGACTTCACAGTGTTTTCTTTGTATTTTTTATTTCAAACTTTGCTAAATACAGATACAAAGGTGAGTCATAATGAAAAAATGTAAAATCATTACAATTAACTGTTAAAAATGTTTAAAAAAAATCTTCTTAATATCTCATAAAGGGAACACAAGTGGATACAGACTGATAAAAGGAGAAACGTCACGATATTTAGAAAGAATGGTATTTACATGGCAGTTTTTAGATATACACATTCAGTAGAAGGCACATCCAAGTCAAATGTGACCTCTTGTCCACTTTTGGATTCGTGGTGGCATTTTCTTCCTCTTTGCTCTCTCCTTTAAATGGTTTGGTCCTTTACGAGAGTATAAAACAACAAGGAGGAGCGCTTTCATTTTTTCTCTTCCTCTCTCTCTCTCTCTCTCTCTCTCTCTCTCTCTCTCTCTCTCACACACACACACACACACACACACACACACACACACACAAACACACACAATTAGCAATCAAAAGGGCACAGTTCTTATTGTATTCTTATTGACTGTATGTTCCATAGCCTACAATTATCTTAGATTACAATAAACTGTATTCCCCAGATTTGTCAGATAACTTCTGTAAAGATACATTACTTCCCTTCAAATGTCAGTACAGTACAATTCATCCCTCTCTGGGTGCTCATGGTCCAGTAATCCCAGACTAAAAACTTCATCCAGTTGAGGTTGAGAGCGTAGTCCAGCCCACTTCCTCATAGACGGCTGTGATTCTGCAGTAGACCGTAGCCAAGAGTTTGGTCCACGCTGCGGCCACCTCCACTGTCACAACTTCTGAAAACGCTTCTCCTAGGACTTCCAGTATCACACCACTAAGGATCTGGGCAAGACGCAACAAAATGCAGCACTTAAGACACCTCAAAGTTCCATTAATAGAATAGTTTGACATTTTGGGAAATACGCTTATTTGCTTTCTTACTGAGACTTGATGGGTAGATTGAAACCAGTCTCATGTCTGTACAGTAAATATGAAGCTATCACAAGCAGATGGTTAGCTTAGCTTAGCATAAAGACTGGAAACAGGGAGAAATAGCTAGGCTCGCTCTGCTCAAATTCAACAAAATCTGCCTGCCAGCAACTCTAAAGCTCACTAATTTGACTATCATTATTCCATTAATGTCATGTTATGGCTCAGAATTTGTCCTGTGTCTCAGATGTGTCTATCAAAGATAGCTGAGGTGTTTCCTTCTTTCTTTCCCTTCTCAACTCCATTCGGCAACTGACAAAGATGGCAGTAAGTGTTAAACTATTAATTCTTTTTTTAACTATTCTTTTTTTTCTTTCCCTCTAGTATATATATTTATAGACAGAAGAAAGTTTGAACTGACTCAACCTTGGTACATGGGGGAGCTAGCTCTACCAGGAGAACTACCAGGGTGGCCCCTTCTTGCCCTCTAGTGGTCAAAAATACCTTTATGCAGCTTTAACTGCTTAATTTTTTTTTTTCATGTCTGATTGTGTGTGTGTGTGTGTGTGTGTGTGTGTGTGTGTGTGTGTGTGTGTGTGTGTGTGTGTCACTTCTTTTTTTTATTAACACACCCTACCTTAAAGTACACAGGCTCCACCTTGTGTCGGAGTGCGTGGGCCTTGCCCACCACTTTCAGCACTGAGGCCACCTTCTCTGAGTTGTCAAGGCTCTCAACCAGTGTATTGATGGCATTCATGACTCTGTGAGCATGCTTCCGAAGCTGGGCACTCCTTTCCAGCTCCTCTGGCTCCTCGATATGCTTGAAGTCTCTGAAGTACTGCTTGGATGAGGGGAAGTTCACAAACAGCCTGCAAAGAAGGAGAGTTAGACCAAATGATAGATATGAGTATGAGCAGCTGCTGAGAATCTCCGCTAATCTCGTCGCCCTTGTGCACCAGCTCGATCCTGCAAACCAATGTTCGTTTTTTCTGAGCTGGCAAGATACCATAAGTAAATATCAGCACTGACATAAGGGTGCTGCATATTTTCCCTTTAAGTGTTTGCTTTCAACTACTATCTAGGTAGTGTGGTATGTATCCGATACATCTGAAAAGAATTTAAAAAGTGAAGGAAAACATCCAGCTGTAGAAAAATGCTGACACAAAAAGGATAACTATGCCTTGTAGACATGAAAGTTATTAACCACAATAGCTGTTAGATGTCAACACATTTGTTATAACTGTGATGAGTTTATCAGTTCATCAGAATAGACTTTTCTATTCTTCTGCATACTTTGGCTTGTGAAGTGATACAGTCGGAAAGGCAAAACATGTTTAGGACTGCTGTTATGCTGGTCTCTTACATGAATATAATATTTCATCATTACTTTTTTAAGCATAGGGCCTAAAGTCAAATTGGTCCCTTTTACTTACTCTTGTAAATCATTTAAAATTTCACATTGTTGATTGTTCTGCAGGATCAGATAAAATGTCCGTAACAGATGTTTCTCCTGAAGGTTGATGGTGTCAGGGAGGAACTCTGTTTCATGAGTGTTTCAGCTTTAGCTTTAATATAATACTATTTGTATTGTTTTGCTGAAACATTTGACTTTAGACGTTTTATTTTGCGTTGTTAGTCCTTGGTGCTTCTTCCACATATTTACTGTATCTTTATATGCGCACCTATTTTTTCACATACTTTTGTACTATTCTTGTCTATTCTTTACTTTTATTCGTTTAGCCTTGTTGTCTATGTTCTTTGCTGTTATGTGTGTAAGTACATTGAGTCAAAAGTCTTGTATGTGTATGCATACTTCGCCAATAAAGCTGATAGATGAATGCATTAGTTATTTCAATTTAATTTCAGTGTTTGTATGTTGGTCCAAGCCTTTAGCCTTAAATAAAGCAGATACAGAGGAACTATATCCTTTCCCACTCTGCACTCTTTCTAAATGAGCAGGGTTTAAGTGATTCTTGCCTACAGTGTGATAGTTCACTCATTAAATAAGGGTTCGGAAGAAGCATTAATTGTTTATTAACTACAGGTCTTCAGTTACCTATTTCATTATTCATTTGTTGTTATGTTGTTTATCACTCCCTGAGTTAAAACTCACTGTATAAAAGATATATTTTATGAGAAGGAAAACCTGTTGGCTCAGGGGTGTGACTGGTTCTGCACTGTGGTTTCTGTCATGCAAAAAAAAGAAAAGTAGAAGAAAAAAAGCCCTGGATCTGGTTTCACAATTCCTAACAAAAGGTGAAATGTGCTAATTAGAGAGGGCGATGAGATGAGGAAAATGAATGTCACTGCCTACTCAGACTATCATGAGCACACCTTTTACTTTATGGTTGAGATTGCAGTTATTGTTACTGCAAAGACGGCGAACATTTCATGTTTCACCTGGAATAAATATTGTATTATTCACATTTCTGTTCAAGTTCCAGGTCTGATACTTCTTTATACATCCTGACTCACACACACTTTTCTTTCTGAGAACAAATAGTCAGTTCAAAGACATTTTATTTGATTTCTATCCCTGTTTGACCCTCAGAGGTATCATAGAGAATTAGCAAAGAGGAACCTAAAAACTCCCCCCTCCCACAGTCTGGGAAGAGGGCCAATGCATCTGGTTGCTGGCTATCTAATCCCGATGTCCCATCTCCCATCTCCCTCTGCAACAACTAACAGAAAAAGGATGCAAACATTTTTTTCTTTTAGCTCTGAAGCATATGGTTAGATTTTAGAGTTGTGAATTTAAATGTCAGAACAGGAAGGAGGACACATGGTGTCTTATATCTCTCAGCTCTGGGTGGAGTGCCTAGGCAAGTGCTTGAGCAAAGTATTCCTAGTTTCACCGCAAACTAATGAGGAGCTGTGGTGTTTAATCTTTCTCTCTTGTAATTGCATGACCTGTGGTTGCATATAAATAGCCTCATTAGTATTTTATATGGTCACTGGACTCTTAATCCTTCCTTATCTGTTTTTCGAGAATAAGTGAAGAGCTGAATCCAGAGAAAGTTTCTAATTTCAGAGCTATAATTTGCTACTTTGGATCTTATCTGTTAGCCTAAAGATAGTTGGTTTGAAGGATTCAAGTTGATGCTGAGGTTCAGCAAGGAGATGGCATCTGCGCTTATGCGGCTAAAGGAAAATTTATCGCGGTCATGCTTATCGATCAAGCCCCATTCTTCAGATTCCTCAAGGTTGTAGGGTCTTGTGATGGAATGTGGTGAAAGAAAATAAGGGGAAATTCAGTTAAATTCATTTAGTTTCAACATGTTTTTCATAAATCCTAATAGTTATCTGTGAAAAAAACTATATTTTAAATATTCTCTTGAATGCTACTGTACAACTACATTCTACTCTGCAGTTCTGCTAACCTCCCTCTTAACTTTCACCTCCTGCAATCATAAAGGATTATGAAGGCATGCTGCGTCAGGCAGTGAATCTCACCACACCTGAAAGACCATCAAAGCCTTTCCGTGTCAACACTATGGAGAGATAACAACAGTGACTGTACCAACTGCAGGAACCATCCAGCAGGACTGCATGTACACCAAGAAATCTTTGAATGACTGATGAAAAATTTTGAGTGGAAAATTCCAAACACCCACAGTGATAGACGTAATGAAAACATCCCTTGATTTCTGAGAAAAGAAGGACGTTCTTAAGGTCCAACTGGTAGCGATGGAGTCATGCTGCTGTAGGCATTCAAAACATGACCTGCTCCTGGGGAGGGAGCCCATTGAGTGCCAAAGATGTCTGACTGATCGTAATGTTTATCCTTTGCCTCAACTATTTGATAAATAAGATTAAGAAAAAAAAAGGAGGAGAGGTGAGAATATCATGTGCGGGCTGGAAACTTGCAAAGTCAACGAGATCATTCAGATTCGACTGCATTCTGAGAGAGGATAATCCCACAGTCTGACTTAAGTTGGTTTAGATATGTTTGCAGTTTTCCTTGACAGAAGAGCATCAGCGGGCCCTGTGGCTCCAGCAGGTGCAGTTATATTACTGAGGGGAAAATGCAAATCTGACCTTATCAGTAGTGAACTAATTAAAGTTGCATAAATGAGTCCCAGTACAGGATTTAGAAACTGTGACGTGTAACTGCTAATCAGTAAATATATGTCGTCTTCCTTCTAATTATACACAGCATTTGTCACCTCTTCAGCATTATTTTTCTGTCAGAATCATATAAATATCTTCCAAACTCTGTGCTCAATCTGTGTTAAAAAATGTCAAACATAATACAGGAGAGTAAAACTAAGAGAAAGAAATACCTGACTAGTATAGCCACCCCAGCGTCATCACAGTTCTCGTAGACTTTTGCCCAGGAGTCCTGGATCATCACCCTCTCCTTGTCAGTCAGAGGACTTGGTCGCTCCAGGTGGTCCACCTCTCCCTCTCCCTGCATCCTCTCCATCTGGGAAAACAGTTGTGCAGAGCTGAACACGTGCAGGAGGCAGGACTCTGATAAGGTACTCCTTCCCTCCAAATAAACACTATATTTCTACCTTTCAGTCTTTTCTTGTTTGTGTCTCTTTCTTGGTGAGAGAGGAAGAAAATCCCTTCCCCCCCGGTTTTTCCCAGTGAGAATCTTTGCTCTCCACCTCTGAATCTCTGCTGAGCGAGAGTGTGAGTGAAGAACAGGCGGAAAAAACACAAGAAACACACGCAGGGAACAAGGAGGAGCCTCTGTACTCTCTCTTTTACACTCTCCCTTCCGTCACCCCCCCCCCTTTCTTTCTCCCTCTACCCACCTCACCTTTGTAGGTGGTGTTTGCTGAAAATATGATGAGATGAGGAAACAAATCCTTAATAAGAGAGTCAGATATGTAATGGATGTGAGCATGGATGCAATGTAAGATTAAGGACGTTAAAATAAAATATAGTAGCACACTCTGACCTTTTTCCTCCATCGTCACCACCCAGGACCATCCAGGAGATTAACCTGTAATGATATTGAATTTCTTACAAAGCCCTGCCAACGTAAATGTAAAAACACTTTTCTGACTGAAAATGAAACAGCATGATGTCCGTCAGAAATAGGGCAACCTGTAAATAACAAGATACAGGTTGGATCAGCATGTTTTCAGTCTATTTTTCATTTAATTATATGCACACTCCCTCAAGAGACCCACACAGTTCTCACTGCAATTTTTCAAATGCATACATTTTACACCTTTGTTGTGGCAGGGGTTATCAGCGGGAGTTCGTATCTCGCCTGTGTTGTCACAGCTGAAAACTTGAGAATGTTCTTATTCAAGTTTCATAGTGGGCTGGACGAACGGGGCCAATTAGCCAGGAATCTGTGAGATAACACTGAGGAGAGCAGACATTGGAGCAGTGAAAAGACATCAGATGTTGTAACAATAGCTATGATTGAGGTGATGTTTACTGCCTTACTGGGAGGTACAATGTTCAGTAGGTGCCAACAAGTAATATACGGACCCATGTTAAACATTGACAGAGTCCTGATAGTGTAGCATTAACAGTCAAGTTGGTAAAAAACTGTGCTTAAGGTAGACTCATCTCATATTTCCGGGATTGCTGTGTATATCTCAGAAAAATAACCTGTGCAAGCAGTCGTATCATCTACCCAAACAGCAATACAGCTGAGTTATTATATCAGCTAATCATACTGTAAATATTTAAACTTTCCATCCATTTCAGACACTCCCAATTAAAAGCAAAACAACAAGAACAGAGTTCATGTATTAAGCTTCTCTTTGCACAGGTTTATAACTATTAAACCAGCTGGTCTGGGGTCAGATTAGTTACTAGTGGATCAGAAAAACAAGGAGACTCGGTCAATGATTGTAGATCAACATGCTCTGCCCGTTTCCACAGGAGAACACAGACATATATTTAGCAATGCTTCATGATTATTTCTGCTGTTCACACCCACACTCGCAAATTCAGACTGCAGTTCATAATCATGTTATACCCGGTATAGCAGATATAATAGACCTTTAACCTACTCTCCTCAGACAAACAATAGTCTCATCATCTCATTATGTTACATCCAAAAACCTCGAAGGCCTAATTCAGTAGATCAGGGCTAATGAGTGATACCATCTAGTGGACAGCTGGAGTAATACTGCTTTTCAGACGCTGTCAGAAAATGCAATTTTTGCAGACAAATGAAATGTGGACAGTTTATGTAAATTATTTATAGAAAAAGTCACTTATTAATTATACAAGAGTAAACCCCATATTTCAAAAAACTGAAGGAAGAAGTCACGTAATAGGCCTTCAACATTTCTTTTAAAATAATTACCTAATACATAAATTAAGCTGATTTGATCTAATCTAATCACTGACACTTAAAATGTCACTAATCCATGAGTTTATGGTGATCCTTCCATCTACCACCCTGCTCATTAAGATGACAGTAGCCAATTATTAGGCTATAAAGACATTACCACAATATTACTACATTAATGCTTTTTAACACCTATTATGCCCAGATTGGCCCAACTGTGTACATTTGAATTCAAAAGGATATCAGGCACGTGAGATAGGACTTATAAACTATATATAAAATGTACCCTAATTTATAAAAAGATTTCTAAGAAAACCATTACACCTTACGGCACAAGAACAACGAACTCAAACACTTAAGCGAATGGGTATCACTGAGAGGAAAGTCACGCTCATATGGTTCTGCAACGCGTAGCTGGCTGGATATGACCCAAAGCGGACCCCGTAGTTCTAAGAGTGGTCAGTTTAGGCTACAGTGCGACCTAAGTGACAGGTATCAGCCGTTTGTCCGCCAACAAGCGGATAAATTAGTGTAATAAAGACATTCATTAATGTTTGTTTTGTAGCTATGCGGTAGCTCCGTTTATATCGCACACCGAAGGTCATTTCGTGCACTTAGCTAGCAGGCTAATGTGCGGTAGCTGGCTAGCTAGTCGGTAAGCTAACGACAGCGTCAAAGGAAGAAAAAGCGGAAAACAAACAAACGCGGTTGTTCATAGAAAGAAAATACATAAAATAAACTCCAGCAGTGTCACGATGAATGTCGCTAAAAGTGGCTATCGTGTCTTTTCCGCAAACTCCTCCGTAGCATGCACAGAGTTGGCCAAGAAGATAACAGAGTAAGCACAATGTGGCGTTTCTTATATTTCATATATCTAACGTTACCGACTGCTTGATAATGTTTAAACACCCAGTTGTTCTCAGACATAACGTTACGTGTGAATGTGAGCTGTATTTCATCATGTTAGGGGATCGGTTACCAGCAGCCTTATTTTTAAATGAAGCACTGACCACTACCATAAATAAGATTTATTAATGGTTATTGGGTGACATTGAAAATTGAGAAACGCATGCAGCTGTTTGAGTCTGTCTGATGGTGAATGAATGAATGAATGAATGAGTGAATGAATGGTGTGCAAGAGGTGTCATGTTGCTTTGTGTGTGAGACCCAGCATTTGGCATTATTGTGTGATAGTTCACGTTTCACAATTGTTTCTACTCCTGCTCTTGTTTCACAGGCGGCTGGGAGTTGAACTGGGGAAGTCTGTGGTCTTTCAGGAGTCTAACAGAGGTGAGGAGGATATTGTGGCTTTATAGGCAAAGGAATTAATGTTACCAACAAAGGCAACTTGTAATTATTACTTCACCACGTACAGCAATATGAAAAGAGCCCTTTGTGAATTGAATGAACGACTGACTGTGTGTGAGAATTTGTTGTTGTTCTGGAGATGAAACTGGTGCCCCTTTTCATAATATATATAATATAATTTAAATGTGCACAGCAGGATTTGATTTACACAAAATGTAGATATTTTACTTGAATCATCAGATCACTTCTCTATATTTTGGGGCATTATTACCCGAGAAGGTGCAAAAAGTCAGCAAGATAAAGTGTTAAGATGCAGCTTTACTAAATTAACTGATGGTGTCGTCCTTGTTTCCTTTACAATAGAAACTAGAGTGGATGTGAAAGAATCCGTGCGAGGACAAACTATCTTCATTATTCAGACCATACCACGGTGAGTATAGAAAGGCATGTCATTTGCATTGCAAAAAGACTTAAAAAAAAATAAATGAATGTCTGAGTTCAGCACAAATTCACTACCTGTGAGTCAGATCTTACAGTTTTTATCACTTGTTCAAGTTCATAATGTCCTTTTTATTCTGTTTTTGTACAACCAGAGATGTCAACACAGCCATCATGGAGCTGCTGGTCATGGCCTACGCCCTCAAGACCTCTTGTGCAAAGAACATTATTGGAGTCATTCCTTACTTCCCCTACAGCAAACAGTGCAAGATGAGGAAGAGGGGATCGATAGTGAGCAAGTTGTTAGCTTCAATGTTAGCTAAAGCAGGTAAAGATAACAAAATGAATGCCAGCCTGTGATTTGTTTAGTCTCTTTCTGCCATTAAAATGTATCTAATTGTTGACAGTGACATAAGTCCGTGCTACTTATCTGTCTTTGTAGGATTAACACACATCATCACCATGGACCTGCATCAGAAGGAGATCCAGGGCTTCTTCAGCTTTCCAGTGGACAACTTGCGTGCATCTCCTTTCTTGATTCAGTACATCCAAGAAGAGGTGATACATCCCTTTTTAATGTCTACTGTGTGTGTTTAGACCTTTTAACCAGATCAATCAGGCAGTCTGATAGAAACGCTGACATCTGTTTCCCTTCTTCCTGTCAGATTCCTGATTACAGAAATGCCATCATTGTGGCAAAGTCCCCGTCAGCAGCTAAGAGGTAACTGCTGGATGCAGAACATGTCCCTGCTTCTTTTAGCATTGTTATAATGAAATAAAAGCTATTCAATCATGCCAATGTTTTTTTTAAATTCAGATGCTGTATGTCATTTTCAGTGTATGTGACTAAATATATGTAGGTGGAAGGAAAATGATGAAGGTGTCTTCCCCATTTCACCACTGCATTCTGACCTTTCTCTGTGTTTTTGTTCTAGGGCTCAGTCCTACGCAGAGCGCCTGCGTTTGGGCCTGGCTGTGATTCATGGCGAGGCTCAGTGTTCAGAGTCTGACATGGCTGATGGAAGACACTCCCCACCTTGTGTACGCAACACCACTGGACACACAGGGCTGGAGCTTCCTTGTAAGAACCCCTATTTTTGTAGAAGTTGTTGATGCTTTTCAGGGTTTTTTTTTTTTGTAGGTCCAGTGCTCTATAGACTTTAGCTGTACAGAAAACATATCCCTGTTTATTGTTTCTCACTGTTGGGTGCTTTTTATTTGTCACACCATGGTCAAATTCAGCAAGAACTTTCTTATCATTCCTGCTAGTCTAGCTACTTCACTGCATTCATAATATAAATCTTGCCGACAACCTAATATAGCTCTTATTTGTGCTAACCTGTTTTCGAGCTGATGATTCTGCTGTTTCTTACTCATGTCATCAACCATACTCCAAGAAATAGATTTTTGTGTTACTGCATGTTTTAAATCCACAGACACACTACTTTTACTCATGCTGCATCCTCCGCCAGCTGCAACTCCTAACTTACAAAGAGTCATGTGCTTAATAATCATAGAATCATAGTCGCTGTCTGTTTCGTGGCACATACTTTGATTTTAAAATATTTTATTTTTGGTGAGAAATACTAACGTGACTCTGGAATATAGTTTTAAAAATATTTGCAGTGTTAATTCCTGGTAAGGCCTTTATATATGATATCAAATAATTGTGTCATTGGCAAATGATTCCAAAGTATTAACGTCCAGTATTTACTTTATTATTTAGTAAAATATTTATCTTCTTAGTTACTTGTGTTTCTATTCTCACCCTTGACTTAAAAAATCCTCCTTTTGGAACAACAGCGCACAAACTCCTTCAGCCGTAACAAGACTTTGCTGTAGGTTTAACACAATGAGTCTGATTTGTTGATGTGAAAATTGTTTATATTTCTGTCAACCTAGCGAGAGGATTTTCCAAGTCTTGGCATCATGTGTTTGTCATGTCAAATATTTGTGCATTTGTGTTAACGTGGTGTTTATTTGTTGGTAATAGCAGGCAAACAACAAGCTCCGTTCCCTGGCATAGAGCTCCCAAGTACGACCGTAAACATAACTTACATCTGACTTTAAAATTATTCCTCTTCAAATGGTTCCTCAATTCGTGCATGAGTAGATGAAAGGGTTTGTGTTGCATCTTGTGAAAATACAGTCTGGAATCAGGAGGGGGAGTTTGAGGAAAACGCACAAACTGATCTTTAGTGCACAGACAATTTGCATTCATCTTTTCAGGAGAATCAGCGACAGTGTGCTCAGTACTTTGTGCTGTTTGCATGGCATGTTTGACTTGAAACGAGCCGCTCTCATGTTTACTGAACCTTTCTACGATTCCAGACAGCTAGTTCTACAAGATGACCAAACCCCTCTTTGTTTTGTTGTGTTCTGATTTTATTTTGAAATCCATAAATCAAACCAGAACCATGCCAAACATTATTTTGTTTGTTTTATTTTTTACTTTAATATCTGGACTCATCTTGCCAATCAACACATGGTGCACCCATATTAAACCCGCTCTTGAAAACCTGATTAACTTTTGGTCATAACTGCATGTGGCGATAACAATGAAGCATGCTTTTGAACCTTAATATCCAATGATGGGAAGAAGACACTTTACGAATGTAATTGTTGGTACGTTTTAAGCATAAAAACAGCCCAAATCAAAGTTTTAGTTTGTTTTTCAATGCTTATATCATGCTTAAAAGTATTAATTAGTATTACACCCTCTATGGTAGAAGTTTCTGTAATGCAATGCCAACCTGTTGTTCAAATTTGCTTATAACCTAATTTCAAGATTTCTGACCAAACATTTCTCAGGTAGCTTGTTGCAGTATCTCAGCAAGCTGTAAAAACAACATATCTTTGAGAAGTGTGTGTACTGCTAACAACATGGCTTTTGCCCTTTTTTTGGTTAAGAGTGATAAACGTCTGAATGTGACACTGCCAGGTTTTCTGATGCCGTGGGACTCACGGTATTCAGCAAAGTGTTCTGCAAGGCATGCTCCTTCTTTCTCTGCTTCTTTATACTTTTTCCTTCACAATCGGCTTGGCTGGCTGATTGTTTACCAGTGGATTGTTTCCTTGTACCCTTTGAATGACTACATTTCCATGCACAGCAATACGTCAAACGCAGCTGTTTTTATTGGGTTATGTATCAAGTATGTATTTAAATGGTAGTCATTTAAATAAGCTACATTTAATCTAACCCTAGTTTAATTTTAATGCTTAAACTCGCAACATGTGTAGAGTAATTTATTTTAGTTGTGTGTGTGTTTATATCATATTATTAGGTTTGTTACAAGGTAGATGACTTTCATGTTGTCTTCAACATGTAATGTTTCTATTTAACCTTTTGTGTGACAGTTTATAGACCTCTAGCAGATTGAAAAGTTGCATGGTATTATATATGCAAACAAAATTACCGCTTGTAATCGGAGTGGAGAGAATTGCATTAATAGACGTATAGACTCTGTACTGTGATGATGGACAGCTCAGACGTACTCACAATGACTAGATGTGAGTAATTAAATTTTGTTTGTTGTGTGAGATTAGCTCCAAAAAGTACAGCTGTTGCATCTCCTGTGATTGGCATGCGAGATGCAGTCTGATTATTGCGTGCATGTAAAAGTAGTCGCTGGCAGCAGTGATGTTCGACTGAGGACTGACCCCAGAACATTGGCAAGTGTGTATGAAGAAACCCTCATCAGTGCTTGTCAGCCACTGTCGTCCTGTGTGAAATAAGATTGTCTGGTGCATATTGGTTCATATGCAGACTGCTGCCATATGCCTGCCACAGCCTGGGCCTGAGGTTGTGTGTGTCCAGGCGGTTATATGTTGCCTTCTGATTGGGTATCCTGGGCAGAAAACCCTGTCATTTGATTTTGCATGGCATGTGCTGTACTAAGTTTGGCATTTCAGTTTAATTTCCCAGGGGTAGGTGGGGTACAATGGGGGGAAAAATTTGCTATTTTAAAATGTAATCCTGCGTAGTCACTCTTAACAGAATTTATACAAATCATTTACATCATCCAATCACAACCTCCTAATTCGGGGTGTAGATTTGCCTTAATTGCAAAACATTTTCTCAACCCATTTTACCCAATCTACTGAGATTTACTTTTGATTAGGTGAAATGCAGCACGCTTACCTTCCTTGACGTGCTGTCACAGGTAACCAGTTCCGCTTTTCTTTGCAGTGATGATGGCCAAGGAGAAACCTCCCATTACTGTAGTCGGAGACGTGGGAGGGAGAATTGCCATCATTGTGGTAAGATGCTGTAAATGTACTTTTTGTAGCCCACATGGTTGAGCTGTCATTGTCAGCTGCTCTGCTATTTTCTGACTGTTACTCTTTCATGGTTCTTGTTTACAGCATTTCAAAGCTTTTTCAGTGGTAAATGAATGAATTTACTGCCACTGTAAATTCCTCTTATCACCTATAGCAGCGGTAGGCAACCTGCAGCTCTGCTGCCGCTCTACATGGCTCCCTGTGGCTTTGACAAGAAATTTGATTAAAATAACGTTGTTTTTTTTTACATTTTCATCTATAATTGTTGAATAAAACTTGAAAAAAATAAATGTTTTAACATTAGTTACCATAATGTGCGTTATGTCACCTTTTCCTCTCTATTTTGCGGAACTTCAATAGCGATGGCTACTAGTCTTAAGTCTCCCTAGCTAGGCTAGCAATAGATTCCAAAATCAAAAAATAAAAGGAAATACAGGAAATTAGCATTATAAGGCTCAAATATGTTTTGCGGTTCCAAACTGATTTATTTTTTTTTAGGCCAAAAATGGCTCCTTTGGTATTTAAAGTTGTTGACCCCTGATACAGTAGACAGTAGTAATATAACTAGAGCAAATGTGAACTTGCAGCGAGGAGTATTTAACTGGTTAAGATGTGATCTCAAGTTAACCCTTTTGTCCACATGGGGCTGCCAGAATCAACCAAAAATTAAAGTTCCTTATTGTTGCTTGAAGTACTCATGCTATTTGAGTTACATTTTCACACCTTAAATCTGGACTGTCAATTTTTAAAAGGAGTATTAACTTTCTTCCTCTTGCACATAAAATGTTTAATTCATAATCATTAATACACACACACACACACACACACACACTGAATTCAGTTTTGCATCTACATTCCTGTATGACAGACATTACTAATTCAATTCACTGACTTCATAACTACTACGTTATTGTTCCTGCCATTATCTTAAGCTGCTTAATGATACTGTGAATACTGAGAGATAACCAAAGGAAGGAGGTCGTGATTGTTAAGTCTCAGCCACATGTTGTATTTTTTTTTCTTCTTCCAGGATGACATTATAGATGATGTCGGAGACTTTGTTGCAGCTGCAGAGATCCTGAAAGAGAGAGGAGCCTATAAAATTTATATCATGGCCACACATGGCTTACTGTCTGCCGATGCTCCACGCCTCATAGAGGAATCTGCCATTGATGAGGTGAGGACACCTGAACTTGTTGTTGTCAGTAGTGTGTGTCTCTTCTCGTATTTCATTTAGTTAAATCAGAAAACGTTATTACTGTTGAGTTTGAATGAAAATCTGTGTCAAACCTGTTGAATACCAAGGGAAGCTGAAGGAGAAGTAATAAGGGAAGAAAAAAATGCCAAACTGAAGAACTTCTTTGAAACGATTATAAAACGCTCTTGTTCATAAGTTCTCATTTATTCTTTTTAAACACAATGTAAAAGTAAGTACTTCCTCCTAATGGAAGGCTTTTCAGATGAAATGTTATTGCATGAAATTAGTTGTACCTAGAACAAGGAAAGGATTATTATATGCAGCAGTTGCATTTCTGTAAATTACTAGTTTCTATTTTCAGTTCCTTCAAACTGTCCTGGGTTCAAAACACAACAGTTCTGTTTAAATTTAGTATTTATTTTATAAAATGTTTCAAGGTTTATGATATTTGTTTAATTTAGAACATACTACTTGTAATCCCTGTTTGTTTCCCATATGTACTGGGTGGGCATTGGTTAGCTGAATTTAGCTTTCCCAGGCAGCTTTTTGACTTAAATATAAAATCTGGTATGTTGGATCTCTCTGTGTGGATTAATAAGTTCTAATATCAGTTTTAAGCCATCTCCGGTTTCTAGACTTCCATTTCAAAAGTGTTTATATTTGTCTGTTAAAAAAAAAAAAAAATCCATGCAATGTGTATAAACACATACAGGCCGTTTCTGTTCTCTCTTTCAAACTACTTTAAGCATCTGTCAAACTCAATTTTTCTTTCACGAATGAGTGCACACGTTTGTGCTCTAGTTTTAATTAATTGATTTAATCACTCATAACCAAATCTGTGACTGTCACCAGTGCCACATACGTTTTTATATCAGCCTGACAAGAAACTGCACACTTTAAACTGCTTTTTAATTCAAATGGAAACTGTCTCATTAAGCCTAAACGCTATCTTTGTGATTGTTCTCCCCTCAGGTGGTGGTGACCAACACAGTCCCCCATGAAGTACAGAAACTGCAGTGTCCCAAAATCAAGACTGTGGACGTCAGCATGATATTGGCTGAGGCCATCCGCCGCATCCACAATGGAGAGTCCATGGCCTACTTGTTCCGCAACATCACCGTGGACGACTAGAGAGTGTCAGAGAGTGAGATCTAGATGGGTCTGAGAGTGACTGAGGGTAATTCTTCCCAGCGCTGTAAAAAAAAAAAAAAACATGCTCATGTCATGTTCCATGTATTGTGTATGTCAGGATTACATGTATCCTAAAGAAATAGAAATTCTAAGAATTACCCAGAATTATTTAACTTCTCATCACAAGTTGTTCAAACATATTTCTTTTGCATCTTGTTGAGAAAGGATGATAAAAGGGCAAACGAGTGACTTTGAGCTTTAACGCACCCAGTCATATTTTAAAGCTCTTGTCTTGCAGCTATTGTTGATCTTCCAACTTGAACAAAAGATGCTTTCTATTTAAAAAAAAAAACCCATTTTGTCATACACTGCGGTACCTCATATGTAATGACTGAGCTTCAACAGCAAAAAGAGAAGAGAATAATGTCTGTCCCAGTAACAGGACTTGTGCTTTACCAACCCTTCTTCAGATGCTCTTACTGGCCCCTTATGATTACGGCTGCTCTGCACTGTGATTTCTTTTCATTTTACGGGGTGTGTTGTTTCCAACCACACAGACAAGACTGGACAAACTCCTGCCTATGGTGCCCAAACTATATTTTTTATGCATTTTTCTTGTCTTTGCACCATTTGTGGGAACGTTTGGTGAAAGAAGAAGTTTCAGCAGAAATGAATAAGTCACCATTTTATATTGTATGTATTAGGGTGTCAGTTCAGCTAAAGTATAACAACAGATATTGTCCTACTTACCCTTAGTAGTATCTAGCCAGTAAGATAGTTTTGGTTTCATGCTATGGGTTTGAGATTCCTGCTGTAACTCCATTACAATGGAGGTGAATGTATTTTCATTTATGACGCTCGAAGCATCAAATAATAATTGGTTTAAAAAACTGAATAGTCTGACACAAAGACTTAAAACCTCAATGTTCACAGTGAGATCTGCGGATTATCTTTAGTGCTTTGGACATTATTTCTGGACAGGCAAGTATTTAAAAGATTTGAACACCACAAATGAAATATCATTCACTTCCATTGTATTGTTGCATGGTTGCATATAGCAGTAAGTGAGAAATTTTTTATTTATTGTTTTGTTGTTTGGATGAACTGCCCCTTTAATATATTCTGTATCTCTAGCAGTAGACTGAACACACTTAGTCCAATATTGTGCTCAATTTAACTGCCTGATGGTCACTGTGACCGACACCATCACAATGCATATATATTACATTTATAGCTATTAGGACCACCTTGGTTTTAGCCAATTAACTACAAGCCATGAACACCAAACATTACTGCCGGTGGTTTTTCAAAGCAGAACAAAGATTT
Organism: Dicentrarchus labrax; assembly: GCF_905237075.1. NCBI lineage: Eukaryota > Metazoa > Chordata > Actinopteri > Moronidae > Dicentrarchus > Dicentrarchus labrax. The sequence goes on along the minus strand of NW_026136722.1, from coordinate 1,991,390 downwards.
TCTTTGTGTTTTCAGTGAGTTTCTCTTAAGTGGTTGGTTTTCTTTCATTTCAGTTCGCTATGAGCTCGACTTGGTTACGTTGCTGATCACAGTGAACCTCTTTTTTTTAGTCAGTTACAGTATTGTTATCTGGCGATGTGACTGAAAGTGTGCTTATGTTGTAATGAGACTAATCCACACTAATTCCACAACAGCAGCCAAGCTGTCAATCTGCTTCTAAGGTTTTCCACATTTGCTAATATCTTGCCCCTGTGAGTTTGAATTTTGGACAGTATGGCTCATGTATACGGCGCTTTACAGCTACTAACTTTGATGTCTTGAAACGTTAGTGGGTATACCAGCACCTGAATGTACTAGATAAGTGGACTTGAGCCATGCTTTATGCATTGCTTTACAATGACAACTTTGAAAACTCAACATAGTGGGCTACTTGAGTTGTTTTTGTACTGATGGCTACATAGAAGATACTAAAAGAAAAGCAGTAATGTAAAAAACAAATGAGCTTTTGGTCTTAGTAAATTGGCAAAAACATGAAACCGCACCAGTGTGGTCCTAATGTTGGTGTAGAAATTGCTGTGGTGTGTCCTTAAAGAAACATTTGAAAATGCGCACCTTGTTTTGCTCTCCGAGTACATTTCAGAGTGATGCTCTGTAGGGGGGAGTAGTGTATTTCTATGCTGATTGAGCCTTTTGCTCAGGGAAATAGACTTAATAAGCCAATGCACAATTATTTGTTCTTGTGTTGTTTTTTTGTTTTTTTATGCTTTCTTCCTGTTTCACATGTTGAAAAAAAGTGTGTTGAGAATGTCTTCCATACAGCAGTACTGTACGTCATTTGCGTTTCACCATTTTGTTTGTTATTGAATGTGTATTTCTCCCGATGTGCTAATGGTTGGGTGTTTGACTGCTAGACGCACACACGGGTGTTGTGTTGGCACAAAGTTGAAAGTTGTCTGTTTCAAATGCTGTTGCTCCGCCAGCACAGATAAAATCTGTTTAGTGTATTTCATGATGTCTTTTCTTCTGTCTCCACTGTTCTCCTGACTTGTCTGTGATGTTGAGGGCGTATGGTTTAGTCACTAACACCCTTCTGTCTAGCTGTACGGCATTTGTCAATGTGTATGAAAATAAAACAGTTGCCTCTTGTTGTGCCTCGTGTCTACCAAATAAGGAATCATGTTGTGCTTTGGGTACAAGACTAAGTCCACAGTGTATGCACAGTTTGTTACTGTATTACAGTTATTAGTTTTAGTTTAGAATAGTATAGTATAGTGTATCCTACACCAGTATCTCTCTGTAAAGTCTTTATTAAATTGTAGATGTTTTGCTTTAACTTGACAGAAGACCGATATCTTAAAGAACTGCATATTATATGATTATATTTCTTCATCTTGACACTAAAACATTAAAAAGATAACAATTTCTAATCTGAATTTTGAGATTTTAGGAAGATTCATGGTTAAAATGTTGCACTTCAGTGCAGAAAAGCTTTTTGGTTACGTTAGATATGTCAAGTTTAATTTTTGGATCTTTTCCTCTTCATGTTAGCTCCTCTGAATCAAATGTCTTTTGGCTAATCTTATTATTTTAAGCAATTTATATAGACTGATATCTGCAGGTATTGGATGTATGTAGCTGCAAAGCCGGTGATTAAAGGTAATAAAAGGTCATGCAAACATTAAAATACTGTATTGGCATGTGAGAAGGCTTACCTTTAACTTTGATGTACAGTACTACAGTACATCTTGCTTAACACTGCAGTATTGTTTTGTCATTCTTGCCCTGTATTAAGCCCGTCTGATGCAGTGACAGTCAGAGATCCTATACTTGTTCAAAACTTCTCAGGTATCCATACAACACTGAGGAGCTTTGACCAAGTCTAGGAGCAGAGACAAACACAGAAACACTCCTCCTTCAGTCAGTATCTGAAGCCAATCTGCTAACTCGGCTACATTTCAATGCAGTTACTTGAATGGTTTGCATTTACCTAAATCCTACAACATGAATGAAAAGTTTAGTTCGCACCTGAGCTTTAAAGAGGATGTTCTGCTTCTCTGGGTCCGTCCGTGTGCCAAAAAAAACAAGCTTGTGTCCGGCTGTGGACCTGCTGGAGACAGCTGTGAGTTTAAACAGAACACAAAGAGGAACCAGAGATCTGATAATCATAGGTCACTTCCTTGTCTGATTCTGGGGAAACAATGCACCTTGTCTCTCAATGTTTTTTTGGAAAGAGGAAGTATACCTTTCTTCTCTCCCTCCCTGGGCCAGTGTGGCATTTTTAACAGTGAGGAAATTGTGTTAACTGACGGGCTCTTAGAGAACATTTAAATGTCCAGAAAAAATGAACTGATCCATTTAAACATGTTTAATCATGTTAATGGCACGTGCTAAATACTAGTTTCATTATGTGTTTTCAAGTATTTGCAGTCTCCCACATTAACTTATAGCACCAAAACACAGTAGGAAAGACAGATTTTACAAAATAAATAAATAAAAGGTACATACACTATACATCCAAATGCATTTTCAGTTAGTTATATTAAGTTATGTATGGAGTAACATAGCTTGTATTATGTTTTCATCTTATCTCATGAACTGTAGCAGTGATTGGAGGCTGCTAAAACATTGCCAGGTTATTTGCTTCCCTTACAATCTCATTTTTGTTGATACTGGCTTGTTGACCAACAGAGAACAGGGTAAATAACGACCACCAGAGGGCACTGCAACACAGAACAGTGAGCTCATAGAACTGATTTTGTGTGTGTTAGAATAATGCAATGTCCATAATTTTCTTTATTACACCCAATATCAACACAGCTTTGGAGGGAGTTTTTGGTTCACACCAACGAGGGTCGGTCCAGTGATGCAGCACTGCTTGGTTTCAGTCTTTTTAAAACTTACATTTCTGGTTAGACCAGCACTGATCTTAAGAAAACAATACACATTGGAGTGTAATAACAGTCATTTAATAAGCCATTGAAATAACAAATGTGTCAGAAGTATTAACAATTACAGTACAGTAATACAGTACGTACCAGCCAATTCTATACTACATTCACATATAATATAGTCACATTTTGTGTCAGCCTGATTTTACTTTCATTGTATTTCAGTTTGGGCAGTGATAACTTACATCATCATTTTCCAGTGTTGATATGCCTTTCCTCACACACACACACACACACACACACACACGCAGACACACACACACACACACACACACACACACACACACACACACTTATTTTTGTCTGTTTTGTAACGTCAAATCAGTCATATCAGTAAAAATGACTAAAATAGCTGTAAGCAATGCTAATTAATGTGTGGAGAGTGGATGAGACAAGCACTGGAGAGATAGGAAAACCATTTTATTTATCTTAAAATATGCACTGAATAGAAACATCAAACACCACCCTGGTCTTTGTACTGCACCATTTACATTCTCAAAGACATGGTGCAGGGATGTACAGATTTCTCTTCCCGACCAAGAAGAAAGTAAATTATGTAATAAACCCCCACAAAAATGTATTGAATGTATTAAAGACAGAAAGAAAAACACCAGCAAAATAATGGTTTACATGTTATATCCCCAAGTGCATAATGAGGTTTTGCAAAGCAGCTTTTCAGAGTGGCCAGACAGGCTGCACAAAGAATTCACAACATATCTTTATATGTGTTGTTTTTTAAAATATATACAGTTTCTAAGTTCATATGTTGTTCACTTTATTTGTAAAACTATCTCATGTAAACAGACTCTTGCATGTATATGCATCACTTCACAGTTATTGCACTTTTTTTTAACAACAGCAACACAAAAACCAACATCACATATACATATCAGTGTAAACTGAGCTCCCGATACATAATTCTGCCCCTACACTGTCACAATGTATAAGGGAATCTTTTTTGACAGTAAGTGGTGCCTGCGTGTTCTTTTTTTCCATCATTCAGTTGTTCAGCCACATTCTTTCATGTCTGTAAGGTGGTGTCTGTTTTCATCCTTGCATGTCACTGTAGCATCCTGTGCTTTTGTGCAACACTTTTACGCCTGATGAGGAGACCTAACACATTACATTACACATTTAACACTGTCTCTTGTTCTATCCCCAAGCCCCAACCCACCAACAAAGCCCTTTCAGTCTCTAATGGGCAGTTTTCTCTCAGTCTCTTCTAGTTTAGTTGCCCTCTGAGCAGCTCCACATCATTACGAGATGAGGCAGCTGTTGGTCTTGTTCATAGGAGGTCGTTTCTTGCTCTCCTTCGGGAAGGTTTCTCGTCTCCGGCACAGCGCCGGACTCAGCCAGCTGGGCAGGTTGGCCTGCTGGAGTAGCTCCCTGAAAGCCTCCAGCACGTTGACGTTGTCTTTGGCGGAGGACTCCAGGAAGCTGTGGTGCCAGTCCATCTCCACTGTAGACAGTGCATCCTCACTGGACACCCGGCGCTCATTGTGGCGGTCTATCTTGTTGCCTATCACCACGATGGGCGTGTACTTGTCCTCTTTGACTTCCAGGATCTCCTCTCGCAGACTCTTGACCGCCTCCAGGGATTCAGGGTCGTCCACGGCGTAGACCAGGGCAAAGGCGTCGCTGTTCTGGATGGAGAGCTTGCGCATGGCAGGGAAGGAGTAGCTGCCACTGGTGTCCATGATGTTGATGGTGACTTTGACGCCCCCCACCTCGTACTCCTTCCTGTGGAGCTCCTCCACCGTGCGCCGGTGCTTGGGTTCGAAAGTGTCTTTGAGGAAGCGTTGGATGAGGGCTGTCTTCCCCACTCCAGCTGCTCCCAAAAACACCAGACGCACCTCCGTCTTCTCCTTTACTTCAAAAGACATGGTGGCTTTCTGTTGCTCTTTTTCTCCAAAACACTGCTTCAGAGAATGTCTATTCTGTTCTTAATTCACTTCTCCGTTCCTTTGTCTGACAACTGGTTAAGATGTCAGTGATGGAGCTGGATGTAGTTGTGTTGGAGTGGATGATGAGAGCAGATGTCCCTCTCTGGCTGCGCTCTGTATTTATGTTCACACACAGTACCTGCCCCCCTCTGCTCCCAGCCAGTCAGGAGAGGGCAGTATCTCTCTGTACCTTACAGCAGCCAATCACATACCCTCATGCAAATCAAGTAGAGTAAGAGAGGGAAAAAAACAGGTGACATGTGTGATTTTACTTGACCTTCTTTGTATGCAATGTAAAAAACCCAAAACATTTCCAGCATAGAGTTGTGGCGAGTTTCTGACTGCTGCTGCAAACAGGATCAACTTTTTAAGGCATTACAGTGTGTGTTCAATGCTGACTGTGTAATAAATCAATTATCCATGGATTAATCACCATTGTAAGTTACAGTATAGTTAAACTAGAATTAAATAAAAAAAATACAATTAGCTCATAATGTTCTTGACAGCAGTTAAAAGTCCATTTAGTCTTATCTATCTGCTGACCTGATGAAGATCTGGTGATATGATCGAAAGCTCCAGAAGAGCTACTATTTGGTGAGGTTGTCAAGTGAACGGAAATCTGTTCATTAGATTTTCCAGTCACTTTTGCAGCTATTTTTAGGCTCAAATTCAGGAAATGGCAATTTGGGTGAAATTTAGATTTACTTATTGTATTTTTTATTTTTTTTTCAGTTTGAATGACATAAATAAAAACTACTACGTCATCAGTAAAAGGTCATACATTTCGAGCAGTCCTCAGTGGACTACCTAGACAAGAATAATATGCCAATAATCTTCTGTTGATGTCTAGAATAAAAGGCAATTTGATCCTTGCTGCAAAACTGTTTTGGTGAATATATAATATCATAATCATAATATCTCACTTTAAAGCATGATCGTATATACCCTCTTATTTGATACATTTGTCATTTAATTACTAACGAAATATGTTACTTGCAAGCTGATCTTAGGTCTTTTTTAATTTCAGAATAGCTGTAGTTTAAGTGGACATCTCTCCAGCATGATTTTAATTGTCCTTGTGAGTATGATCACAGGGGGAGACCTCTCATAGTCATTGTCTGAAACTCTGCTCACATGTCAGAGGCGGAGGAGGCGGGGACAGATGTTCTGTTCCTGCACTCTTTGCAAGGGTGTTTCCGAACACGTTTGACACAATTGTTTTCATTACAACGGGTTAGACTTAAACAAAAGAGCATGTTCAATATCACTGTCAGCTCAGTGCTGCTGGAATTCAAATGTCAAACTGTGTGGGAAGCTTCATGGTTTACATTAAATTTTGAAAAAGTAGAAATATCACATAATATTACTGTTATCATTATCATACTCAGATCTCACACATACTCTCTGTGCATCGACTTTGTCACTTGTTGCTATGATACGACAGAATCCATTACCTGATCTGAAAGGGACTTATAACTAGAAATGTGAACCTTATTAGTGTCATTCATTACTGAGTCCAGCTGTTCACAGTGGTAATGACCAGTTATGGACCATAATGGCTAATTAGGCAAATTAAAAGCACATTTCATGTCAGCATACTTCATTGGCCAAGCACCTTCAGTATGTGATTTAGAAAAATTGATTATTATTATACCTTGGGTACACTATTTGAAGAACATGTTGATTTCTACACTCTCTTGGCGTGTTCGACTTAGATTGAAACTGTGCCTGCCAAGATTGTATATTTAAACTGATCACACGTGTTTGTACTATGGTTCATTATTCTATTACAGATGTGTGTCAATTTTATTTTCTGCTGAGAGCACAAACCTTTTCTTTCGCAGCAGAGCGTGTTTCTCTTTGTCTGAATGTCTGAATCACAGTCCTATACGTGCTGCAATTTTCTCGGTGAGGGACCTTTTGACTTCTGCTTTCTCCTTTCTCTGGAGACAAAACTGGTCTGAAACTAAATCTCAACGCCCCTAAGCAATTCAACTCTATCTCTCAGGTTCTTCACTTCATTAAACACAGGAGCAAGACGGCACCTGCATGAGAGCCTATATGTTTCATTTCTCTCAAACCGTTCATTCGTATCGGTATATCTTCCTCACAGGTCAGGACATTTTACAAGAATAATGTGAAAACATCTTAAAAAATGTGAGGCTGGTGGAAAATAACATTATTTTTAAAGCAGCTACAGTTGATATGTTTGGCTACTTTGGGCTAGCAGAACAATCTATGAACACAATGGACTGTCATTTGGTGCTACACAGTAGTACAGTCAATTTTGTACTTGTTTTTTTCAGTAATCAGCTGCTTGCTGTGGCTGAAAATAACGTTAATGAGAGCTAAGAGACTCAACTAAAACATTAAAGCCGCAAAAACTGTGAGCTCAAAGACACTAAAATGCTGGGGGAACTGCAGTTGGATGATAATTATCTGTGTATTATTTACTACAAGTGACCCCTTTTTACTACACATAGTCTTTTGAAATATTTATTATAGCTTTAAATTAAATGACAAAGTAAATGTGGGGCAGTCCAAAAAAGGGCATTTGCTTAGTAAAACTTAATTAAGCTGTGCCGGTGTTTTTGGACTTACGTTAGCTAGTGTTGCACACTGTAGAAAAGCAGAGAGACAAGGCACTTGGTAAAGTGCATAAACATCACATCCATTGGATTTTCCAAGTAAATCCACCCACATTCCTATGTAGAAATCAGTCCACAGGTTGTTCTTACAGGCAACCTTACATATGGCACCTTCAATTACTTTCTTTCACAGTTTTATTTATAGAAATGTATAGGGGTGCAGTATTGAGCTGCTGGTAAACCCACAGTGGCTCAGTGGTGTCTGTGATGATGGGAAGAACAAGGTGTACTCAGAGCATAAGGTTTTTCATTGGGACACAGAGGAGAGAGGCACTTATTCTCTTATCTTTAATAAGGCACTGCTCACCAGTGAAAAATGAAGGATTCAGTTTCAGAGGATGGTACCTAATGACATTTACTTAAGTTACACAACTGTTTGATAAGCCAGTTCAGGAGCAACAGGAGAGTTAATGGGGTGCTGATAATAGCATGCAGGAGCTGGATGAGTGTGTGAGTAGGTTAATTTTATGGAAGTGTGAATTGTTTCTTTGTGTGTTGTTTATTCAGCAGGGTGTGTTGATTTGAGCGGCAGCCCGGCCCATCAGTCAAACAGTCTTGCCATGTTTCATTTCATGTGGCAAGGAGAACATTTAGTCCTGTCAAACTTTGTTGCTCTAGTGTCGCCAATGTGTACTCAGGTGAAAAGGGCATGAGTCCATACTTGGAGTTTTAAAGTTTGCACTCTATGTAGGGACTTAGAGTGCAAAACAAACAGCTCCTGATAATTACTAATATGGGAGTGCTGCAGGTTAAGTGTAAAATCTCTTGTGTGTGCTTCTAGTGTGGCATCAATAAACACAGATGTACTATAAGCAGTTAATAGAGGCTGACCCAGAAACGCTGCACCATGCTGTAAAGTCATTTGATCTTTACAGCAGAGCTAAGTGGGCAATTTAAGGGCTCTGCACTCCAGTGGAGGGTATGATGAAGTCTGAACAGACACAGGATCTGCACACTTTGTTTGCCCTAGAGTCATGGCGAGGTCAATAGGCTGTTGATTCCATTAAATTGGTATGTATCGATCAGAATAGTAGAGTACAGTTTGTTCTTATTTATTTGCACGATTACACGATTATTACACCACATGCTAACGTCTACATTTAAAAGCCAAAACTGTTTCTTCCATGAACTAACGTTACACGAGGGTTTTAGGGTTTAAATTAGGGTGACTTTGATGGCCTGATCAATATTTCTTTTTAGGGGGGGAATGGATGAGCAGTTAGAGTAACATTACCTGACATAGATGTAAGACTGAGGTCTGATTCTGCTGCAGACTGCTCCATCATCCGTCTCGCACAAGGAACAGCTTGACACATACATAATGGCTTGGACGAAAGAGTGTTCTGACAGGTGACTTTTGGATGGATTCCTCCCCTGTGGAGAGACTGTAGTTATGTGAATTATTTTAAAATGAAAGGCCAGAACTTACAAGCACTGCTTTACCAGTGATCTTCTTTGGCAGGTTTTAGCCTTGCGTGTATACAAGTTGGGTTTGTATTATTTCTGGATTTTGGCCTTAAGTCGTAACTCCAACGCACACACACCACTAGGGACACAGCTTGATATTGCCTTGTCTGCTTTTGTCAGTGTCAAATTTATGCATTTGCTTAAAATTGGTGATATTAAGTCCAGAAGTTTTCTGTGTATTATAATTTATTATTATTCTTAACTTGCGCTCATATTTTTCTTCTTCTTGTATTATTATTATGATTACAGAATTTTCTTTTCATGGATGTCAACAAGAAGCACAGACCAGAAAACTCACAAAAGCCCAGTAACACCAGACCACTAATTTCTTATCTTTTCTCTTAATCCATCCTTTTCATTCAGTGGCTTTGTGACTTTAGACAGAACCAGAGTGCACATGCAGGTCACTCACACCAGTGTGTACTCAAACCACCACCTCCTAAGTTTTGGCTAGAGGTCCTCTGATATTGTCCTTTGGCTCTGGAACATCATGTCCTGGATAATGAGAGGTGTGGTGGGGGCAAGAACAACAGCAGCTAGCCAGTGGCAACTGGTTTCATTACACCTCGCTGCAATAGAAGGTGTTCTCTCTGTTTGATGAAGCATTAGTAGTTATGAGTTAAAAGGCTCCACCTGTCTGTACACTTTATTCTAAATGGAGATAATTAACATTGAGAAACAAACACCTTTATCTAATGTTTTATGCCTGAATCATGTTTTTATTCTCTTTCAGGCATTTTTCCTGACATATTTCTTTATGTTCTAAGAATTGAATCAGCAGCAATAGAGCCTTGTGTCCTCTTTCATCTTTCTTTTTCTGGGTTAACGCATATGTGACAAAACAATGCTGCGCAGCATCTTTTCTGTGTCAAGGTTCATGATAATTGAAGAGGAGTCTTTGTATGCATCAGAGGTCTGCAGCGCCGACTGGCCATTAGAGAAGCCCTGCGAGGTGGGAGACACACATAAAAACACATGTTGGTTGAGAACATCCCGTGATGAAGCTAAAAACATTTTGGACTGGGTGTACGAGGACTTTGTTACGCAACCTGTGGCCTTGCAGGGGGATCAAGGCATCAAAAAGCAGAGGGTATTTGTTTTAGGTTTGAGTGAAATAGCATATGAACTTACACACAGTCCTAAGGTATATAATAGAAAGTGGGAAAACACATGTTTAAGCGAGTAGAGAAAACAGAAAACAACACAGACAGCTGTAATCTGATATATCATATGTAAGCCCCTTTCTCCTGAATGAAGCCTCGCTGGAAGCTGAAAGTCAGGTCTTTGATGCATTTACATATTTTGGACACATTTTGGTTGTGTTGCATCTCATCATCAGAGTGAGAAATTATGTATCTGAGTGTTGCATCACTTGGTACCACTTCTGAGCATAGGTTATCAAACGTTTATTCATTCATGGACCATTTGACCGCTTTCTATAAAAAGCTGCAGAGAAGAATTTGTTAATATCCATATATTTACACATTTATAACCTGCAGATGACTTATGAACTTTTGCTTGATGAGGATTTACACCAGCCTATTTATTTCACAACCTGGCAACCCAAAGTTCTTTTAGTAATGGCTTTTTTTTAGTAATGGTAAATGAGTTGCTAAACATTAATAACCATGAGTCACAAACTATAACCCTCTTTGCTTCAGTACACTTCTTTTTATACAAATTTTCCCCAGAAACATTTAAACTTAAACTTAAAAAAGAAAAACAGCTTTGATTTAAGCTCTGTGATGATACATTTTTCAGATAATCCAATGGGGTTTTAATTGTTTTAAATGTTTTGTCTAAGAAGTAGGAGAATACTCTTATGAACCACCATTAGACATCATTGTGTACATCAATCTCTATTTCTTTGAGTCATGCAGGTAGTCCAAAAGCACCCTGTGAATATGAATATACCATCTCTATGCAGTATGAGGTATGCACAGGTGCACCGGGAGAGCCACGACATTACTAGATGGGCAGGGCAAATGTTACTGAGACCTTTGCTGCAATTCTCAAAAAGACACCCCTAAGAGAGCTTCCCACAAATCCTCAAAGACCACTGCAGATGTTATGTGCTCCTCTGTGCTCATTACTATGAGGTTAAAAGTCCCCAAGCCTGCTTTGAGTCGCTGCACCAGGGAGCAGTCTGCAGCAAGTGTCTTTTTAATTTGAACAGTGGTTTGCTGGTTTCTGTCTGGAGGCTCGATGATTCAGTGCTTGGTGTTTAGTTTCCTTGGTGAAAGGTGTTATGTGTTGAGAAGTTTCTGTATTAAACTTATAAAACAAAACAAGTGCTGTTTCTTTGCACCTGAATGACACCTCTAGCGTCATTATCTTTTTAAATAAATGTTATTATTGTTTAGCAAAGCACTGCTGTCCCTCGCCCAATGATTGGACATTATTATGCTGTTACTGAGTATTGAAGACAGAGACCCAGAGGGCAGCAAATATAACTGGATTTCTCAGAATTGTAGTTGTATTTTCAGAATCTCATATCAGTGATTCTGGGGTGAAAATGTGCACTTATATTCATAGACTTTCCTCCCCTCTAGATACATTCCTTGGAGCATGAAGTCAGAGTTGTTGCTACTCATATTTATTGCTGTTTATTTAGTTTTCTATTTGACCCAGTTTTACATTTCAAACTGTGCAGAACTTTTCACAGAAACTTTACGCCCTCCAGTGTTTCATATTGCTTTCCAGTATAACTGGTGTAGCATGTAGGCTTGTGCGCTCACTACAGACTGTTGTGGGGTTGTGTCAGGTGAAGTTTGTTTGTGGTGGAGGTGTCAGTGCTTCCTGGGTATTCTGCTGTATGCTGGACAACCAAGTTACACGTTCACAGAATAAGATGTGACAAAATGAGGCAAACATCCTCATGAAAGCTACTCTTCTGAGGATGGGACGATAAATTGACCATGCACTAAAGCCTGTTCCCATTAGCTACACTTAACTTCATAAATTAAAACTCCAGCTGGCTTTTTAATGTTTCCAGATTTGCTTTAACATGACAAGCCTGTAAAAGGACCTTGAAATATGGATATGCATGGCTCCATCCATGAAATTATGCTAAAAGACTAAAACACTTCAGGCAAAAATGTGGAATACGCTGATAATCCATTCAGAAGACATGGAAATAAAGGAGCAGCTTTGTTCTTGTATTGCAGCTTTGTTACAGCTATAGCTTCAGTATTATAGTAAAGTATTATGAATAAAAATGTAATAAATATGTTCGGCAAAAACATGGGTTAAAGGTTAAATCAAGAAAACAACAGCAACACGGAGGTAAGGTTTATATTTATATTCTCCAACAATGTGCTTCCCTTAAAGCTGCAGTAGGGAAATTTTCTAAAAATATTTTTTTGTTGTATTTCCTGAAACTTTATATCCTGACAATAGTACATGGGAGTTAGGTATAGGGTTAAAAAATCAAGTTACTCTGGCTAATTGTAATGCTCCTAATAGCATTTACAAGAATCCACCTGGCCTGAACAAAAGCAACTAATCCCCATACACACTCTTTTGGCATGCAGAGAATACCATGTATAGATCATTGAATCCAACCTGGACCACCGGTGGCCTTTACCACAAACCTCTCACAAGCATATGTTGATAATATTATTTTGAATGTTTTATTTTTAAACATAATTGTGTGATAAGGAAGCACTAAACTGCATGGCATACCAAGCTTTTCTTTCTTTGCCTTTTGATTACCTCCACCAGTCAAACAATTATGTCCATTCTAATTAAGATAAAGTTAAAAAGAAAATTAATTTTCTCTCTACAGCAGGCTGAAATTAAATCATGTCCAGAGGTCCAGAGGCTAGTTAAAGAAAATGAAAATAAGCCTGTTGAATCCCCACAAGTCTTTTGTTTTGATTGCTGTAATCATAATTATTATAGTATAGTATTATTATTTGAACATATCAATTCAGTTTATTTCTGCAAATGGACACATTTTGACCAGGGTGTGCAAATTAAGTCAGCATGGAATTAGCATAAAATAATGTTCCAGGAGGAAAGCTGGAGGTGGGGGAGCTCAAACCCCTGCCGGTGTGTTAGGAGCTTATCTGGCCCTCACAAATGTTTTGTATCCACTGAGATAAAATAATATGTATATTGAGATTTTAAATCAAGAAAATGAAACATATGAATTTGAATAAAAGTGTTTATGTGGTTGACATTTTTTTTTCACAATAAAAGCCCTGTAGATAAACATTTTGTTGCCATTTATCTTTGTGAGAGCAATACTTGCCTCTCTGAGCCTCTATAAACATATGAACAGGAAAAACATGAAGATGGATATTATTTGTGGAATTATAAATGATTCATAAAAGGTGTGCTTGAAAAAAGTTTTGTCACTTTAATCCTAGTTTTGTAAACTTGTAAACCTGACACAAGAATGAACAAGTGCCCTATTTTTACCTACTGGAGGTTGCAAAGGCCTGGGAGAATCCCCCATCATTAATTCAAGATCCCATCCTCTCTCCCTTTCGGTTAGCTTCTTCTTTTACAAAACTGTGTACAAAACACAGACATTACCAGTAAACCTTTCAAATGTCGTGTGTGCGCAGACAGATGCTTGCGAGCTTGTGAAACTACTCTTTAAGGTCTGGATCTGAATGCACAAACTTGCAAAGTACAGACTACAGGCAGAAACCTAAATATTCTGACTCAAAAAATAAACCTTAAAGCAATTGCCTGAATAAACATTTGAAACTGAAATTACAGGTAATCAAATGTACAATTTAAAAAAAAGATTACAGGTACAAAGCTCTGGTTGTTAGTGCTTTGCCATCTTTACACAGCCTACCAGAAATGTTTGACAGTAAAAAGCGAAAGAAAAAGATTTCCACCTTTTTATGCACATGATAGGTGAACTCATTCATATTATACACCTGTTTCTTGACACCCATGGCATGTTGAGCATTCTTTTAAAAGATAAGTACTTGCACTATGAATGGTCTGAACCAGGCACTGAATTTGATCGTACATGGCTTCCTTTCAGGAGAAAAGTATTCCTAGGGCTGGTTTAAAGCATGTGTTATTCTTGTGAGGCTGTCAGTCTGCTCTTAACATAGGATCTGACTCAGCTGGAAGAAAATCCACAAAGAACCACCTGACCTTCAGCTCTGGCAGGGAAATTATACTAAGTGAAGTTCATTTCCTGGGTTGGTACTGTATATAGGTCACCTTTCATCAAAGAAAGTCAAAGATGACTGTAATGATCTCTGTGCTGTGTCGCTCTGTGAATACTAATGCTAAGGTCAAGGCAAGATTTTCAAAGTCAGTGTTGTGTTTTCTGTCCCTTCTATATTTGGTAAGAGGACCAAACCTTTTATCGTGAGCTATGAACAATGAAGACTTGCATGCTCTGGATGTTTTTACTTCTGACCTCTGTTTACCATGGTCTAAACTGGAGCATCATGCTGCAGACCAACGGAGGTCAGTCGTCACAAACATTTTGTTGTACAAATCTATTGTGGTCACATGGAAGTAGTAACGCTGACAGCTTTACAGTCTAAGGAGATGATTGAGAATATATATCCACTAGCTCCAAAACATTACCATGGAGACAAGTGATGGTACTTTTGTGAATCCAACTTATTTAGTCAGGCATTCAGTCCATCTCTTACCCTGAACCTCCTGTGAAGTCTGGGTAATGCAGCGTGTAACAAATTTGAAATGATCTCAGTGACCCACTCACCAGAGTCCTCCACTGACAACTTATGCAATATACCTTAGGGGAATGTTGAGTAATAATTCCCATTGGGACCTACCAAGAATTACTACATAGATGTCTTGTCTGTTTTACATCTCAAAGCACATTCTGCCCTGTGCAAGATAAACATATTCTCTCATCTGTTGTTTTGAAGGCCCTGGGTTTGCGTTGTGCCTCTCAAGACCCTCTTCAAGGTGAACTCATTCTTCAAGCACTGTAGATAACTCCAGGCATTCAGCAACCTTGAATCTTGAACCTTAAATTTGCATCAGTGTGACTGAACTGGAGCAAGGCACTGCCAATACTCACATTTTTTTCTTATTTTATCATTTAAAAAAATAAATATGTAAAACAAATATGAATATATTAATCCAATCAACAATATTCACATAGGATGCCATATTGATACTGGTTTTTTATGAATATATTCTTAGAACAACAAGGCTTTCCATTGTTGTATTCTATACTATTGTACTATTGCAGTACTAAAGAAACCTATTCATGAATATCACCTGACGTCACTCACATTCTAACTTGTCTGCCGCCATGTTGAGTACCTTCGGCGAGATCGCCAAGTCTGTTGCAAACAGTGTTGGGAGTAACGGCGTTCAAGTATAACGGCGTTTAAGTATAACAGCGTTACTAACAGCGTTATTTTTTCAGTAACGGAGTAATCTAATTAATTATTTTTCCCATTGTTGCAACGCCGTTACCGTTGAGACACTGAGAATGTAAAGTGGCACGTTATTTGCGTTACTACAATGTGGTTGAATGAAGCGCAGCGGGGTCAGGCTTTCTGACAGCCACACATCAGCTGCCGGGAGAGAGCAGGGGTGGTGACACCGTTGGACACCAACTGCAAACACTCGTCTGTGCAGTGCTCATTTTGTCTGTAGTGAGATGATATAAATATATTGTTAGCGAGCTAACGCTAGCTGCTCGCTGTCGCTAATCGCCAAATTTAATTAAAGATGATAACATACAAATCTTTCCAAACAGTATTAATTAAGCAATCAGTGTGAATTGGTTTATATACTGTGTCTAACAGCATGAGTCTAGCGTCAAATGTCAGTTTATCGTTTAATAAAAACGTGTTCACATCAGTCATTAACGTTAGCTGAGGATGTTGTTCAAGTTTAGAACCAGTTTAAGATTATAGCCCGAAAACACCACCATCTCTTTTTGTGTGTGTGTGCTTTTAATGGTTTTAGTGTAAATGAGTTAATGCCATAGCCTCCCCTCTGCTCTCCGTCCTGTAACGTTATTTATCACATATCTCACCGATATTATTCAAGTGCTCCTAAGACTGGTGACATTAGCAAGTGGTTAGCTAATCTGTTTACACTATAACGTTGGTAGCCTAACGATATTTTTTGAAAGTAGCGTTTCTTTTCATGGCAGTCGAGGTGCGAAATGTTGTCTTTCGTAGCCATTTACTGTATACGAATCCGTAAATCGTAGCAAACTAGCTATTGCTTGTCAGTACTGTCTATGCCGGTACTCTGTAGATACTCAAGATGGCGCTAGTAATCTGGGAAAAGAGCGGATGACGTAAAAGGTCACGTGACTGATATTCATGAATAGTATTGATTTCTACCAGCTTAATGCAAAAATACTATTTATTAATGTATTTGGTTCATTTAGCTAAAAATTATGCTAACACCCAAGACAGTAATATTTTAATTTCTAAATTATTTAATGCCACTTTTTATTTTATAATTCAACTTTTCATAACCATGGTGCTCACCGCTCTTATTTCCAGCCAATCACACTCAACCTGCCTCATTAGCAACCATGCTACCAGATTTAGCAGTTTAGAGCCCGCTAGCTAGAGCAACAACAACGTCAAACAGCTACTGTATTTTTTAATGTAGCTTTAATAGGGCTGCACATGCTAGCTTTGTACTACGTTGGTCGTTTTAATGTCGATTTTAAATGCTCTTACACACTTGTTTACATTGCTGCTTTAGTCTGGTCACCAATGCATGCATTGCACGGTGTTGCTGTGCGTGCAATACAATGTAAAGTTTTAATTTCGAGCTGGTTTGCTAAATAGGCTAATGTAGCTGACTGGTGGCTCCTGGTGGCTCGAGACAAACGCCACAGCACTTGTTGAAATTGAAATAGGCGAAAATGGCAAAATATTATTGAAATGTAAGAATTGGAATTATTTGAAATGTTAGGGTTTCTGTAGAAAAACATTATTATTTCACATTGAGCTTGTTTAGATGAGCCACAAACAATAACAACTCAGCTGCTGCACCGGTGGCGTCCATGTTCTTTCAGACTCGTAATGCCCAAAGACAAATGGAACGCTATACGTGGTACAAGCCAGGCAATTACGCCACGTTCTCGCGGCAGAGCAACTCGGGTAGGGGATTTACGAGACAAATGGATAGCACCATAAGACACACACACACACACACACACACACACACACACACACACTCACTCACTGACAAAGGACTACAATCGTTAAGCCTTAAAATAAAATCTGCATTGCCTGCAAAATCGTTATTTTGTTCGTTGTATTAAAGATCGTGCCTAAGTCCCGACTGATTAGCCCCTAAAGGCTGAAGGAACTCTTTACCTCCTGCCCTCTGTCGTCATTCTGGGCAGCATTGATGCAGAAATACTCTGTGACGTCGCCTTGAAGATTCTCCTCCCTTTCGCGTTGACATATTTGTGTGAGGCAGGATTCTCAAAAATGACTGCACTCAAAACGAAATACCGCAATTGTGCACAAATCGAGGATGATTTGAGGCTATGTTTATGAGACATTGCGCCAAGAATTGAGGATCTTTGCAAGGCAAAGCAGGCTCAGGTCTCACATTAACAACGCCTACCTGCAAGCTCCTGTAAAAAATGCAGATGATATGCCTACTATTAGGCCTAGTAATAATAACAATAATAAAGCATAAATTATTAGATTATTTTCCATTGGGTCCGCCATGTCTGAACCACCATGTTTCTACAGTAGCCTAGAATGGACAAACTAAACAGTGATTGTTAAAAATGGCATTTTGAATTTATAATGAAATAAAAATGATATCCAATGAAAATCATACAGAAATAATTGATGAAGCTATAATTCATAATAACAAGTTATTCATTCATTTAATTATTTCACAAGTTGTTGATTCATTTATGTATTTTACACTACTCTTTATAGATCCCAATGTTAGTGGGCTGCCAGCTGTAGACTGCCCGCACAAAGGGATACACTCCATCTCTAGCTTTACACACACACACACACACACTGCCCACTGTCTCTGAGGCGGAAGTGTGAAAACTCTTAAGTGTCATGAACCTCATTGAGAGGACGTAGTGGTTGGTTTCAGTGTTTGGGTTCTAAGGCACATGACCGGAGGCTTTGTTTGACTGTGTAATGCAGCGAGATAATGGATAGTAATGTGACCAGCCGTGTCTACCAATGGGACTGTAGACTCCAGTGGAACCAGCACACCTGGCTTTTATCTGGTGGTGTTACTCAAGGTGAAGCAGCAGTTTCGTGAGGATTTAATTCTATGCATTGTTTTACAGTCTTAATTTTCCCCTCATTGCCACTACTCTGCAACTGACTGCAGCTGTGTAGAGGGGGCAAATGTATAAACTTGCATTATCAGTAGATGGCATTTGGGTGTGACCGTCTGGAAACAGCCGAGCTGTGGCCTACGCACTCACCTTTAACTATGACTGTGAGCATTGAGTTGATTTACCTCTTAGTGTAGCAAACAGAAAGTAATTGTTGAGAGCTGAAATAAGCACATGTAGGTCTATTATATATATACATAACAATGTTACTCAACAAGCAGACAGAGACGTGATGTACTGGATCTTAAAGTATTTGTTTTCAAACGGATATTTATAGAAACCTCTTTCTGTCAATCTTTTCTCTAATGCACCAGTCACTGCACTGAAATACAGAGTTCATGCCGCCGTTTGATTAAACTATGAGCTTGAGTACCACACAATGGTTTGATCTCTGCATGTTTATGTATGTATTATCCTACTCTTTGTCTTCTGTATCCCTTTCTCCACTAAATAAGTTTCACCAGAGTAGACCTTGAGATGAAATAAACATTTAAATGATTTTCATAGAAAAATAAGTTGATATGGATCCTCAGCACCTTGGCAACAGCTACCCTTCCTTGGACACGGACTGAAAATACAGCATATATCAACATTTGCACATATACTACATACATATACTATACAAACAGAGATACTGCGCAGTTACAATACAATCCCCATTATGTAATGAAACATGTTAAAACATGATAAAAATATATCAAAATGGAACAATTGACAGAATCTTAATTAATTTGAAAACCTATACTGCAGACATAGTTAAAGAGGCCATATTATGCTTTTGTGGGTTATCTCGGTGCTTTAGTGTCTCCTAAAGATTTTTTATGCATAAAAAGTCTCAACAATGCCAAAAAAAAAAGTCAACCTTCAGTTAGTTACTGTCTACACCAGAAAACACTGCTCCTCCACTGCCTGACCTGCATCATTTGTTTTCAGACTTTTCTTCCATCTAATTATAAATCTATGATATCAGAGAAAGTTGGCAGTCCAGTTCCACCTACTGAAACCAAGGGAATCTACCTTGCTGTCCGCCATTGTTGTTTTCTGACTTACACGACTCCGGGAACACTAACATGTGGAAGGTACGAGCAAACCAGGTCAATTTCTATGTTGTTTGCTGCAAAAACCAACATAGAAATCTACTCCCGACATCTGAGCTGGCGTTAGCTTTGTTGTTATTCTTATGTGTGTTGCTGCTGTATGAAAAATCCACTTGTTATAAATTCCCTGAAGGTATCGCTATAGCTACATGTGGGCAGTGCCTGCTCAGGCTTGTGGGAGCTGACCAATCGAAGCAGGCAGGGATACTCGGGAGGTGGCGCAGGAGCTCGAACAGAGTCAGACAGAGGGTGAATAGAAGTGCTGTAATAACACAGTATTGCCCAAGGAAGTTAAATAAATTATTGTTCTGTATTGTCACTGCATAAATCATAGACAGTAAACATTATTAAAAAGGGCCTTCTAATTTTATTTAATACAGTTATTTATCTATTAGATGTTGCTTTCTTCATTACTTTATTATAATATTGCAAGATCTTCCAAGATCTTTGCTGCAAACCTTGTGAGGGTGTATACAGTCAGTGTAGTCATGGATGTATGTACTGTATGTGGTGGTAGCCACAGATGGATGAATACTAGGGGATCAGAGTGAAGAGGAGGAACCTGGAAAACCACAGTTACATAAAATAATTGGAAGGTTATATAACTGTTAAATGTTTGATGTTCGTTTTTGTTTTTTTTTCTTTTGACGGCGCTCCTATGGCGGGGCTCCACTTTTGCTGTCAATTTAAAACATTTCCTGATTACAGGTCACCATTCATCTTCCCACTTACACATCTAAATTGTCACTATGACTCATAAAATTGCAGCTGTTATGGTGATAACATTAAATTAGATTAATGTCAAACATTACAGAAACATAAACCCTTTTCACAACAGACAGAGTGAAAGAGGCGATGTAATAATATAAATAAACGACATATCTTACCTGAAACCTGATTAACTCTTTCACGAAAAGAACAGAACATACCTCAAATTATGAACTGTTTTGACTCCTTCTGTTATAACGTTTTTGATCTGTGAAACTCATGAACTCATAGGCGGGCCCTGTGGGAGAAACACTACTGCATACATTCGGTGGACTGCGTACCCAGGAAAACTTTTTTGGTATATGCGCCAGGCGAGCAATTCTCATTGGAGGGAATTGGTGCCATCTTTGGCATCCGGTACCTAGTTATTATAATACATCTGTGGTGGCACTTTATTGCCAAGGCAATCAGAACTGTTTATTTTGTTAATATTAGCATTAACAGATTTTCAACCATTTCTGTTTTTATTGCAAGTGACAAAAAATGAAGTGAAGAAATGAAAATTTACATTTAAGAAATAAGACATTGCCTACAGCTGATAAACTAAGGCAGACTGCTGCAGGGAAGACGCAGCACTTCAACAATAGCTGTCCATCTTAAGTATACGGTCAGGTCTTTATGTTGCATGATCTAATTTGTCTGTCAGTGGTTAGTGTTTGCATATCAAGAAAGAAAATGATGTTTGTGTACAGTGACTCTCTTAAATCATGTGAGATGTAACTTAAGAAGACCCAGTTTATCTAGAACACGTATATAAGCTATGTGCTGTATATGTGAAAGAGAGCTAATGAAGGGATAGGTAACAGCTCCACTTTCCACTCATGTGAGAATAGGGGTAAAGAGGAGCTGTGAACTCAGGGATGGGTTCATTCAGTCCTGTGACCATTATCATGTCATCGCATCTCGCCACTTTAGCAGCCGGGGGACACGTGTGTCCCTGAGCTGCCTGTCTTGTGCATATAAATCTAAAGTTGAAAGAATATCTGGCTAACAGGACAATGTGGGAATTACTTAACTGATTGTTAATCATTTGTTGCACATAAGAACAGATGTAGCCAACGACAAAAAGCAGCTTCTGAGGGTGAGAGAGGTTCATGGGTCCTCTCACAATTTTCACTGTGCAATCAAAATATATGTAAGTTTTACTTTATAAAACTTTCATTTTCTGTTATTTCTTCTACTTTTTTTCTCCTTATTAGCAGGAAATGATCTGCTACATGAAATAATTACATGAAATAATTGATTTGCGTCATTGTGCCTGTCGAGCTTTGCTTATAAACATGAAGTGTTACACATGGCTGAATTGTCACGTTGAAAAGAAAACTGGCCTGGGCGAAATCCACCGCCTACCCAACAGCTCTCGGCAGGTATTTGTGTGTGTGTGTGTGTGTGTGTGTGTGTGTGTGTGTGTGTGTGTGTGTGCATGTTCTTATACAGTGTCTGACAAAGTTTGGATTGTTCAACTGCATGCTGTTTCCTCTGCAGAGAGTTAAAGTTAACAGAAACATGAAATATGTCTACCCTTAGAGGTCTGGTGTGTAATATTTAGGAGTATCTATTAGCAGAAATGGAATATAATATTCATGTTTTGAAGTTTATAATCACCTGAAAATAAGAATCGTTGTATTTTTGTTACCTTAGAATGTAGTTTGAGTAAACACACTGGTGTCAAAAGACATTTCAATAAATTAGGTAATTTATTGATAGAATTGCTTTTCTGATTGATGCTTCCCCAGATACATGAAGTGCTCCGTATGAAACTACAACCCCCCTATATTTCCAGGTACTGCCCATTGAACTCCAACACACAACTTCAACTAAAAGCAAATGTAATTTATCCCAGATGAGACTGACGTCTGTTTGATGAAGAATGGGATTGCTCCTTGTAGAGTGCCTTTGAAAGCCAAACATATCTAATTGCTCCTCTTTCAGAAGAACCATTTTCTCCACCAAAAGAAGAAAAACAAAAGCCAATAAATTGTCTGTATGTGAGGCTTCAGCAGCTTCAGTTCACCATGGCAACAGTGTTTTATCTAGATAGGAGAAGAATCAATTCAGACCTGAAGGTTGAGGGACAGCAAAGCCTGGAAACATCTTGGGGATGACTAATGTTTCAAACTCAGGGCAAAAGGTGTTTTGTTTCACAAATGATCGGTTTGTAGATGACAGTGTTTTGCAAACATACACCTACAGTTGGCTCTTGTAATTAACAGATTATTTCATTATTTATGACACATCAGGAGAAGCATCAGGCAGGTTAATATCCTCTACTTGAAATAGACAAACAGTTATTTGCACATGAATGTCACAGATTAGAGTTTTTTTATTTTAAATAACTTAACTGTTCCCATTAAGATAAAACAGCCCCTATTTTCTACACAAAACGTTTTGTTTACCGCAGTTTATGAATATTGTTGCTGTTATGAAAGATAAACATTCACATTATTGGAGACACTCATATTTATTTTCTGGCTGAGAGATAGATGAGAAGAATGATAACAATCACAACAGTAGAAGAAGCTACAGCCAGCATCTAGTTATCTTAGCAAAGCATAAAGACTGGGAACAGGAGGAAACAGCAAGGCTGGCACTGTCCAAAATGAACAAACCCACTTACCACCACCTCACAAAAAAAACATGTTATATCTTGTTTGTTGAAACAAAAACCAGAGTAAACAACCAGTTGTTTAGTCTTTGTGCAAACGCCACAGTCAAAACTTTAAAATGCACCGCAACTGCTGAAATATATTACAAATAAAAATATTGCACAATTTCTTATAGACACATTCATAGACACTTATGTAGCAGTAGTCCTTAGTAATATTAGTAGCACTTTCGCTGGATGTCTGAACGCTGCCACCCAATAATTATGGTGCAGGTGTATCACTGATATCAGCTGGGTGACAACAATTAAAAAGCTCAACGTGCTACACTAAGCCAGCAGTAGCATGGTTTACTAAGCTAAGCTAACCAGCTCCTGGTAATACCTACATAATGACTGTACAGGCATGAGAGTGATATCAAACCTCTCATCTAACTCTGGGCAAGAAAGTGAATCATATTTCCCTAAATGTCAAACTATTCCTTTAAGGATTCATAGAGATAAACTCTGTGCATTTCTACATGTATGGTCATATAGAATGTACCATTATATGAGTGTGCCATTGACATATTAGGCCTAAATGACTAAAGGTTATATATTTTGTTTTCTAACAGTGAGGGTAAACACATGTTACATGCACACACACACACGGACACACAGACACAAACACACACTGCACTTAAACACTCACATTTATTGAAAAGATCTATTGCCTGCTCGCCTGTCTCTTGATCTCCAAAGAGCCTTAATCAATCTGTGGTGTCGCTCTACGAGAGCAAATAAATCCAGTCTCTGTGTTCTGTCCTTAGTAACTAATCTGTAGTGTGTATCTGCTCTCAGCGGGGTCTCCTCAGGTCATGTTCTCTTGCCTCTTAACTGCCTCTCCTGCTCCAGTAGCTTGGTTTACCAAGTCAAAAGTCCTGGGGCTGGGAATCTATTGTTTTTCTGACTCTGTGGAGCAGCAGGTTAAAGAAGCACATTTTATATTCTCATGCATACAACATACATTGAATTTAATGCAGTTACCTGTGTTGCATGCGTCGGTTTTTACTTTCTTCAGTTTGAGCCTTGTGTTTAGGTTTCTTTTAATGGCTTTGTTTCTAATAACCACCTTTGCAGTTATGAAAACCACACATGAAAACGTAATTGTGCAACACAATACCTGCACATGCCCTTGCTTGCTAGGCTTAGGATATTTATATTTACCGCAATTTTATCTCAGTGGCTCATCTCTTGCACTTAAATGTAAAGTATCCACTGAATGTTGTACCACTCATACACAAGACTTTATCAGATCTTCCGAATTTGGATGGTAATATCTGATGAAATGCATACCAATAAAGTGGCAAAGAAAACAAAACAGACCATTCGTTACTGTTTACTTAACACCCACTTGAGCATAATCTGGCCGTAATTTGAGACTTGCACCACCGAGCAGAGAAATTACAAAGCACATTCAGCAGTTTTGTGGTCACCTTTACTTGACCTGGCGTTTGTACATGCGGGGTGCCCGCTCTACCAGGTGAGATACTGTGGCAACACTGTGGTTTGCCTGAAGGACTGCATGCCTGAACATCTCTGAAGGCAGCAACAATTGCAGTGACGTACAGTGAGGAGTATACAGATGTCTGAACTTGTATAACAAAATAAACTTATCACAGACACACAGTCTCACCATACATGAGCCAACACATCTAGTCAGAAGAGCCGGTGTTCACACATTAACAGTGCTCACTTAGTTCTTTTGTAGGAGGGGTTTATATGACATATTATCACAAAGCATACCTGCATGAAATGTGTTATATTTTACACTTTTATTGAGAATAATTACAAAGCAGATTTTAAAAACCAAACATCCCTCAATATACTATACAACATTTTGTATAGATCAACAGTAGCTGAATTTCAAAAACATCTTGGAAAATGGTAAACAAAACAAAAAAAGATAATCATACAATCAATCAATTTATTATAATCATTGTGTCCCTAATCTGTTTATTTGATCCCTGTATTGTAGATTTTAGATGTGCCTGTTGCCCTTCAGTTAACTGATAAGCCACTCACATAAATCATGTCTGCATAAAGGATCTTAAATCCTTTTTTTTTCTTTTGTTGCCTAAGTACTAAAGTGGGCACGTTTCCTCTCCTTCGGTGAACATGTATTTGGAATGAATTTAGAGTACTGAATGGACCTCTCCTCTACATTTACACAATGCAAGAGTTGAGTAAAAGCAGTAAATCAGTTAGGATTCTTGTATGTGAAGACTGCCTCCCTCTGGCCACCAGGATGAAGTGAAGGTTTAATACCACAAGTGAAACAAGATTGAATATGAAATATGAAATAGGTTAACTGTAAATCGTTTAATCAGTGAAAGTTCTCTCTCCTCTCAAAGTTCACACTCATTGCATAATATCATTGAATAATATCAGTGACTGACATTCTGAATTAAAACATGCTCTCCCTCTCAAGCACACACACTCTTAGACTGCACATACACTAAATGCTGATCTGTGCCTGCGTTGGATAAAACATAAAGTCTAGAACACCTAATCCCCAATAATTCCCTGCTTCAATCATTGGCTCATTTTCATTTCTGTTTTTATTATTTTCATATTTCAACTTTTCCAAATGCTGTCTAACAAAATCATCTACCCGTTGGTTTCCTTTATTTCATAAATTTCACCACCATGATTTCCACCATTATACAGATCCATTGCACTCTCACCATGCTTCCTGATGACTCCAGTGCCTTAACCATAGGTAGCTCTTGAGCGTGCAGATTCTTCCCGACAGAAGGTATCCACAGTGAGCATCTGTAGGGCTCGCTTTTTCCTTTCTGGACATCTATTGTACTCATGACATCGTACCGTCCATACTGGTCCTCCTCTTCCTGTGTGATGGCAGAGTCTGTTAAGTTAACATCTCCCTGGAACCAGTGGACGGTGCCACTGGGGTAAACTCCCCTGAACTGGCACGTAGCATGAGTCTTTTGGATGTAGGACTTAGAATTTTCAAAGCAGTCTGTAAAGATCAAAGACTTTTAGAAAGATAAAAGAAGACAGCAATAAATAAAAAGAAAATATTAAATATTAAAAGTCATCTCACCTTGTACTGTAACTAAAGTTTTGGCAAAACCTACACCCACTTTGGAACGTAGTTTGCAGAAGTACTCTCCCTGGTCGACTGGCATCACATTTAGTAGAGTCATACTGAGTCTGTGGTTGGGAGTGTCTTCCGTGCTTTCACACAGAACCTCAGGGTCAAGCTGACTGTCCTCGTATGTACACAATTTATTTCCACGCACCCAGGAAAATAATTTAATATCCAACTGGCTTTGCATGGTGACCCCACATGGCAGTGTCACATTTTCTCCGCACTGTGCCACCACCTCGGAAACGGTCTGCAGGGGCACATCTTCACTGACTGAATTATCAGAGAGAGGGATGACGAGGTTAAAGAACATAAGCTCATATATATTATTTGGTATAATCATTCTGTGAGTAATAATCTGTAGGTATTCAGTTTCTGAGTTACACGTGATTTAGATTTGGGGCCACTTTAGTTGGGTAAAATAGTTTTAGGGTTATCTCAAAGGAATAGTAGCCTTTTTTGGAAATACTCTTATTCACTTTATTGCCAAAAGTTAGATAATAAGATATCTTATACCACTCTCATGCCTGTACGATATGCAGCCAGTTAGCTTAGGTTAACACAAAAACTGGAAATGGGGAAGCAATCCACCTACCAGCACATAACAAACTCACAACTTGACACACGATACCTTGTTTGTTTTACTGTAAAAGCAACTTAGGTAGATTAAAGTTTTGCAGCTGAGTGCCGCCTTCAAAGATATATTAGTAATTATATAGTTATTAAAAAGTAATATGTTAGTTAGTTAGATAAGCTTAATAAGTTAAAACATTAAAAACGTCTCTTTTTTTTGCATTGGTTCATGTTATGTGCTGCCAACAGGTCAGGGTCCATTCTTCAGTTGAACACAGACAAGCAGGATGGACAGTGCTGGATACATGTTGCTGCTGAACATATTTCTGACACACTTCTGCCTTGGAGACTATTTGTAAGTTATATGTGTAAATACTTTTAAAACTTCATTCAAAACACTTTGTCACACAATGTCATGAAACCTTTCTATTGTTAACACGTGCTCTGTTAGCTAGCAGTTACAGACTGACTTTGTCACATGTAGCTGTTGTGGGGAGCTGTGTTTTTTAGGAATTTGAATTCACAACGTTATATAGGATTTATGTTTTTTTTTCTGTAATGTTTCAGTTTTACAAACAAAAGCAAGGATCCAAAAGAGGAACACAACAATTCTTGTTTTCAGTACACACTTGTCCTTTAAGAGCTACAACATGTCTTTTTTCTTACATCATAAAAAAGTGTACAACCATAATACAATAATATGCACCAACGCCGTGCATGAGCTGCAACCTTTAACACTAACTTACAAAAAATGTTCTGATAAACATGTCTTTTCATGCACAAAACAAAGCCTCACCAGCGATCCTGACTGCCGAAATGAACCAGATGATGGAAACCCAGCCATAAACATGCCGTGCCCTCACACCAGAGTAGAAACTCATCACTTTGATCTGTATTAAAATCAATATTTATCTCATTAGATGAGTCAGATGAAAGCAAAACCTGGTGAACTACTACATGAGGTAAAACAAGCTGTCTGTACTCACCATGGCGCTCTCATAAATGTCTTTCATCCACTGTAGCTTTCTCTGGTGCTTCTGTTTGGGTTTGGCTTCATTTAATGTGTTGGAGCTCTAGAGGATGTGTTGTGTGGAAGAACACTCAGCGAGCACATCCTCTGCATTTGAAAAGAAACTCCAGATCGTGTGGTGTCAGGTTTTCACTCGAGCATGAGTAGACATGCCCTAGAAGGAATTACTGTTGAGAAACATGAGGAAGAGAGGATTGTTTTGTTTCATGCCATCATTTAAGCCCCCATGAAGATAAAATAACTGAAGGGTTATTTTTTCCCAACACTCCAATTCATACAGATTGGGGTTTTTTTTGTTGAAAATTGTCTCTACTTTCATGTTTTATACATATGTTTATGTATATCTTTTTAAGCTTACACTTAATTCTGGCTCACAAAAATATTAGTTATTCTATTTGACTATTATTTTTTGCTATAAAAAGTCATAAAACAACATTTTTTAGCAAATATACAGTCTATTATCAAACAATTACTAATCTGATATGTTTAATACTTAATTAGTAACTTGGATTTAACAAGTTTTGTTCCCCTTTACTCCAAAGAGCAATCTGTTCACCATGTAGTCTTAACGATTCTGTGTCTCCGTATTTTAAACCCAGAGGCTACATGAATATTTTTAAAGGTTTTAAAGGTTTTCCAGGTCGGTGTTGTTGTTTCCATCTGAATCTGACCCTTGCCCTAGACAATGAGCTGTGTCTGTGCCCTCCTTTGGTAGGTTCAGGAAATGAGAAACTGAGAATACGAGTTCAGCAGTTTCAAATAAAAATGCCAAACTAGAAGTCTGGAAAATAAGAGCCTTATATTTTATTGAGAATGGGGTGGTTTTAGTGTTTAAGATGACTGTAACAGGTTCAGGATAATCATTCATATCTAAATGCTTCTTTTTAATCAGTTCTAATTAGAGCCTCTCTGAATCTTTTAGATAGATTTACTCTCTATCGATTACAGATTACAACTCATAGCAACATTTAACGTGGTTTGAGCTTAAATTGCTGTCCTCACTAAAGGAACAAACGAAACAGACATCATAGTTTCTGACGGTTCTCTTAGTCACATTGAAAACAGCCCGTTTATTGGTTTAAAGTGTCATTTTTAAAAGGCACTTATCTCTGGAAGGAGATGTGACTCCACTTCAGGGCAATGCTGGGAAAAATGGAGCGAAGCCTGCGAGCTAGTTCAGACAGGTCAACTCAAGCTGTTCTGATTACACACATGACCTTCCTTATTCCATAATCAATAACCAAGCGCTCCCTTCCAATCTGGCGGTCTATTTAAACTGCACAATTTCCCAGGTCTCCCTCTGCTCTGTCAATGCCGCTGTTGCCTTGCATCCGTATTGCTGCCTGTTGCGTCGTAAACTTTCTGGGCCATCTTCTGCTACCTGTGAGACCGCTCAACCTGTCTGCTGCCTGCTGACGTCACACCCCACAGGATTCTGGGAACTGTAGTCCCAGCTCCAACAATGAGCTCTGGGTTCCTGCAACCCTGCAGTAGCAATTCCTGACTCCCTCAGGAGTCAAATTCTAACAGGTAATCTGTTTCTCACTCAGCAATTAATAAAATAATACATTCACATGAACAAGTATATATTGACAGGCTTATGGAAGTTATAGAGAAATAGATGGGGAAGGAAATAAACAACAAATAAATAAATAAAAGAAATATTGATAATGGATTGTTGATGGTAGTAATGATGATGATTGCAATGTAATGGTTATTAAGATAATAATTATAATTGTGGCTATTATTAGCATTATTATTATTATTCAATGTGGTTCTGATATGCTTACAAAAGATTTGCGAATTGTGGAGATTTCCCATAGGAGGATGTCAGAACTCGGTGTCTCTTTGGCGTCTTTAGAAACTCCATATGCAAAGTTGTGTGCAACGTAGAGAGGAGCTTGATACTTTGGCTGTAATATCAGTACTTGTCCTTCTATGGTGGCTCTCTTTTAGGAGTATCGTGAGTCCTTCTCTGCCAAAGCTGCAATGTACATTCAGATTCAGTCAAAACTAGATGGGGTGTATATAGTTGTCCTGCCATTATCGGTAGACATTTTACAGGTTATAAATCACTAGTCTGCTATCTTTGGAGCAAACTGCAGAGATGTCTCGATGCTGGGACAAGACCTCTTTGAGGGTCTGAGTATCAGAAGCTTTTCCAGGAGTTAGGAGTACCGCTTTCCAAGAAACTGTAGACCCTTCGCGCGTTTGGGATTTCTTCGCATAACCCTTGATAGTGTGTTCATGCAAGCGTCTCTGCAACAAGACAAGCTGTCTCTCGCATCAGAACAGCCATCAAATCCGGTCTGTCGCCCCATTCTCTCTAGAAGAGTTTCTCTAACTTCGCATGTGCTTTCTCCCTCAAGGTCATCCATATCACGTTGCTGGGTCTGGCTAAAATCTGTTAAAATGTTAAGATACCGCATATTAGACTAAGGCTGTTGCACAGATATGCGGTTCTAGTCTTTGCTATTTGATGATGGACCAGCATTTCTTTTAAATGACTAAAAGGAATATGCAGATTCCCCCTAGTTTTCACTTTTCTCTGGTTTTGGGGGGTTCTCACAATGAGTGGTTTGCAGACGACAGAAATTCAGTCCCTTAAACAGTTCTACATTCACTGCTCTTTATGAACTCTACCCAATTGTCGTTTGGGGCAGCAGATGGTCCCAGAAATATTATGGCGTTTTGGGAGCTGCCATAGTGGAAATAATTTACAGTTTTTGCATTTATTGTTTTACTTGATCCTAACCTCCTCAAATGCAAGTATCAAAGCTATGCTAGCAGGAATCTTCTGGGAAATCCTTCCATTCAGCTGCTCCTCAAGGCAACGATAAGACTCCTCACACAATTCACTGGTGCATTAAGTGTTTTCATTTATATTGATATGTTGGAAGAAGTTCTGTTAATGGCTTTTACGGGTTTCTCAGGTATGAATATGCATGCAGATCTCATCTTAATCCTCAGCATAATCTTCCCTTCTCTGATTTAACCTTAGAAGATCACATCACATGTACTCAATATTCTAGACACACTCATAATCTGATAGATCTCACCAAGACACTCAAATTTCATTGCTATGACTAACACTACATTTTGTCCTTTCTCTTCTATGATGAAATCCCTGCATCATTGCTCCAACCCATCGGTTGGCTCCCTTGTTCATTGTCGTTGGTTGCAACCCATGGCGAGATCCCGGTTCTGCTTAAGCTGTGTGATGTCTGCTGAGCTGTGGCCTAACGCGAACGCTGTCCCTTCACCATCTAAGATGCTCAGCTACAATCACAGCTGTCCATCTGCCCGCATCAACCAATCTACCAAGGCTAATGTCAGGCTCCACAAGAAGGGATTTTGGCCATGCAAACTTATGAGCTCCTGCTCCCCTTAATGCATTTAAAATGTTTATCTGCTGACACCCCAACTGGTCGAGGCAGACGACCACCCACCTGGAGCCGAAGGGTCTGTCCTAGGTTTCTGCCTGTTAAAAGGCAGTTTTTCCTTGCCCCCGTCGCCAAGTGCTTGCTCATGATGGTACTGTTGGGTCTCTGTAAACAATGTTATAAGGAGTCGGTCTAGACCTTCTCTATTTGAGAGTGTCCTGAGATAACTTCTGTTATGAATTGGTGCTATACAAATTGAATTGATTAATCATATATTTGCATATCAGATAGTTGCTGGGTTTAGACTATCTATATCTTTGCTATATGGGAAATGTTCCTGCATAATACTTTGCTAAGTAGTATATTCCCTCATGGCTTGAGGTGCTCATAAGGAATAGCCACACGGCAAAACCCACACATTGCAGTCCACTAGATAGTGTATTCTGCTGGGGCCATGGTGCTTCAGGGGAATGGCCACACCGCGGCGGTGTAAGGTCCACACATAGAAGATTGTTTCACTGATGGTGTCAGGATCCCTTCCGTGTTGTTTTGGGGGGTTAAGGTATTTGCGCATCACTCCCCAATATCTCATGTAAACATATCTGCGGGGAGTGATGAGGTCGGAGCCTAGACGCCAAAATGTAAATATGCTATACTGTTTAATAAATATTCCACGTGAGTTGGCTGACTGAACTGAGGGTTTCGCTGACTTAACAGCAGTTTTGGCAAAGAAGCAAGATGGCCTTTGAGTTTGTTAGATTAAATTTTTAAAACAGTCAATCTCCTCTGTTATCCAGAGATTGTCTGTTATTTGTTCAAGAATGAGTTTTGCTGGGGTTTTTCTTCAGAGAGGAATGATACAATTGTAAGAGTTTTAGCTGAGTTTTGTTGAGCTGTCACAGCTTGGCCTGGATTGTGACTGTAACGCCAAAAGGAGAAACAGTGTAGGTTATAATTAAATTAATAAAATACAAGAATAATAGGCTGGTTTCCAAAGTCCTGTTTCTACACTACAAATTATTGTGTTGTCTTGCTAACAGCAAATCAGTTTTCCTGTAAATAATTGATGTGAAACATTTTAGGACTTAGTGGATAAATCGCAGCAACAGTTGCATTAAGATATATTGATTGTACTTTACTTTCACCCTCTACATTTTAAAACCACAGACATGTTCTCCAGTTGCACAATAAGCAGCATAGAGGAGCTGTACTGTGAGGAGAAGATGGATGTGATTAAAAGGATAAAAGCAAGTAATCTGCTTGTGTTCTCTAGAAAATGGAGGCTAATACAATAGGAAAGATATCTGCCCAGACATCTCCAAATACCACAGTGATCTTGCAAGAGAGGAAGTTACAAGTCACAACAAGATAAGTGCGTAGTTAAATTTTGAAATCAAGTTTTTATCTGAAGAGCTAAGGCACCATTTACACCTGTTATTAACATGTGATTTGTATCTGGATATGTTCGGATTTTAACATGTAATTATTAAGCTTTTGCAGGGTTTATTGAGTGACCTTTCAACATGTTCTCTAAATGTGCTCTAGCTGATCCAGTCACATCCATTCACATTCCAGTCCCAGTATGTTATCCATGCATTTACACCTGGCATACCCTGCCTCTCACCCAAAGTTAGCTGGTATTGACCTCAGCCCCCAGCCTGCCTAAAGGATAAACAGTTAATAACAGACAATGGATTCATATGCATTTTTCCATAATCAGATACCATATTGTGATATATGTTATATATATGTATTTAAATGCCAGGTGTAAATGAGGTAATGCTTGGCTTGACTGATCTGATTGCGATCACAATGCACTCTGAACTCTGCATATATTTTCATTTAAAGAAAACTGGCAAGAGTAGGCAGATTAACTCCCAACAGGTTGAGTCAGGCACAAGTGAAACCTTGACACACACTGGCAAACAACACCCAGTCAGTCAGCCAGACAATAATTAGAGATGTGGAGCAGCTGGAAAATCAGGCAGCAGGTCAGGGCGGATTAGTGAGTCACATATGTGCACAGGTGAAGAATTGAGTCACAACAAAGACAGACTGCAACCGAGGAAAGTGAAAACAAAAGGAACACAAAGGTTACCAGATTATATTTTCAGATACGTGCAAGGGTTGAAAAGCAGTGCTGCTCAGTTCTGTTAGTGTTTGGTTATTGTCAATCCGTTTTCCCTCGGGTGGAAGACAGACAAGAGGAGCAGAAAACTAATTCTGTAGTGGAGGGAGAAGAGTGATCAGCTCTGAACCTCCAGGAGAAGTTTTTGTGTCTTTGATGTGTCAGATCAGATCTGTGCAAAAGAACTGCTGAGCAGTCTGCCAGCTCTGGTCTGCAACATGAATGAAACTGCTTTGTATATCCACTGTGTGGCACAGCAGGAAGGCTGGACAAGCGCAGGGGCAGTTTTACAAACCATATATTTTTACAAACGCTATTTATTTTATTTGTTAGAGTCAGCTGCCAGTCAACTGTGAGTTGCACTGTAACATTAAAAGATCATTGTTCTGAGGAAGGTCTAAGGTATTTGACATATGATTAACACCTGAATGAATGCAACTGTTCTTCTCTTTACTTGATGGTATACAAGGCAAGTTTAATTAGCAACTCTCAATATTTTAGAAGAATCTGTCTTTATAGAGATTATGCAAGTGATGATCAACCTCTATACCTATCTATATATCTATAGATAAATATGTGGCTGAATTTGTAGACTGTCAACTAGGTTACACTTTACTTGGGATTCCAAATGACAATCACATGTTAACTGGATAACCAGTTAGTGATATTTGACTTTATGTTTACATACTGTATACTGTATATGGGATACGAATGCACTACATGGGCAAGGCTGTTTTAACTTTACACGTCTTGCAAACTTGAACATATTGGTTGGTGTTTTTCTTTTGTGTGTGTGTGTGTGTGTGTTTTTTGCCTTCCCACTATGGTATAAATCACAAGACACTGTTTGCAGCACAGAGGCTTTTATCTTCTTTTGATATTTCCTCAACTTTGAGATTAAACACTATGTGATGGCAGGAAAACAGTGTTTAAAGAGTTTGTGGCCCATCCACTGTGCAGTGACTTTGAAGATTTTTCTCTGGACATCTTCCTCCCTTAACACTTTGGGACAGATGCTGCACACCCCAAGGGCTAACCCTCCATCCTAATTGGATACAAGGCTCCAGCTTCTCTCATCACTTGCCACTTGCTCGACAAACTGTCCTCTACAGAGATGGCTGCCAGTGCAAAGAATATCCTCAAGTAAGACTTTGTTTACTTCTCCTCTAAATACTTTCAACGGCTCATTATTCAAAATCATTAACTGCTATGTAGCTTATTAATACAGCTGTCAGATGAATGTAGTACCAGGTGCAGAATTTCTCTCTGAATGTAATGGGTGAAACTATAATGTTTGAAAGGCTGTGATACCTGGCCAGCAGTCAGCCTGAAACATGAATCCAGCTTTTCTGAAATGTTTGCCTTTCACTCAGCTTTGATCTGTTTATATACACCAACCTCTGAAAAAAAAGTGAGCTCACACCTGGATTTAGAAGTCCCACATTTCAACAGATGCACCTCTTTTCACGCTGTGTGGTGTGGTGTGAAGGTGACAAATAAAAACTCTGAAAGTGACTTGTGAGACGCTGCTCTGCAGTAGGGCTGCTCAATGTGGTAAAAAAAGATCCCATTGCGATTCATTTGACAGATATTGCAATTGCAATTCACGATTATGTAGAAATGATAATGTTTGCATCACAAATTGAATTTTCATCCCAAAAAATAGTAATAAAATCATGATGATGTGAAGTTTTTGGGGTTCTGTATCAAACAAACATGTTTCATTAAATCTGGATTTATACACCAGGGCACCTCTGCAGCACTACAGTACTTCATTATAATGCTCTTTGTCACACATTTTACCTAAAACATTAAAGCTCTTGCGATTTTCATGTTGCACTTGGCCATATTGCGATTTTGATAATATTTACCTACTCTGCAGGTACTGTCACTCACACAGGATATATACAAGTACACCTACTATGAAACTGTGTTGTTTGAAGAGTACATTTAAGTATTAATCTAAGTATGCTGGTATATATTTTGTTACATTAATATTTTAGTGTCAAAAGTCTCTGCAGAGAGAGGACTTGATCATAAAGATTCATAGATGTCTCTGTTGGACCCTGGAGTTTGTGGAATGTCACACATCTTTTGGTTGCTATGACACGCATAACCATTTAGATTTTAATGCCTCTGAACCTTGATGGAGCTGTATAAATGAACATTAAGACTATTGCACCAATATCAGAGCATCACAAGTGCCGTGCCATCACTTTCAGTTACGTTAATGGCTGTTATGAACATTTACAGCAATGTAAAGCAGGTGATCTATCAGTGAGCAGGCAGAGACGTGCTGATGACTCCTCTGTGAGAAATAACTCATCATGTGTAGCTGGGGAATGTGGCATGCTGGAGAGAGGGGAATGAAGAATTTAAATAAAATCTTGTCTTTCAAGTGTCCACGGTTAGAGTCAGTCAGGGCCAAAAAGTCAGAGCGGCTCAGTGTGGAACTGGCATTTAATTGCAGTTTTAAAAGAATGGCACTGAAACATGTTGAATGATGTGGTTCTGCAGCTGCTTAGAGGAATGAAAGACAAAGTCAAAACAGGGTGTGCCTAAGCAGCCTATACAGTCAGTTTGTTCAATTGTTTTAGGTTTAGCAGCTTTTTCAATGCAACTGAATCACCTTGCCCTCAGGTGTTTGAAGAAATTCATATTTTGTTGAGTGAATTCACTAAGATTAGATTAACTCATCTATGCAATTAACAACAAGTACTGTAAAAATCTACAAAAAAGCAATTAAAACAAATAAAGATAGCTTCTTACTGCAGGGGATACGCTACTTATACAGTTGCCTGAGGGTACATGTAGACTGTGGGGTATTTGAAAAAAAAGAAGAAATTATCTGGTGAAATAGTTAGATAAAGAAACAGGTAAATGGTAGAAATAGCTAGTTAGTTAGCTAAAAGTACAACAGTTACTCTGCTCTCTGTTAGACATTTACGATAACTAATATGGCATACAAACTACTAACATTGTGCTGTAAAAAGACCATACTCCTTATAAAATCAAGTCCAGAGAAGGGCACTGGAGACAGGAGCTTTTGAATATACTTAAATACGTTATTTGTCTTTGAGCTTCTCTGAGTGAGGCTCAGCAAAGAACTAAAGTTATGTGGGCTGATGTACTGAGAACTGCCCTGTTTAGGATTCAGTCCCTGATTCTCTTCCACATTCCTGGCAGACAAACGATAGTTAAAAACACAAGATTCACTGTGACTGGGAGTTATTTCTACTTTGATCAAAACTACAATGCTCATGTGTTACATTCGTAACACATGTGTTTTCCACTTCTGCTTTTCTCAGATGTATATTTTCCCCGTTGAATACAAATATGATGTTTAGTATCAAGGCAGTACTTTTAAGAGTTCTTTGTCCTTAGGCGTTTGCTTCTGTGAATGCTCAGTAAAGCAGGGGGAGTCCAAATCAAACAGTGGGAAGGAGAAAGACACTGCAGTGGAAGGAGATGAGAGGGAGCGAGAGAGGGAGAGAGAGGGAGAGAGAGAGAGAGAGAGAGAGAGAGAGAGAGAGAGAGAGAGAGACTAAAACAGTGAGGCAGTATATGTCAGTATGATAATAAATATTGTAGATTATTGCTGTGCTGGAGAGGTCAACAAGAAGCTGGAAATGATAACTGAAAAAATAAACAAGTAGAATTAGGCTACTCAGGATTGGAGGCAGGCAAGAAAAATAAGAAAAGCGGAAATGAAAAAAGACATGGACATGAAAGAGAAATAAAGATAAAGTTTGAGAGCTATCCTGAGAGGGCGATGCTGGTGTTGATGTATTTGGTTAAACTCTACAGGTGGCACTAGAATCATTGAAAGGGTATGATAGCTTATCTCAGATCCAGTGAACGCTTGCTTATCTTTAGGTGCTTTGCTCATTTGTGCAGCCAAAGGAAAATACTGCTTTTAAATACATGGAATATCTTTATCAATTAGTATATATAGCACACACGGAAATAATCTCTTTTCTTTAACTGATACTGTTGCTGAGGTTTTCTGTCACTCGGTGCTGTAATGAAGCCGTGCAGCCTGTCTGTCCGATGAAGACCACAGTCATGTTGTCGTTTGACAGTAAGTGAATGTGATCTGACCACTGGTGCATTTTTAATCTCAGCCCCGGCTTGTAATGTCAGCTGAGCCTATCTCGCTGGGCTGCAGGCCAAGAGGCAAAAGCAGCAACAGGGAGAGCCAAGGCCCGACATAGTGAAAACAGTTGCCATGGCAACAGAGGATGCTGCTGCCTGCTGTCCATTAGGTGGATGCTGGATGTGGCCCTGGATGCCTTTTTTTTCTGTCAGTCGATGTTCACCCTGTCCCTGATGACTTTACAATGGCGCGCTGGGTATACTGAGGTCAAGCCATTGATTTCTTTTGTCTTCTTTCATTTGTATTTCTAATCAAGACAATGGCCAACAACAATGAAAAGTCCCTTTGTGGTTGTGCTATATTTCCTCAAACTGTTGCTGTATTGTGTCTTAAATTTCACATGAAATGTCCATGTAAATGAAGTTAAACTGATCGGTGAAAAAATCTACCTGATTACTACCTACATTACATTTATTTATTTGTATTTTGTCTCGTTATTCAGTACCTTTTCAAAGCCATAAATATTAGTTATTTTTCCTAGAAAAATAGTGTGTTACCTTTGAATTCAACTCAGTTTATATGTTTTGCACTCCTGTCAGTGTATTCTGTGTTCAGACCGCTGGGTGTCGCTGCTGAGCCGCTGTCAGTCTGCAGATTCCCAGTCGGAGCTGTCCACGGTGCTGAAATGTGTCCTCAAACCTCAAAAATGAATGTAGCCTACAATATTAGGTTTGAAAATGGTGCTAAATGTATTTGTAAGGACGATGATGGATGGTATTGATTGATATTATATAGTTTTGCTGAAATAATCTGCCATTGGATCAGATTTATGCAATCCCAGACAGACCAGAGTTCATATCATGATGAATATTCAGTCACTGAGAAGGATTTATAGCATCTTAGCACCTCTTAGCATTAAGCATTATCACAACCAAGTAACACCTACATTTTTCAATATATACGAACATTTTAACTTATACTAGATTGAGGCTCATTTTTAAAAATTATTGTCTGTCTCTTCATCCATGGTCTGTTTTTCTTTAAATAAACCCAAAATAAATGCTGTTTTCCGGTTTAAGTCATTAGATGGCGCTGTCAGTAAACGAGCCACAGGGAAAAAGCCACTAATACAATGAGGAGAGAGTCAGTCAGTTTCAAGGAATTCAAGGAACTCAACAGTCTTGTGTTACTGCGCTCGATGCCGCTATATTTCCAGGACCATTAACAGGGATACAGTCATAGCTGATTACAGGACAGCCACCTAACTTTTGTTCTAGGCTATTTATTCCTCTGCGGTACCTGAAGGAGGACCACCGACCCGCTGCTGCAGGATTCCCGCTGAAGTTGGAGCACAACGCGGACTGTCGGAGCTGGGAAGTTGCCCGTTTCCCCATCGCACGCTCAGTCAAGCTTCAGGACTGGTTGAAAGTTATGGTTTTAAAGCTGGTTGTCACACAGAGTTGGACAATGTTAAGGAGACCCGGCGCCTTCTGTGTGAGTGGAAAATGATTGCGACCAGCACCGAGCTTTTCATTATGGTGAGGAGATGTCTTCTCACTTTCAAACCATTCAGGTAAGACACCTTTTCAATACGCACTGACGTGTGTAGATTACATTACATCACATTTAAGGCATTTTTCTGTTATTTTTTTGTGTATTCTGCGTCATGAAAAAAACATATAGGTTGATTTTTTTGGTTGAAATTCTTCATGCATAACATGATGTCAGTGTGTGTGAATACAGCAGTGCTTATTCCTCAGCTTCTGTTTTCTGCAAAACCTTGCAAGTTCTTGCATTAACTGGAACAACGCGATGCCCGCTGTGCCATAATTAAGGTTTGCTTACTCAGCTAAAAGTTTCACCACCAGCAGCTGGAAACAAGTGAAAGCAAGTCAAGCGGCTATAAACTCATTAAAACTCCCCAGGTTTGACCAGATAGGTTGTACACAAGCTCAAGGACCCATTAGGATTAAGAAATAAGTCATCATGGTGTCCAGGCCAGTTCCCTGATGTTTTACAGCTTTCTGAGTGAATACAGTGGTGTTACACATTATGCTGGATTTAACATGCCAATGAGCAACTGGCTCGCTCATACTGTCAGTGGATGGTACAGAGAGAATAGGGCTCACTAACTGCAGAATCATTGCTACAATACTTGTGTGCATGCTTCCTGAACATCAAATCCCAGATTTTCAACCTCACCTCACATATTGGATAGATATATGGCTGTATCGCTCACTCAGGCTCTAGCTGAGTGTCTGCAGCCTCCCTGACAGTTTCCTGCCTTTTACAAATTCAACAAAGCAGGCTGTGGTGTGCAGAATGGAAGAGTGACAATCTGTCCTGCTGTCCCCTCCTCTACAAAAGGATTGTTTCCAAACATTTTCTCAGCACGACTCGTGGAGCGTGCCGATGAGCCAGTTTTTGAGCTAATCCGTCCCAGAGCATTTTTTTTTCAAAGCTTGAGAACTTGAGAAACGTTCACTGCGCTATCCAAAATGCAACCACTGGGCAGTAATTTCATGCTTTTATTTTGGATGTTAGCTCACTGAGCACAGTGTGATGCAGAAAGCCCATCCGTGTTGATGGTTCATTTGAGCTGACACAGTCAAGCGAGTACACAATGCTTTTTTGTGGGTTCGTTGGTACAACATGAATTTTGGAAAGTATGTCCTCGCTCCATAAAGCCCCACAAAGCACTTGGAGTTATGTCACCTCTCAGAGCTCGTTTCGAAGTGAACTCCCCTGACACGTTCTTTGTTTCATAGTTTTACTCTTCTACTTTTTTGTCCTCATCTGTCCCGTGCACTTTTTTTCTTTGTGTCTGATGAGCTCTAACCATGTCATGCTCCTGTGTCACTTAATCGCCCCTCGTCTCTGTCTTTCTCCTGCAGGATCTTTGTGGTGGGGATTGGCTTCTTCAGCTTGTGCTTTCTAATGACCTCTCTCGGGGGCCAGTTCTCAGCCAAAAGACCCGGAGATTCCCCCTTCACCGTGCGAGCCGAAGGTAAGCCTGTGGTTACACGTCAGTGCTGCCGGGTCGCCTCTTGCTGCAGTAGCTGTGCCCCTGCGCTGGTAATGAACAGGCTGGGAACATGCTGAGCTCTTCGTGGGGCTTCCTTGATTGCCGCCAGCGGGCTGACAGACCTGCTCACTTTGCTCATCAGGAGTGCGTCAGGGGGTACTGTCACCCCTGAGAAGCTCCTCTCTTCTCTCATCTGCACCTCCATCTCTTTTTACACCTGCTTTCATCTCTGCTCGGTGCCCACATGACCTTGTTCTGACCCATATGAACTCATTTATAGTAGTAGTAATAGTAGACAATTTGTGGAGGCAGAGGTGGGGTTTTTATGTTAGCCTTTGTGAATATGTGTTTGGTTTGTTGACCTTGTATGTGCTCATGTAGGCCAGTGGTTCTCAAACTGTGTGTCAGGCCCTGGTTGGGGGGGAATGGAGGACCTTTTATTTCACTAAAATTCAATTTGGATCCTTTTCTTTATTAGTTTTGGTTCCCCTATCATTGTTAATGATTGCTATTTGTGGAATGGTGGGGCGTGAACTTTTTAGGCTTCTGAAGGGGGACATGTTAGAAAAAGAAACAGAGGGAGTAGTCCACCAGTGGAATTCTTCTTATAAGCTCAAGCAACTCCATTAATAATACTAATGCTATTAATATGCCATGTTTTTAAGACCAGTACCAGAGATGCATTTGTTTCTTAGTGAGAGCACAGCAGAACCAGCTGATTGACAACTCCCTTTAGACAAATCTAATCTCATCTTAAAAGGTGCAAATGGCCACTTAAATGTGTGTAGTTGCTAGCAACACTGACCTTGGCCTCAGAGATCAACAAATCAAAGCCACGGCCAAAACATTTTTCTTTTCTTTTTAAGGAATGCCATCGCTGAGAGAAACTTATCTTTCTCAGCACGTTCTCTGTGTTTGCGCTATGTGCCTCTGCATATAAACCACTACAGCGCTAGCCATTTGGGAGAGTCAGCTTTTGGACTATTGTCTCTCACCTTTTTATCTCCGCCTGGCACAATGTTGACACTGCGTGTCATCCTCTGTGACAGATACCAGCTGGCACAGGCAGAAGCAATGCAATCTATCACAACCCATCCAAGGACACCAGTTGCTTGTATTTGTAAAGTATTACACTGATCTCAATTTATTTCTATTCAAATAAGGCATCAGTAATCATTTCATCCCTGTTGAATAATGCAGTCCGGTCTTTGGAACTGAGCATGTCGCCTTGTGGTTGTTTTTTGTGTAAGATGTAAAGATAGTGTTGGAATATTTTTGACTGACTGACTGTACTCGGTTATTAGAAGCTTTAATATTGGCTTGTCACACCTCCTCAGGAAAACAGTTGTGCAGGAAATGTTGTAGCGAGGTGCATCAGGTGAAATCAAAGGAGACACTTTCAAGGATTTCACCCATTTATGGAGTATATGCAGAGCTGGTTCTGGGTGAAGGAGAGAGAAAGAGAAGAGTGGAAGACAGGATAGCTGTCTGATTAATTAACCACTCACAGGCTGCAGTCAAGGGAAGGCATCTGGCCTCTAGCTCATTAAGCACTGCCTCACCACTAACCAGGGAGAGTCACGCTATGTAAATTCTCACCCTCTGTGTGTGTGAGTACGTGTCTTTGTGTACCTGTGTATGTTTGGGAATGAGGCTTAGCGGTACGGGAAGTTTGTGCAGTATGACTGAGCTAGGATGAACTGTTCAGTGGAGCAGCACCTTGACGACACTGGATTGTACACACCCATCCAACCTCTGCTGCTGGATGCTGTGGAGTGCTACAGGACATATATGCACACACATACACCTGCATTACCTTGTCAGTCTTTACGCCAACATGTGTGTGACATGCATTCGCGCAGGACATGTGAAAATGTCAGTGAGGCAGTGGGAGCACCTTCAAATCCACAGTGTATTGAATCTGAAAGGGTAAACAACATGGCCAGGCTGCGCTGTGAGGAACCATTACCTTGTTTACTGCTCATCTTGTGAATGGCAATAATTGCCTGAAGAGCAAAAGGTGTAAGAAAAATATGTAATTATTGTCTTGCTACCTTCTGTTTCTCTCGCCCCTCACTGCCTGTCTGTCTCCCTCTACCTCTTTCTTTTTTAAATGCTTCTCTCCGGCTCAGTCTCTCTGTCCTGTTTTTGAATTATCTTTGTCAAAAGAAGACTCTTATACTTTTCAGGTTTCCACAGTCAACAACAGGCTCTATTTTCTGCAGGGTTATAGATTTATATGTACTATAGTGTGTAAAAGTGTTTCTGGCTCTACACTCCAGAGCCAGAGACCCAGAATACCCCACAGTTACATTTGGATACTAAGCTATATCCAGATTTAAAATGCATGCAATTCCTTCATTACGTCCCCTTTGAAGGTACAGGAAACTAATGATGTGGAAAAGAAGTGAGGGGGGAACAGAGGGAGACTAGTTCTACCAGAGTGGGAAGCATGAAAGGCAGAAGCATTTGATCCTAGATATCTTAAAGGCTCCAGAGGTGTACTGTAGCTTTCTAATAAGCTCTTTGAAGACCACCTTCACAGTGTGTCCTTTTACCACAGGGGTCTTAATGCAGTTTTGCCACAAAGGGAGAAATAAGCCTAGGATACTTTCAGATTTTACCCTGGTCAGAGCAAGACTAAATGGTTCAGATGTTTATGCATTTACTATTACTACCTGCAAGCTCCATTACCTGAGGGTTTTTCTTCACCTCCAATACCTCTAAGTGACAAATATGTTTTGCTGCAGGCTGACAGAGTATTTGCATCTCTCAAAGAAGGCAGATGGTTTCTTAAATCTTTACCTACTCCCCTGTCCTTGAATCTATATATTTAATCCTTTTTATATTTACTGTGCTAAACGCTTATCGCCACAAAAATGTATTAAAAAATAATAAAGCAACTGCTTACATTTTGGTGGCTGGACTACTACTGAAACTGATTAAATGTAGGAGAAAACCAGCCTTTCCCACAATTTTTTAATCCATCATTGAGCAGAGCATCAGGTGTGCAAGGAGCATGATGTTCAGTATCCTGTTCACTGCGATCCTTTTCACAGACACTGGCAGAACTTTTTTATTTCATGCCTCAGCAGTCTTCACT
The DNA here is from genome assembly GCF_905237075.1 of Dicentrarchus labrax. Lineage (NCBI taxonomy): Eukaryota > Metazoa > Chordata > Actinopteri > Moronidae > Dicentrarchus > Dicentrarchus labrax. The sequence goes on along the minus strand of NW_026136722.1, from coordinate 1,948,112 downwards.
ACGTGATGCATGGAAATGAGTCTTCCCTGACATCGCTCCTCGTAAGGGTACGGCATTTGCAGGTCTATCAATGCTGCACTCTTCAATACTTCGTTTGAATGAAAAATGGGATAAATAATCAGTTTGAGGTACAGCGCTCTCCTCCGGCATATGTAGATGTTATGAACAGAATAAACTGACCTTTGCTACTGACAGAACTTTGGTTTTAGTTTAGAATAACTGTAAATTCATGTGCTGCTGACTGCCTGGCGCTCTACCTGACAAATAAGAGGTGTGAATGAAAGATGGCTGCTCATTGTTCACTCTGTCACAAGCTGCTGTCACCTGGTGGAAAGACCAGTGATTTTCTCTTGGATTGTGGGGTACGACAAAAGGGGTTGTACTGGTTGTTGTTTAGGCCAGGACGGGCAGAGACACTTGAGGAGATTCAACTGTAAACATGTTTTCTGTGTCTCAGATTGCTTTGGTTTTTGCTTTGTGGCATTCAGCATCTTCTTATTTAAGGCATGATTTGAGAATAAATTAAGACTGAGGCTGAACTAGAACATGGTGCTTTTTTTTTTTTTTTTGCTCTTGGCATTGCAATAGACACATTTTAGGCAGAGACTGTTGTCACCACTGCTGCTTATTAGTCTCTTGTAGAATTGACTGTCGGTGTTGGTTTAATTTTGCATGTAGAAGTGTTAGTGTGGACCCATCAGTTGATTAAGTTGTCTCCTGGGGGAAGCAGTGGGAAAAGAAATAGCGCAGATTTGATTACGACTGTTTCTGTAAATTAGCTGCTGCAGCATTATAATCCTTCAGCTGAGTGTGTTCATGCAGTGCGTGTATGCACTTGGACATATACTGTACATGCAGCACACGCAGAAACATAATCATTTTCAACTGTCAACTGATTTCACTGTTAAAAAGAACACCATGTATCAAACATTAAATGACAGAATGTGGTATAAATCAATAAATGTAAGGCTGTAGTGTTTCGGTGTGCGCTGTATAAGAAAACATCACTTTGCTTCTAACTAAATGTGTTGGTCTCCCTCTGCATACTGTGGGGAGGGTCAGGAGAAATAACCAATGAAAAAGGATAGATCAGGTTTTAATTGAATCTACAGAGGTGTTTTCCCCCTTTTCTAGGCTGTCAGGCACAATAAGAGGCTGGAGCTCCTCAGAGGATAAGTGACAGAGGTTTTCAGCTCTAATAGCTTCTTGGATCTGGCAGCTTCCCCCATAGGTGCCAAAAAAGAAGAGAGAAACTCAATCTCAATCAGCCTTTTCGGTAATGAATATTTGAATTAGGAGTGAGAGGACAGGGAAATGTAGGAATTTATCCCGGTGACAGGTGAGATGGAGGGGTCTGACCCTCAGTTTCCACACTAAGAAAACTACTCAGCCAGCAAGCATGCATAGAAGAGATGACAGAATTTATTTATTTGGCTCTCAGTCGTGCCAGTGGGGAGATACATATATATATATATATATATATATATATATACTGCTACAATCAATTGTTTTGTTGATGGATAAGTTGCTAAATATAGAAACAGTGTATTTCCATCTTTGTGAGCTCACTGTAGAATAAAGTTCTAAGAGACGGTATAAAGCTTATCTTTTAATGCATGTTGTTGCTTTCAATTGGGTGTAGTTTGTGCTATCTATGTAATGATATCATGATTTCCACATACTGCTCAACATCTGTATCACACCTATGCCAACTAGTGAAAAATCTACAGCCTTCAAAACATGTAATAACAGCAGAAGGAGATTCTTTTGCCTGCCAACATATAGTTTTTGTTGTATCGGGTGCCTACCTACAGTATCTAAAAGAAGTGTTCAACATTAGATTGACTTATTAGATTTAGTGTCGGAGCTTTTTGTTCTGACTTTTCACTTTGCTGCAGAAATAAGGTGAGACTGCTGCTTTTGTAGCACCTTTATTGCTTCTTTCTTGCATCCATTATTTTGTTGTGCATTTGGCAGTTTTGCATACGTGTGTGTTTGTCTACTTGTTTGCATGTTCTTGGGCTGAGGGCACAGGAGCTTCCCTGGCAAGCGCTGCAGCATTGTCAGAAAAGATTCATTAAAGCAACATGCTTGCAAGTTACACATGCTCTGTAGGTATTCAGGTATTTTATCCTTTTATGCACCTTTTGTTTAACTGATGGGACATACTTTGTGCAGAGATTACGTGCATCATCTGAATCCTGGAGCTGCTGGTGGTAAAATTAGCCCAGCGTTGTGAGACACAATGTTCAGAACCTCCCTCTGAGATAATGTCAAGCCGTGTCTGAATACACACACTGCATGAGGGCCAAGGTGGTAAGATGCGCTGCCACTCTTTCTTTTTTAATTCAATTATTTAAATTCATGCTTTCCACCATGAGCGTTGGCTGGCAGTCTCTTGACAACAAATATGTCTATATATATAGACATATCCTAAGATGATGTTTGGCTGACATGACACAATAACTTTCTTGTGAATCAGATTTTGTTTGTAAAGGATCTAAAAACATCTAAATTACAACCTCCCACTGAATGACTTTGTCAGGGATTTTAATGAAACTGAATCTGTGATGACTAGGAAAGATATTCAGTCTGTTGTGTTGTTTAATAGTGATATGTGAATTCAGTTTTGGGTGGCCATGTCTAAATGAACCAAAGACTGACTGATCAATAAAAGGACTGGCACTTCTCATTGTCTGACTTGGACCTGGAGCACCCGTCAGTTCCTATACTAGTTAATTGGTTCAAGTGAAGGGTGAGCTTTGAAGCTAAACAAAAGTCTAATCTGTCAGTCATGTAAAATACTTTGGCGGCATTGCGTCATTAAAAGGTCTAGTGTGTAACATTCAGTAGGATCTACTGGCAGAAATGGAATAACCTGAGAATAAAAATCATGTTTTTGTTACCTTAGAATGAGACATTTCTATCTAAAAAAGGGGGTGGATCCTCTTCTATGGAGGCTGCCATACATCCTGCAAAGCTCATGAGATCATTAGGAGCAGGCGTGAAAGTGTGTAATCTAAAAAGCCGGAAGCAACACGTGCCATGGAGCTACCAATAGATACCAAACAGAGTAGTTTCAGCCCTGAACTCAATTCATTTTCAGTGTTTACCAAGCACATATATTTTAAGAAGCATTTAGGGACAATAGAAACATGCAATGGCTATTTTGACCACTTTACTGGCTTGTTTCTGCCATATTAAGCTCCCTGAAGGAGGGAGAATGCCCATTCAAGGAAAAACTAACAAAGGAAAAATTTTTCCTGTCCCTGGGCAAATTTTATAATAAATATTTTGTTGAATGCAAGTGGTAGCCTTGTATATTTTGCACAATTGACCGAACATCTTTCTTAATTTGAGCAGTTGCTGCGATTCGTTGATAATAACTTGTAGTGGATGTTTATGTGAATTTATAAACATAAAATAGGATTAGGAGTAATTATGACCATAGAAGCACAAGAAAAATATGAACGCATACATAAAATGTATTCTACATTATGAGTTCCCCTTCACTCCAAAATAAAACAGAGAAAAACCGATGCCGTCTCGCCGCAACTCCCCAGGAATAATGCTCACTGAAAACCATTCAAACAGGCTGACTGGACTGATTTGTTATGAAACGGTGTGGACCATGTGACTGCGTGGTGGAGAAATCTAAGCATGTCGCAGCAGGAAAGGTGGGAACACAGTGAGGGCAACTGCTGAACGGGGAAGGAAGGGCAGAAGAATGACTTGCTTGCAGACAAATAAAAGAGGCAAAATGCTGTGGCCATAACACAAGTTGACCAAGCAGTGTATTGTCTTTGACAAAGTGTTCACAATTAAACTAGTGCATATAGCTAAGCTTAAATTACATTCTTTGTTCTTGTCAGCGAGGTTCAGGACTGAAATGTTGGCGTCGTGTGTAGCCAGTGAGCTTCAAGGGCAGTTGTTTATAGCTGGTTGGTCAGTGTTAAGCAGTGCAGGCTACAGTACAAATGGTGATCTAATTGGAATTTGTTCATAATATTGATTGTGCTGTGGCACTTCCGAAATTGAGTCGTTAAAGGAGATTAGCTGCTTCTAAATCGGCCCTTTATTAACCAGCAGATGAGGAATGACACAGAGGAGGCCCTACATTATCACATAGATACCATCAAGTCCTGCTAGACCACTGTCAGTGTGCCGGACTGTGCATCGGAAAAAAAAACACATTAGCCAATGTTTCCCAAGAGGCAGCAGGAAGCAAGAGTAAAAGCCAGCTTGATGAACAGTTGATTGCAAACATATATACGGCTCAGTTCTAAAAATGTACTCTGTAGGAAGGGTGTTCGGTCTCGGTAATGTTGATTTACGAGCACAACGTGCGCGAGGAGCATTACTGTGAAGAAATGTGTTCTTCCCACACTTTAGCCCAGAGGCGTTGTTTAGATGTATTGCAGCGAGTACACTGTGGCTGATAGAGGAGCCTCTGAACTAAGCAAATATCAGTCCACAAAGATCCTCACAAATAAATGTAATAAATGAACATAAGAATGGTAAAATAATTGTTTTCATAGATTTTGGTGCTCAAGGTTTGGTCTTGCAGTTTCATGCAACAGGCAGAGTTACTTTGACAGTATATATTACCCTCCTTTACTCCTTCCTCAGTCCTATCTCCTTTGCTAGCCTGTATCATTCTTCTTTTAAAATGTATTGATAAACTGCTCTATAGCTGCTATAAACCTGCAAGTCTGAATAGGAATTCATTTAGTCTCTCTCTTGCTGTCTGGAGAACTGTTGAATTATTCAAAGTGAGACGTCTTTAAGCCAGTTTGACTGAAGATATTCTAGGAATGACTGAAACTGTACTAAGCCAAAGCAAAAAATATGTACAGGCAATAAAAAGAAGAGATTTAGTGAAATATCAGGGCTCTCTCTAACACAATTCACTTTTGAGCTGAAGTATACTACTGCAACATTTTCTGTAATTCTTGTTTCTGATGCTGAGTGCTTTTCTTCCTTTTATCAACCTCAGCAACACACATGCACACAGACCAAGAGAAGTGAGAGATTTCTCTCTTCTTCCTTATTTTATTTACTTTCAATGTAATACAATTTCTTCTCAAAGAAAGGTGACTTTCGCCCGGGCAGTGATAAATGAACTCTGACAGGAGAAGTGAGTCTGCACACATTGCAGTTTCTAAAGCCTAATGCAACTGATGAGGGAACACTGAGAAATGAGGCTGTATTTTCACTCAGTCCCCAAGAAAAGAATTATGAGGCTTTTGTTGGTTTCTGCTATTTTTCTCAGGGGTCTAAACCACAAATTTGCTCTCAAGTCCCAAGAGGGGCATTACTTATCTTGATTCTTTGAAATTTCTGAATCAATAACGACTTTTTGCCATTTTCCTCATAAACCCTTTGGTGATTTTGAACTGTGATGCAATTACGTGTTAATAATTGCACTTGGCATCGAGTGTAGAGCTTAGTGTGATCAAAGAAAACAGCGTAGGGTCAAGACTTTGACTAGCAAGCAATACAGTCTGAGACATGCTTTGACCTTATTGTCTGTAGCCGTAGGCTTGTTAATTGACTAGGTGTTCGCTAACAGCATCATTCTGGTTTACTACCAGTCAGGTCGTTAATAATTTGAGCCAAGCGGGGAAACAAAAACCAATACTGTCAGACTAATTTGCCCATTCCTGTGTTTTGCTGGAAAGCTGGCTCCTATTGAGCTGCTGGTGTAGTATTGGAGGACAAAAGAACAAGGATACTAAAGTGATGTTTTAAAGTAAACCAACAATAAAATTGGACTAAATGTAGTTGGATTTAAAATGTAACCTTGAATGCATCAGTGCTACAATAGTGAATTTAAACTGCTTGTACAGTACATCATTTCAGAGCAAAAATTAAATTTAAATCAGAACAGCATGCAGTTTGTTTTGTTCCTATGACCTTGTTTTCTACGTTACATAAAGCCAAATGTATAAAATGTGATTGTACATAGACTGCACTATGTGACTGCACCACGCCATAAAATAGTCAAATTCACACTTTTCCTTTCTAATTTATCACTTCCCCCGTGTCACTTTGCTCTTTTCTCTAGAATGACTTTCTCCCTCCTTTATTTTTCATCTCTAACTCGTTCCATCTATCTCCATGATTTACTTTAGTAATATTTGTCTTATACTATCTGTCTGTGTGTTTTTTAGTGCTTGGTGGCCCAGAATCTCGTGGGGTGCTGAGGAAAATCAGTGACATGCTGGAGGTCATTATGAAGAGGATGGATGCCCTGTCTAAACTGGGTAACACCACAGACACCCACAGGCTGGATGAGCTCAGCTCAGCCCTGGACAGGTACAGCATCTTGGTTTCTAATGGCTGTCAGCTGTGTTTTACATTGGATACAGCTAATGTAGAAGGCAACCTGCTGTCATGTATAGTTGGTTTCTGAGTAAAGCAGCATATTACCTGTACAAACATTAGGAAATTGCTGTGGACTGGTGAAGACTGTATTCTTCTTATAATGACACTCACTGTTTAAGCTCATCTCTGCCTAAGGAGCACTGTAGGTCAGGCATAGTAATTAACACTACAGGTGGTGTGTATTTGGATGAAAATATTTTTAATGTCAGTGTGTACCTCGGGCCCCGCTCAAAGGTGCCACATTCAATTATCGTAAGTATTGAGTTTGTTTGTTGAGCTTTAAAGGTCATTCTTAACCTTGGAAACAACAGTTGACAAAATAATCTCACCACAAATGATTTAAAAATGATCTTTCTCTTGCAGCTACTATATTTATTTCAGACAGTACCGACATATCTTCCCAAATAATAATTTAAGAAATTGTCAACAACTTTATTAGGGACTACAGTAGCCACAGAATACATTAACAAGTGTGGAGGACTAACCTTAGCCAATTAACTGAAAATGGAGAGAGAGGATTGCTTGCCTTTGTCGTGTCTGCGACACCACTGAATTAATCAACATACAGTACAAACATAATCCTATAATAAATGTTACCATGCGTGTCTGGAAACAATTGAAGTTCAGTCTCAAATTGAGAGACATGTCCTTCCTTCTTCCAACTGCAAACACCTCCTTCAAACCCTCTACTTTAGACAGTGTTTTCACCCAATGGAAGAACCAAAGAATTATCACTCTGGGTGACCCATATTTGAAGAGGGCTTTTTCCTGCAAGAGCTGTGGGAGAAATACAATTTGAATACTAATAATTGCTTCAGATATATTCAGGTTTAGAACTATGTGAAAACTTGCATACAAGACTGCACCGTCCAGATACACTTTGGCTATTCAAACAGAGAATGTTTGAATAGCCACTTTAATAAAGAGAAGGTCCTACATTTACAATGTTCTAAAAAACATGTAGAGGTTTGAGGTTTACAAGCATCTGTGGGAGGATGAGCTGGGTCAACAAATCCTGTATTCAGTACATGCTGAATAGTACATATGTAGTCGAATTAATGTACTGGTGATCTGGCTTGTACAGACACGATTCAGTTATTATGAAAGGCCTCTTTTTGGTGAGAGCCAGCCTGCCAAAAGAAGGATTCTTTGTGAACTGGACCCTTTCAATTTTGGTAAAAAACAGCTAGTGTTGGGGGTGGTCACTGAAGTGTTATCAGTGGTGATAGAAAGATGCTGAAATGTGCCGGGAAAGAGCAGCAGCTCAAAGCTGTCAAGGTTGAACTTGAGGTGGTCTGCACAGTATTCTGTTAAGCTCTCCAGCTCAACTTGTGTGCTAAAGGTGAATTTCATTGGCATATTAATGGTAAGATAAAAACATGGAGGCTGAAGAGGACCTGAGAGATACAGTGTGAAGAAAGGAAGCAGGCCAAGTATGGAGCCCTGGGGCATCCCAGTAGTGCAGGTGCATGTTGTGAAAAGAGCCTTTGCTCTGCAGAAACCTGGTGTTGAAGAAGATGATATGTGTTAGAACAAACCGGATTCCTCTCCCTGGGCAGCTAGAGAAATGAAAGAGACTGTCATATTTAAAAAAAGGAAGAGCAGGGGTCTTGCTGGACAAGTTGAAGCTGCTAGCCTGGAGTTGTGGGTTCTCTGTGGTTGCCGTGGCAACAGACCTTTTCCCGAGCCAGCACCTGGTCAGGGTTTGAGGAGAGGAAGCTCCCTCCTGTTTCTGCCTTTGCTGTTGTTTCCCTCCTGGATATCACGTCCTTCCTCCTCACAGTCAGGAAATATCTCTTCTAAAATCCACTTCAATAAACCCTGCACTGTGACACACAACAATGTAACCACCTCTGATAATATATTAAAACGCATTGTAATAACATTTGCAATTTACAGTATGTCCGGCCACTGTGTAACGACTGCCGACTGCAATAATGAACAGTGACAGAAGAGGTGCAGCCCCTCACCTGACCGGACTTTTCAAAACCCTGGGAGGAAATATTTATTGTACTCTGACCAAAACTCTGCATATAATTATTTTATCTGGAGTTTGATATTACACTTATAGAATTTAATTTTCTCTACAAAATGCCCTGCGGATATACTCTCAGTCATATAGTTCTAACAATCATTTAATTAACCTCTGAGGGACTAAACTGGAAATGTAACAGTGACAGAGGCCAAATAGTTCTAAACCAACTTGGGGGTAAAAAAAGCATCTCGTGCTGGCTTCATTTTACGTCACGCAGGTGATTAAAAAGCTTGGTATGGCTCGGGTCAGGGTTGAACCTTGAGATTAGTGTGAGATCTTCCGGCTGGAAAAAACATTGTCCACCTGGTGTTCTCTTAAAAAGCAATTAGGTTGTCCTCGTGCTCTTCAGCAGCTGATAGCCTCTCCTGGGTCAGAGCCCCTGCAGTGTAAATATGGGATGGGCCTGTGCGAGAACACGTCTGGCTGCGTTGTCAGACAGTTTGTGCCAGTGCATAATAATTATTGCTCCGTGTGTGTACTTTACTGTACTTTATGTCAGTGTGGCTGTGTAATTGGCAATTAATTTGTGCTGACTTACTAGTCAAGGATAGAACAGGTGTGGCTACCACTTGTCTCCTGGGCCGACATGGAAAAATGAAATTCGAGTTTAGGATTATGTTAAGTTATGCATATAGGCATAGTTAGATTGCTTTCCCCCTGGCACACACACAGAAATACATGCTGCCTCAATGAAATCTGTTTTACTGCTTTCTCTGCATCCGGCTTAGAACCACTGTTCCATTTCTTTGTGTGAGTTTACTGAGTTTACATATTCAGAGCTGTTTAATGAGAAATGTAAATCCCAGAAATACTACCACATAACAAGAGAAGCTCATTAAAATGATTAATTGAAGTGTGTGTTTTCATGTAAAACAGGGCAATGATACAGTCGTTCCATGAATGAGTGTTGGTTGCATTTAATATAGGCAGCGCACATCATTAAAGTCATGCGTTGAGATGTACTTTTTTCTTCAGTTGCTGCGTCTCAGATGTAATGACAAACGTAAAGTAATTGCAAGCTTTCCTCTAACAAAGTTCAGCTAGCAAGTTTAAAAAAAAAAGATGATCACTTTCTTTCTGAACTAAACACTATGCTTAAATGGAAAGTACCCAAACCTAATTATCACCAAAATAAAAGTCTCCACCCAGTCACTGTTGTTACAACACAACAGCTTGTAGTGTTGAAACAATTAGTTGATTGATTAATTACTCAATCAACAGAACATTATTTGCCAGCAATTTTATTAATCATTTATCAAGCAAAATGTGAAATATTTGCTATATTTTTAAATTGTTAATGAAATTACCTTTGGAGTTCAGACCATTGGTCAGACAAAATGAACAATTTAAAGCAATTTGAGCTCTGGAAAATTGTGGATATTTTTCACAATTGTTTGACGTAAAATAATTGACAGATCAGTATAATCCAAATAACTGTTAGGTGGGGGTATATCTACAGCAATTAGTCAATTCATCTATTATTTGATTAACAGAAAATTTATGAACAACCATTTTGATAATCAAATATTTCATGCAAAAGTCTCTTTGAACATTAAACATTTTCTGTTTTGAGTCTTCTATGAAAGTAAACGGAATATTTCAATATTGGTATTGCTGACATGTTATAGACACTTTCATAGATTATAGTTGCAGTTTAAATGTTTGTTTTTTTTTTTTTTTTTTGGACACTAATAGAAGACAGAGGCGTTTCTCAAAAATATTTCATAATTCACAATTTGCATGAATCCCTTCAATAAATTTCTTTTGAAGGTTTACTGTTGCACAGAAAGATAAACTGTGGTCTTCTCCTTGGGTTTTTGCACCTTGCAGAGCGAGATAATGTGTCATGGTCTTGTTTCTGGTAAGACCGCACATATAGTAGCAGATCTTGGAATATATTTTCATGAAACTAGGCTCTGGGGTAAGATGAAACTTTTACTAAGACTCCCGGGCTGAACAAAGTTTCAGATCATTGCTCAGTCTGTTGCTCAGTCTCACACAGACATGTTACAGATTTCCAGAATCTCTTGCAACTATAATACTGCACTATAATGTATATTGCAAACCCTCCTCTACTCCAATTATTCCCTCTGTGTTTCATACCCCATATGTCCTTCTCCATTGTAAATATTGGTTCCTGATTGTTTTGCCAACAGCTTTTAGGCCACAGAGGTCAAGTGCAGTGAAACACATTTGCTAACAACCTAATTGTCTGCTGTTTTTATTTCCCTCTGGGGACCCGCTTTAATATGCGGAGTTACTTTTTTATCTCAACAAATAAATTATCTGTCAGTGTTTAAAAGCTTTTTCGATTTCACGCCTCAAGTTCTAGACAATTAGCATTTCTTCCACTACTTCACACTCACTGTGAAGGGTGGAAAAACAACAAATACTGCTGGATGGAAGGAAGCTATAAAAGAAATGCAGTGTCCCCTTTCTTTTGAAGGCGCATGATTTTAGTTTGAAGGGAATTACAAAAAGGTTGTTGCCGGAATATTTTTAGATATTCTTCTTCTTGTCCTTCGTGTTTGTGTGACGTGTGTGATCAGGATTCAGCCGATAGGGCTGGTGGAGCGGATTCAGGCCATAGCCCAGAACATGTCTGACATGGCAGTAAGGGTGGAGCAGATCCTCCAGCGCAGCATGGCCAGCAACAGAGGTACACACACACAAACAAACACACACACACAAACACACACACACACACACACACACACACACACACACACACACACACACACACACACACACACCTGGAGAATACCAAATATAGCTGTAGCCCTTCAGATGAATTCCCCTTCCTGTCCATTCCAAATCCTTCCAATCTGAAGACACTTTCCCTCTCTGCCCACATAAGCCCGACTGTCAAGCCTGGATCCAGTGTAACACTTGAATGCACAATTTATGTCTGACGTGCATATGCTAGTTGATCATATAGAACATGACAGACATTATTCACATCACATTACCTGTTCAAATAGCAAGCCGCTGTTTGTGTCAAGGTGTAAGAGCTCCTGTGCAGCACAGTGCTCCTTTATTGTTGCCATATCATAACCACACAAATGCAGGATGTTTAAATCATGATGATGAATTACTGCCTGGACTTAATGGGATCCGGGCTTGTCTACTTTATATTAGCCTTCATTCTCTATTTCTTTATCGGGCACAGAATAGAAATTGGACAGCACAAAATTAATTCTAAATTCAATTCCTCTCCTCTCTATCCACCACATTGCACTTTATGACTGAAAACTACTCAACTCACTGTCTCGTTAAAATGCCGTCCGATAATTTGTATGTTGTCAAAATGTCTGATATCATTTAAAGAAGGCTGTTCTGAACCCGGCTAAGTTTTGACAGTGGCAAGCAGTAGCAGTTTTTCATCGTGAGAGGTCTGTCGTTATCATGCTAATCAGACAGAATGGCTGGCAATTATTTGTCTGTGATTGTGCTCTTCGACGCTTGGCAGGATGCTGGCGGAGGAGCTGCAACTGCTCCTTTAATTAGGCTTACTGGTGCTGGGCTTCAAGGAGAAGAAAGGAGGGGAAAAGGAAGGAGGGGAGAGGCAGAGAGGAAGAGGGAAGAGAGCAGCAGAAAGAGACAGGAGAGATGGAAAAAGAAGGAAAAAGGGAGTAAGGAAGAGGGTGGGGGGGGAGGATTATGTTTTTATGAATCACACTAATGCAATCTATCTATAGTAAATCCAGTGAGTGGGATAGAACAGAGGCTTCAGCCATTCAGCAGGGGAGTCCAAGCATTTACAGGAGCTTGTTAGCTAGCTCTACTCTGTAATTTATCTCTGTTCATCCCAAAGGCAGGAGGATATATGCTGTAATGTAAAAGACAAACAGGCTTAAGGCCCAGGGGAAATGGTGTAAAGTTCTGTTTGATCAGTGACCAATTTAGAAGACCAAAGCTATTGATTATATCTTTTTATACATATCAGTTATATGGAGCTGACTGGTGCATTGCAAAATTTAACCTTACATAAAATCGCATATTGACAGAATTTCTAGATAATGGAATAAAGCAATATAAAAGATACTAAAAACATTGTAGATATTCTGGATATACCTTGCCAGCTTGTGTTTTTTCACCCTCTTCTTTGTATTTGACTTTTAAAGTCTATGTGGTGTCTGAAAAAAATCCAAACAATGCAGCTTTTTTGCTGATTTGTGTGGTCTTGTGTGTATAGGCTTTGATAAATACCCTGCGTTTTCCTTTTCTGCAGTCAGGGATGGCGCATTAGGACAATGTGAGACTCCTAAAGATCCCCGTTATCCAGACTGTCCCAGCAAGATGGATGTAAGTCTTCATATCTCATTTAAGTCCAAACATTTTCACACACACAGAGCAAACATCACATTGTCCTCTCTTGATGACTCACCTTGGTGCAACATAAATTTTGTATAAGATAAGAGGATGTGTAAAGGCTCCTTGTAGAGAGGCAGGTTGTGTAGGCAACAAATTGTGCCAGATGACAACGAGAATATGGAAAAGAATGATAAAACAATATAAGGCTTTATAAATACATTGTTTATATAATTACATTGTATAGCCACAGCAGAAAATTGAAGTGTGTACCTTTTTAATTTATTAGCATAAACAATACAGCATGCCCAACACATGCTTCTTTCTATTTATTTGCCATAGCTCAGAGGTGTGCATTAACTGTTTACCACACATGTACACTAACATGTATAGAAAAACAGTATCACAATCATGTTTATGGATGAAGTAGGTTGCCATACTTATGCAAGTCCCACACCACATGAACACACCACACACGTAATATGTACTAATTAGAGACAGCTCTAGGTTGTGTGGGCTGTACTGGCTGTACTTAAGTGTAACCTCACAGTTTCAGGTGTTTTTATTCAGAACACAGTTCAGGTTCTGTCAGCAGATAACAGAAGGCACCCTACCCTGGAGAAGGATGTTCCTTTAGCTCTCCAAATAAAGAGCGGGACATGCCGTCCTGGATGGAGCTCAGTGAAGTTCTCGCCCTCCCTGAAAGTCGCCACCTTGCAAAAGCCTAATGTTAGTTAAGCCTAATACCAAAACCAGACCTTTTCACTATTTTACTATCCCGCCTACTGCCTCCAGTTGGATGTCCACCACTGCAAAGAACAAGGCATGTGGGAAAATGAGTTGACCTGAACTTTTGAAGACAGCCCTCTCTGTCTTTGACATCTTTATCACGTTTGCCCTGATGGGTGAGCTCGTCATGCTGTTGCTGGCTCCACCTGTGAACGGGAATCCATGAAAACTCAATTATCAGGGGTACCTGACCACAGAGCATCAAAGGTTCATGTAGTCAGCTTAGCCAAGATAACAACTTAGGCATCAAATTGAAGTTGAAGTTAAAATGTGACAGCAAAGTTTTGCACGTTCAGCTTTTGTCAGTTTTAAAATGATGAGAGGACCTAGGGGTGGATAAACCTGCCTCTAATGACACCTTTTTACATATCTAGTCAAATGTAATATTTTGCCAATACCTGAGTAGTAGTAGGAGTACATTTAACATTTTTTAGAGATAACCACTCTTTGCCCCCCAGTGGATGCGCGCTCGTTGGACCTCGGACCCTTGCTATGCCTTTTATGGTGTGGACGGCTCTGATTGCTCCTTCCTTGTCTACCTGAGCGAGGTGGAATGGTTCTGCCCCCCACTGGCCTGGAGGAACCAGACTGTCACACCCACCTTGAAGCCTCTGCCCAAGACACAGGTAACGTGACATTTCCTTATCGTTCGTTTTAATTGCACGATGACACAGTTAGCTGAAGGAGGGTAAATAGGAGCAGAGCACAGGGCAATAGTTTCCTCATAAGCACAAGCAGTCAGGACCAGGTTTCTCACAACTGCTCAGTTTCTAGAGGAGGATCCAGGGAAGGATCCTGAAAAGTATGAAATTCTGACAGTTAATATTTTTGATGGCAGTGCAAAGAGCCAGCCAATGACTCAACTGAGAAGGAACATAGTCGTCTGCACTCTTCACATGGCAGTGAAGGTGTAGCAGTGAGAAGGAATTTGAGTGATGAAAAGCAGAATGCTACACATCAAGGTGCTTTAAAAAACACTGCTACTGTAGATTTTGTAGTTTGATGCTGATGCTACAGAGTTGCTTATTTTCCAAGTTCAGGCGGAGGATTTATAACCTATTTTTTTATGATGATCAATAGCTCCTGGGAGTATCTGAATACCTAACTGCACGCTGTCTGTCACAGGGTGCTGGCTGTCATTCACAGTTTTCATTGCTGTTTGCCTCCCTGCATCATTTAACTTTTAAATTTCAGCACCAGCACATGATGCATTGCACTTACAATCACTCCTCCAGGTTTATCCCAGCGTTCGCCTCTGTCCCCTCCTCCCTCTCTCTCCCCAGAGTAATGTACAGCCGGCACGGCGGCCCCTGATGTGAATTCATTCTTCAGCTCTACCTTCTGCTCTAATTGCCAGCCTGTATTCACTGAGTCTAATCCCAAGGCTTCCCATGGGTACTCTGCATTTTGCTGTGCCGTACACAAGTTGCTCTTGAGAACAATAATTCACCTGCTTTGTGAGAGTACAGTACAGTTCTGCATATTGATTTTGCCTTTGAGAGAGTGAGAGTTTCTTTTATAGGGTCAGTGTGTTTGAGAGCGACAGTTTGTGTTCTTGTGCATCAGTTTCTTCTCTGTACTTTTATAAGTCCTTTGTGCTCCCCCATGCAGTTACTCCATTGATTAATGCATGCTGGTATTGCGCTGTGATGCTGAGATTATAGTGGGAAGAGGAGGAGATTTAAAATGAGAGCAGACTATTTATGAGGGATGATCCAGGAATCCCTCAGGCGACCTGTCTGAGAGCACTAGCCCCGGGGCACTAACAGATAAAAGGATGTGACATGCTCTCTGTGCATTATACAATCCTAACCACCTCCAATGAAAATGTAGAAAACAACATCTATTCTGTAGTAGTTTTTAAGTATCCCACCCCTTCTGCTTCAGGTCAAGTTATAAATCTGAACACCAGCCTTTTGTATTTTCTGGTTGAACCTCTGCACAAGATGCACATAAAGAAATGAAACACCGGCTTATCAAAAAGGCCACAGCAGAAGTTCTCTACCCATAGGATCCTTTCCAGTGATTTTTCTTTATTTTTTGCTCCCATCATCCAGGCTGTTTTCCAGTCTGACATTGGGAGTCTACTGGAGCAGGTGGGCACCGGGAAGGAATCACTGAGCTTCATGAAGAGACGCATACGCAGGCTGGCAGCGCAGTGGGCCTCTGCTGCTCGACGGCTGGATGACAAGCTCCGCAGCCACTGGAGAGAGCAGAAAAGGGTGAATATGAGGCATTCTGCGGGATGAAAGTGAAGGCAATGAGAACAAGCCTGTGTTGTGGTTTCATCTTTTCAAAGTGCTGTGGCTGCAACAGACTGCAGATGATGCGCCAGTAGAACGGGGCTTTACTCAGTTTCAACAGATCTATTTTCAGATTTTTTCTGTAACTCTGGAAACGCATCTCTCAGCTCCTAATTTAAAGTAAATCCATCTGTTTAGGCATTAGAGAAAAAAAATAACAGGATGTTTTGGATCAAACAGTTCTGAGAAAGTCAGACAGTCCTTTAATGCCCACATGCTAGGCTGCTAAGTTACCAGAACAGCTGTGACATTTTGTTGGACTAACATCTTCTTCTTTTATCTGCGGCTACTCGGTGTGAATGGCAGAATGTTGAGTAACAGACATAAGTAGATAATGACGCAGCATAACTCCTAGCAGGCATTGATTGGCTTTGGTGCACTTTCCCACACTGACATTTACAGGGACATTTCCACAGAGTGTCAGAGTGCTGCCTGCTGGAACAGACTTCTGATGAAATGGCAATGACTTTAGATCTCTTCTGGCGTATATGTTAAAACCTTTACAATATGCTATACTACTTGTATACCGCTACTTAATCAACCCAGAAACATGCAGAAAATCAGGAAATAATACTATATCGCGCAGAAGGACCGATTCTCAGGATAGTACTGACTCAGTCTTCTAAACTGCTACACTTTCATCCTTTTATTGTCAAGTTATTTTTGGCCTTTTGTGGATGTTGACACCACATTGTTTGGTTTTGAAATGTTCTTCTATTGTTGCCTGTGGGGTGCCAGCCAGCAGTCTTCTTTTGCCTTGGAGTGCTCAGTTTTGTGGTCCAGAATATAGCGATTAAAAATAACCAAGTAATGGTTGACACAGAAATTCAACCAATCAATCATGCAGAGATTATAATGTATTATAATATGAAATAGGTATTTTGCAAACATTAAAAACATCCTCATCCATTTGAAATGACATCATCAGCATCACTATCACGCTCTCAAAATAGATAAACTCCACCATACTCGGCACAATCCTGGTGAATAATGTGTGCAGCTTGTAGTGTGGTTCTCTACTATATTCTTATCCACATACATTTACATACAGTATGAGGTTCCTTATCACTGCCTGACATGTGGGAATATTAACTCTGACAAACATATGATTAACATTATGGAATCTTTGCATACCCAATAACATCCTATAAGTGACTTAGCTCAGCGGTTGTTTTTATACCCACACTATAGGTGAGCTGTAAATGTGGGAGATAAAGAGACCTGCACATCTGTTGAGCACATTAGAAATGTATGTATCCGATTTGGATAGAAACAAGAGAATATGTAGCTCTGGATGTGCTGTTGTCCTGGGGATAATACAAATAGCACCTGGGACACAAAGATACGGTGCCTGGGACAATTCTGGGACAGCAGAGAAACTTGTCCTTACCAATGACTTTATTACATTTATGTGTCATGGAATGTGTATCATTTTAATTGTTAGGTGTTCAAATTTGAAAGAAACAGTAATTCAGCCAACAAAAAGAATAAACATTTAGGGTGATTTTCATTTTTTTATTCAGATATATGTAAGTGCAAGAAACAACTAGAATGGCAGATCAGAGTGAGTCAAAGCAGTCATGCAAGATACTGAAACAGTTATTTAACTACATTAATTATGTTGAATGAAAAAAGGAAAACTTTAAATTGGGACAGTTGAAAGTAGAATTTGGGACAGTCAAAATCTGTACCCTACTAAGAACATACTGTATACTCAACACCTGTTAACGAACAGCACTGCAGGGGGAAAATGCAGTCACCAAATAATTTGCATATGTATAAAAATAAAAACGACAACCTTAACTAGGGCATTTCAAGTTTATTTTACCTGAAACAACATTTATCTCTCGCCCTTTTTTCAATATGTGTATGCATGCTGTGTGCACCTCTATATTGGGTATCATATTAATAAGGCACAGTGCCATTATAATGTAGGTTTGCATCTTCTTTGTAGCTGAGCATTGAATTATAGATCATTTTACTTCTGTGGACATGTGGACAGCTCTCCACAAATCCCTCTGTAGCTGAATAGAGGCTTGATACTCCACAAGCTTAAATGAAACATGGGGAATGAAAGAAATTCATTTGTAGTGTTTTGCTTTTTGTAAACGAGCTGACAGTATCCTGGCATTCTGCTGTGTGTGGTTTGATCAGTTTCTTTCATCGGCCAGTTTTTGGCTGGATAAATCAAAGCTAGTTCTGTAAATAACATTACACTCATTCCAAAATGCTTGCTTCTTCCCCACTGGGGAGAGGGCTTTGTTTATTGTTATGGTGTGTTTGACAGTAATGGTTACTGCCCATTAACCAGACCCTGCAGGCTTGGCTTCCATCACTAAAACATTGAGCGCTGTTGAGAAAACAGATATAGAGAAATTAGATGTTTTATGGAACGTCTTTGCCCAACCTGTCTGCATTTTCTGCCTCCTGTTCTGTCATGCTTGGTATCCATGGGAAGCATACTTATCTGCTCTGTAAATCACACAAAAATCAGAAGCCAGAAGGGACACATTTATTTTATACATTTTATGATTGCGCTGCTATCTTAGCATTAAGTACTGCATGTGTGTTGATAGACAACCTACGCAGTGCCTAACAACAGACTGTCACAAAAGATGTTTCCCTTTACCTAAACCTGAACTAAGCCTTCTCTCTAATGTTCTATGCTCAAGCTGACCCCAACCAGTTATCTCTACTAGGCCTAACCATAACAGGACCTAAGACCTCCTCCAACTGCAGAGGGGGGCACTATAAGAAACTCTTTTTGAAGGGGGAATAGACTTTGACACTTGTTCTCAGCCTGCCAGCTGCTGTCAGTACAAAATTGAGCCCTGTGTTTTTTCTACTTATATAAAATTACTGTTCAATAACATTATCGTTATATTCCGTTTCTTTGCTTTGTTCTTTCACCCTGTCAATGTGCGTTCTTCCTGATTTCTTCCGCATGTGGCATTACTGTTGGGACAGTGAGTTTTACATCTGACATGTGGTGTGGACAGTGCTGCAGGCTAAACAGCTCTGTGGCTCACACACAGGGGATATCCATTGTGTCAGAGTGTAGGAGATGAAATTTTGAATTGGATTGGTATCAGAACTGCAAAGCTGGTATTGAGCCATTTCTAATTATACGATTTAAGTCTGAAAAGCACCCATCTGAAAACCGATTTAGCTAAGTCAGATACATACTGGACCAGTCAGTGAAACAAGGCAAAAGTCTAAATACTGATATAATTTGATGCCTCTCAAAAGCATCTTTTTAAAATAGACCTTGTTGATATGAAGTGAAACATGAATCTGCAGCTCTATTAGTCTCAAAGTTATACAGAAATAGATGAATAAAAATAGATGAATAAAATTGCCTTTGAAAGTTTTTTTTTTTTCTTAGTCAAAAGCAATTGACAAAAAAATTAAATGCTGCCATCTGTTGAAAAATCTAATTTCATTACATATTTAACAGCGTGGAAATTCCACCCTTCCCCATCAGCAATTATACCGTTTGTGTATCATTCTGCATATCAATTAGCCCTTAGCAGGTCAATTTTCATTTCAACTCCATGCCCAGTTGGTTGTATTTAAGAGTTACGTTGATGTGAATATGCTGTTACTCTGCTTTCTTGCTTTCATTAGATACTCAATTACATTTGAAAATTTGACATCACTGATCCGTGCCAAATATCAGAATTTATTCATATGAGGAATCCTTTGAAGCATTGGTGAAAATTGCTTTCACAAAATCTCAATTATTCACCATGCAGGAGTGCAGATTATCTGAATATAAAAATCTAGAATTGCTGCATTGTAATCGCTTGTTCCCTACAATAACATTTCAGAAATGGTTTAACAGAAAAGCATACACTGCATTAATGAAACACCATGCTGTAGGGTAACCCGCTCTGCTCTTGCCTTGAATTTTCTTGCTTTTCCTTCTGCATTCAGATTCTAGTTCATGTGGGCTTTCTGACAGAGGAGTCCGGGGACGTGTTCAGTCCCAAGGTGCTGAAGGGGGGTCCTCTGGGTGAGATGGTGCAATGGGCCGACATCCTGACAGCCCTCCATGTGCTGGGGCACAACCTCAAGATCTCAGTTTCCCTCAAAGAGCTGCATGGGTAAGTTTAGATTTGACTTATTCCTCTCTGATCCTGTTATTTCCAAGCTGTAGGCAGAACTGCTGCAGTCAGTGCTGCAGTCAGCTTTGCGTAGTGATGTTTCTCCCATCCAGGTTTAATGTGAGACTCTTTGGGGCATCTGCACAGTAATCATCTGTTGTTTTATGAAAGTGCAAACCATTAAGCATTCTTTTTAGCTTGCTTTGTTTTCCATAGTGCATGCTCTGCAAGTGATCAGCAGCCCAATCGCAGTCCTGTTGCCCACACACTGCTTTCGATCACCTTCGGCCACACAGAGATAAGCTATCTCCCCTTCCTGCAGAGTGCTGTTTCAGCCTGAGGGGCTTGACAGCATCTCTACACTTTGTGTACCTCCTTCCTGCCACAGCTCACTGACTCCAGTGTATGATAACGGGGGTTTGTCGCTCATCATCACAAACATAAGTGGTTGTGCCAGTGGACACACACACATACATGTATACCCAACGTGCCTTCCAGTCAGGCAGACGGTTTCATTCTTTCTAAAAATATAAGACTATTGATTGTCACACTAGCGTTTTCAGAAAGCAGACGTGCCCAGCCCTGCCTTGAGCATTTTCTCGACGCTGTGATCTTTCAGAGCTACTCGCCGGCTTCACGCCGGCTGGTCAGGAAAATGACCGTGTACAAGACGAGATTTGCTGTCGATTCTTTTCTACCAGTGGGTGGTGTGAAGCTGGAGCAGACAGGCTGATGATAATGTGCGCTTGTTATTGAGCACTGTATGTATCCATTGCTGTAGGGAAGAGGTAAGGGCATTGATGAATTAGAGCTGCCCTTTGATCTTGAATTTCAGGCCGTGAAGAAAAGCAGCTTTGATAAGAACAGGCTAGGGAGATCAGTGAGGTGTGGAAGATACCGCAGTGGGATTGCTTCTGCTGGCCGTGCTATTATTTACCCCACTAATTGGTGTCATGGTGTATTGAATCTGCGTCCGTTGGGAACACCATCAGAAATGTTTAGAAATTTGCACAAGTTCTGACAGAGAGACTCACACACAAAACATGGGCCAAGGTTAAGGCTATTACTTTACAACAGCTGAATATAGACTGTGTGTGTGTGTGTGTGTGTGTGTGTGTGTGTGTGTGTGTGTGTTTATGTTTATGCTACAACAGTTGAGATCTTAATGGTATGCTTTATGATGTACATTTATATAAGTGTGCAGTGGCGTTCCATTAGGGCTGATATTGGTCTATATTCATGAGGAAATGAAATGTTCAGCCTCAGAGAAAATATAATGGAGGGCTGAAATTGAAGTCAAGTGGCTTTATCAGGCTCGGACCATATTCCCTCTTTGCTCGCAGCCCCACAAAACACAACCTAGTGTACATATCTTTTTTTTTTATGGGATTCTTAAATTGGCCAGTTAATGGCAGATGCCGAACATCCATAAATCCCTCTTCCTGTGACTATTAATGAATAGAAAAAGGGAGCATTTTTCTTCATCCCTTATACTCTTACTCTCCCACACGCTATTAAATTGACAGATCGTTATGTGGGTTGTGCTCCCACAGATTCCCTCAGGCTTGTATCTATTTACATTTTCTACTCTTCACTTTCCCACCCAGGCTTTGGAAAGGAGCTTAATATCACGGGATGGCCTGCTGTGGTTCTTATGTGGACGGGATTGGTGATATGTTTAGCCCTTTTCTCCGATAGACAGATTGGCCACACTGGGAGCTTAATATACAGTGGGAGTCGAGCTGTTGGTTTGCAGCATAATTGCCTCTAATTGGCAACATTCATGCTCTCTGGTGGCTTCTTTGAGTAGTCACTTTGTCTGGCGTCTTTCCCTCGCTGTCCTGCTTACCCAAATCAGTTCTGCTCACACATCCCTCCTTCAGTCTCTTCTCCACTGCAAGATCTCTAGCTTATTTCTCCAGTAGATGCCTCACAAAGGCATTCTGTCCTTTCCACACACTGCAAAATGTTCTCAAGGGAACATCACTTATCACACCCTTTTGGAATAGTGTAGTTGTGATTGTTTAGTGAATGTAATTGTAATTATGATACAGTTGCATCAGTCTGTTGTTTCCTCAATTCCGTATATATGCAACATTTCTCAAACAAGGTTTATCAAGTGTTCAAACATTCAAACATAGCGCTGTGGAAGCCAAGCAACATCAGCTCTGCATTAATATTATATGCTGTTTTGCTCGCAATGTTTGTCACTTGGTCGGTCTAGAGCAAAATATGTCAACACCTTTTGGATGCACAGCCATGAAATGTATTCATGTTCCGCGGTGGATGAAACAGTGGCTTTGGTGACCCCCTGACTTTTCCTCCAGCTCCACCAGTAGGGACAGTGTTATCTCACATCTTTTGAAATGTATCAACACCTACGAGATGGATTAGCACAATATTTTGTACAGACAGGTGATGTGTCTTCATGACTTTGGTCATCCCCTTGACTTTTCCTAACCATGAGGTTCACATGTCTGTTTTTGTGTGAAATGTCTCAAGAGCTATTGGATGGATTACAGGGGAATTTGGTACACACATCGATGAGTTCACGAGGAAAAGAGTACAAGACAGATCCATGTAAAGGTTGAGTAGTAGTAATAGAACAGGGGAAGATGTGCAGTTCTGTCATCTTTCCTGGGTTTATTGTAATCGAGGTGGAGACTGAAGTGTCTGTGACATCATTTCTGTCTGTAACACCAGCGCTTGTCGCACACTGAGGGGAGGGCCCTACGGCAGTTTGCAGAGCGGCAAAGACAGCTGTCACTTCCGCTTGGGGATCTCCCCTCATCTCCTCTCAGAGCGACACGGGTAATTAGCCTGCGACAGAGCATGGCGTCTCAACACCTGAGGGGTGGTGGATGGGAGGTGGGGGATGGAGTGAGAAAACAGAAGAGAGACAGAATAAGGAGGGTGGAGGTGTAGCTGCAGCCTGTCAGGTTTAGCAACTTCTGTCAGCAGAAGGGAGAAGTGATGTATGCACACACTACCACCCAGTAATCTGAAGAAACTAAGATTTTAGTCCTGTGCTCAAAACCCACAGGATACATGATGGCTCCATACTCCACTTGCAGTCTCTCTCACGCTGATATTATTTCACTGTTTTCACATACTTCTGTATCCCAGGACGTGAGTGCCGCTGAGCGTAGACATTTTGCAGATGGCCGTTCTGTATCAATTATGTGTAGTGGGTTTATGTGGAGCAGTTGACAGAGCGCATTAACACCAGTCACCAGGTAATCTCACCTTGTTTCTCCCTGCAAACACAGAGACGTGCTTGAATTGTGTGATCAGTCAACCTGCTGGATGACAAGCGCTAACCCTAAAAAATAATTTAACAAATGTCAAATGGGAGATCACTTGCGTCTGTAATCCAGCAGCCTAGCCTGAAAGGTGGATGTAATGACAGGCGTGTGTAGGGCATTCTGAAGTGTGAAATAAGAAACCTGAAATCAAAGTCTTATTATACTGCCAGTCTCAGGTTGTGCTGATGCACTCTTACCCTGCAGCCTTCTGATTGATGTGTCTTTGTTTCTGTGCTTTGAGATGAAAAGCAAAACAGCAGCATTGTTAAAAATAGCCAGTATGGGCCATTAGTGAGATAACATCCCAAGGATTTGTTTTCAGTGTTGGATGATGACTAATTGAGGTTAACAGCCCAGTGCTTGTGTGTTGCAATTGACATTTGCGTGATATTCCTTAATTTTGATTACTATGGAGCATTTAGTTTCCTAAAATACAACTGCGGACAGCGTTTCTAAATATATGTTACCCTTAAGGCTTTTAACAGATTTTCACTTTAAAATACTAAATTTAGAAAGGACCAAAAATGTTTAGACCAATATTTTTTACACATATTTTATGTCTCTACACCCAAATTTGTTATATTTTCAGCAGCATAAGGACACTTTTTACCGCAGTTTAAGAAAATTAGGTCCTTCTCGTGATGTTGACAGCTCAGAAAGTGCTTCAAGAGAAGAAACTGCAAATAAGCTGCTAATTTTGCACTTCGGTCCCAAGTAAAAAAAAGTAAAAAAAAACTAAAATCACAGTTTACCCCACCTGTTGGTATTATTGATGTTTTTCCCCTCATTAATGCAGATTTATTTCCTGTTTTCTTTTTTAAATAGAAGGTGAAAATAATGAGCCCTGGTTACTCTCTATACATTCACACAGCTGTTGGACACAAAGTAGGAGACAGTGTTTCCCCTGCGCTGTGATAGAGACCATTTTTACAAGCTGTTTTAAGATGTGTTTTGAGCCAGATCTTGCACATCAAAGTGGCGCATCAGCCATATCTGATCATAACAGCATCAACATCTGAGTTTTTGTCTTTTCCTGCTATCCTGCTGTCTCAAGTGTCCGATTAGCATGCCAGACCCAGCTCCCTCTGCTTCACAAAACTTCCCATCAGCTCTCCTCTATGTCCATGTCATTCCCCTCACACTGCGAGCCCTCTCTGCAGCCGCCCTGCAGCCCTCAGTAAACTCCATGCCCCCAGCCTCAGCCCCTCATATGTGCCTGGAAATCTCCCTCAGCCAATTCCCCTCACTGCTGGACATGTGCGCCCTTCCTTTAAGGAGTAATGCAGTGTGACTATGGAGTCTCTTACACTCGTTTGTTTCTGTTGCTCTCTCCCTTTCCCCAACTGGTGAGTTGCCATGGTGCCAGTGGCCAGCTGTGAAACAGAGAAATTGTGCCCGATGGTGGTTCTCAAATAGCGTCCTGAAATGCACGCAAGCTGCTTTTGTTCTTCTCTTTGCAGTCCTTCTCCAACAACTTATTTTTCCTCTCTGAAGTCTGAGCAGGCCATCAAAGTCACTTTCATACTTTGTTTTTGCATGTGTGTCTTCATGAATAATGAGGATTTTATCTTATTAAAAAAAGAATTAAATAAGTTTATCCTGCTTGCAATTATTGTCTCTGTAGCCAGACCCTGATGTGCCTCCATGCCAACTCCAGCGTTGTCCAAAAGCTTTTAAAAACACATTTAGAAACATAAAGTTGTATGCAGTGACATATATTATTTATTATGATGAACACGGGCAGTGTTATTATGAAACAGCTCTCTAACTGCATTTCCAATATTTGAAGAGTAGCTCTGTGTCTGGTGGACATCTCTGAGCGTGCGCATGGATGTCTGTTTATGCTGCTTAGAGGAGTAAGCTATATTTGCTATGTTCATCACAATAATTGCAAAATGTCAACATTATGCAACGGTATGGCTCTTTTATGTGTTTTTAATAGTTGTTGGAAGACAGTGGAGTTGTAAATCATGAAGGGCATAGGCTGTATCAGGTTTTGGCTGCTCAGACTGTACTTGTTAGTGGGATAAATTCATTGTTGGTTTTGGTGTTTTTTATTGGGTTTGTTGATAAGATAAAATAATGTCAGTGTTATCCTTTAATCTTATGCTTGTGAGCATCTGTGTGGAAGATAAAGACAGAAAGAGAGAGTCGTTTGTGCCTGTATGTGTAAGCGTTCTGTATGTGTAGGTGTGCTTGTGTGTTACAGTACAGTATGTGTCTGCTCCCATTTCCACACTGCTGGCTCCTTAACGCACTTTAATCCCTTTACTTTTCCCTTAAAGTTTGCCTAGATTTGCATATATCCAATTAAAGCTCTGAACAGCAGCAGCAGAGTCACGCACAGTTCTGCGCTCAATCACTGTAATACATCTGCTCTCACATTAATGCACGTTGGCTCTAAACTATGAGGGTCCATACAGGTCATAATTCAAACTTAAACTCACTCAGTGAAAGCTCACACACACACACACACACATTCACATACTAGTGAAAGCACACACATCATTTATGCTACATACACATACCACACACCTGATTGAAAGAATGCACACAAACAACTATAGCACAAATTTCATCTTGTGCGAGTATGTATGTACGAGCTATTTTCGTATGATGTGTTCCCACAACCTCAACTGTAGTTTGTGTTTAGTGCTAATTAATGAGTGTTAGCATGCTAACACGCTAAAGTAAGGAATCGAGGAAATGTATCATTGTACAACGCAAGGTTGTATTACAAAATGAAAGTTTTCAGTCCCTTCATGCTATGCACAAAAAACAAAACACTTGAAATCAAACAATATATACAATTATTCATATACATATATACATATATGCTATTTGTAACTATAGATGCAGGAAATAATTCTGCAGTGCATTTTTTGAATTTGCATGTGGGCAAATGTAAACAGGCAGCCACAGGATAGAGATGATAATATGGTTTCATTTCTAAAAAGCAACAGTGTCCATCCACTTTGACTGTGCACAAAGCATCATCGCTGTAAATACATAGTCTGCCTCCTCTAGTCCTGCAATGGTGAACACGATAAACATATATGTCCTTTTAGCACTGTCATTGTTGTATATTCATATTTTGAGAGAGAATGTCAAAAGTTGTCATCTTGTCTGCTTTTCCGCAATCTCTAAAGCACTTTGTGATCTAAATAAAGTTTATTTTTTGCCTAACTGTGATAAGATCCTGTTAGCTGGATTGTATCCACCTGGCTGCAGCTGCAGCTTCGGTGAAGAGCACTTTTGTTGGTGTAAGCACTGAATTTGCGTGGCTGTGTACCTTTTTCAGTGACCGCAGCTTTCAGCTGACACCGCTTCCTTCCTCATTATCTCATCTACTGTAGGGGAACCGGCAGCCATGCCTGTTTCCATAAGGCTGCACAGCTGACTAAATATGTTCACTGTCCAAAGACAGATCGATAGGCTCTTGTTTTGCAGGTGTATTTATGTGTGTGGATGCTAGGTTGTGCAGGATGTGTTTCTGAACCAGGTAGCGAGAGAAAGAAGGAGTGTAATGGGTCATGGGTCTGTGACTACAAAACTGCAAAAACTTTCATGAAGTGGTTGTAGTTTGACAGCACTAAAAGCTTTCATATTTTCCAACCAAGACAGTTTGAACAGTATTTTCTCCACTACTTACTGCGCAAGTTTGATCATGTCTGTCTTGTACAGAGATGCTTTTCGGTGCTGTTGGTCACTTTTTCTTTGAAATTTCTGGCAGTCATTCATATTTAAACAGAATCCTTGACAGGGCTCTTTTTTTAAATTCTGTGATCAGAGAGAGTTTGGATATTTAAGATCCAGTCAATTTTCTATTGCAAGTAATTTAGTTTCATTATTTATTTTAAAGCGCTGTGGAAGCTACAGTAGATACAGTACATGTCATATCTTTATTACATTTTCTGCCAAAGCCAGTGGAAACTCAAAATCTTAAAATTACTTACTGGTTAGATAGGTGTTAGTTGACATTAGTGTCAATAGCCGCTCCATTAACTTAAAACTTAAAAGAAATGAAATCAAAGAAACTCCCCGATGCTGAATATAATGTCCTCAACAAGTAGTTGAAGTAGTTGTAGTGGTCCTACAGAACTGTATTATATTATGTACAGAAATAGTCTGTACCGCCTCACAATGTTTCATGTCACATTATCTTGACAAACTGCGTTTAGTGTAGAGTATTTTACAGATCTGCACATCCAACACGTCTTCTGCTGTACTGTTTTCGTACCGTGGTGTGACTCTGCTGAAGTTTGACGAAGTCATACTTTCTCTTGTAATAAAAACAGACACACTTGATTGCCTTTTTCTCAAATAAAGTGCTACCTTGATCCCAACTGAAAGCAGAGCACTCTGAAGCTGAGCTGTACTTTGTCATAGCAGACAACAAATATATGTCTCCCGTCTTTACTGTTTTTTGTAGCATAAGGTTCTTTTTTGGCTGTTCTTGTCTGGTTTTATTTATGCCTTATTATTTCAGGCAGCAGATTTGAGGATTTATATGGAGACTGATCAAGCCAGGCTGGTTCAACACGCAGAACAGCAATGCAATGCAACACCGACTTGCAATCTCACAGATTTTAATTGTATAATAAATATGCAAGAATATCACTGTCATTCACACAATGGCCCTGTGTGGGAAAAAAAAGATACAGAAAAAGATACAGAAACTAGATTAATACATACAGCAGGCTTGTTGTTGTTCCATCAGTATGTCTGAAATCACTCCATATTTACTATATACTGCACTATATTTACTGCCCACAACTTTTTTATACTGTATAGTGCCCTCAAAAATCCAGTTGAACAACAAACATCCTCACAATGCCATGCTCCTTATGTTTCACAGCAAAAATTACAGCTGTCAGTAATGATGCAAAATAATGATGATTAGTAGGTGTTTGAAATCCCAGTTTAGTGCTCACTATTGAGTACCGTTTATTATGTTGTAAATAGCCAATGAGTGAACAATTGATACATTTTTAACAATGAGGGACGCACACTGTCTCACTTACTGCTGACATTTTTTTTATTTTATTATATTTACAATGTCAGTGTGACCCTCATTAGCTATCTGTCAATATTTTTATATATAGGTTGGAGGAAGGTGCAACTCTAAAACAATGAGGGACTCCCGCAGACTGTGTATATATTTATATGTTATTTATGTTATGCTAATAAACTTACAATGATAAAGCTTGCTTGTTGATGTTAGACAGGAGTAATGTCTTTTGTTTTCACTGTTAGTTTAGCGTGTTAACATGCTAATATTAAATAATTAGCACTTAACACGAAGTACAACTGA
Source organism: Dicentrarchus labrax (assembly GCF_905237075.1). NCBI lineage: Eukaryota > Metazoa > Chordata > Actinopteri > Moronidae > Dicentrarchus > Dicentrarchus labrax. Next base: position 1,919,562 of record NW_026136722.1, on the reverse strand, counting down.
TGCTGATGGGAATGTAATTAGTTTTACAGATATTCTGTCATAAACCAAAATATTGGATAAACTGAAACTTTGACCTAATAGTGGCGCTAGATGAAAGTTTGGAGGGTGGAAGTTATTACAATTCATCCTCTGGGGACCATGAATGTGTGTACCATATTTCACAGAAATTCATCCAGTAGTTGAGATATTTCAATGAACAGCAAAAATGTCAACCTCATGGTGGCGCCAGAGGAAAAAGTCAGAGGATCTCCAGAGTCAGCAGGATTCATCCTCTGGGGACCATGAATGTCCGTACAAAATTTCATGACAACCACATAGTTGTTGGGATATTTCAGTATAGACCAAATTAGTGGACCGACATTGCCACCCCCAGAGCTATTCTGCAAACAAGTCTGGCAAGAAAATGCAAGAGGAAATAAATGCAAAAAGCACTATTGTGGCAGTCTTGAAGCCAACATTTATGTAGTAAGTGCTTGGATGACATCATGACAGAAGCAGATTCAGCACAAATAATGCTTGAAAGCAACCATCCCTAAAGATGTGTGATTAAATGAACGCACTGCATGTCTCAGATAATATGTGTGTTTTTGCGTGTGAGTCTGAACAACTTGTGCAGATAAATTGGGTGACTTCCCCTTGCGAGACATCGCTGCCTTATAGCGCTGAATTCTGTATTGTTTGGTTGAATGGCTCTGCCGTCGTTTCGCTGAGAGCACTGACATGCTTCACAACGCAATTGGGCTCTTTCATTCTTCCTGTCTTCAACACTCTGTCTCTTTCCCAACCACACTCAATTCATACAAGCACCCACTAACACACGCACACACATATCTTCATAGAAATGGCAGAAATTGCAACTACGAAAAGTAGGACAGTCCCATCGAAATCAGTTAGTCACCAGATAATTTTTTTAGCATCTTGGTGGGTGAAAGTATTCCAATTGATCTATTTTTTTATAGTTGTTTTTATGGGCAATGATCTGTCTTGACTGTAAAATGACCCCATCTCTGTCATCAATATTCCTTTGCATCTTATAAGTGCTAAATTGGAAGATTCCTCTGGAGAAGTTCATTCACATGTGCAGGGTAAACAATCCTGTAACCCATACTGACAAATAAATTCTATAAATTGATAAGTGGAAACAATTCTGTGACTATTAACTGTAGCGCTACCAGTACCAGTGTAAAGGCTTGTCACACTAGCACCACTCTGCTAATATTTCCTCCACGTCACAGTGATTTTCATTGAAGCCTGTGCAGCTAACCACTGAAAGAATGCACTTCTAGTTCCACTCCACCCGTATGCTTGCATGGCCATCGAACAGAAACGATATTTTCGTGTACAACAAAATTCGACATACAAACTGCAGCACTGTCATGGAGAGGGGCATTTCATGGCTCCGACCAAGCTTTTAGATGTACAGAATCTAATCTGAGAGGCTGTTTGAAAGCCAAACACTTTAGTTCTACCTGAGTATCCCTGCAGTGTTTCAGTTTTGCCCAAATAAGTTTTTTCCATTTGTGAGATGGTTTTTCAAACTCTCCCAGGGAGCAAAATCAGCTTTTTCTCTTTTTCCTTTTAGTTTTGTGTGCTTTGTCTCTTCGTGGCTTTACAGTGATCGTTTATATGCAGCTGTGAACGCTGTTTGGCTCAGTTCCACACTAAAAGCACACCTGGCCCCTCTGCAGGTTTTTGGGAGTCCCTCCAGGAAGAGGAAGCTGCCCTCTGACCGGACCTCTGCCCTTTGACCTCATCTACACCGACTACCACGGCTTGCAGCAAATGAAGCAGCACATGGGTCTGTCACTGAGGAAACACAAGTGAGTCTTTTGTTCTCTCTGTCACTTTCTATGTGTGTATCTCTTCAAAAACTGTCATTTTTGTTTCTTTGCCAAGCTCTAAGAGCAGTGTTTGTTTGTTACCAGTAATTGCCTTTCTGATGAAACACTTCACTATTGGCTTATTGACTTGCTGGTGTAACAGGCTGGTAACTTTACTGTGCATCAGCAGAAATCTCCCTTTGGGGGGGATCCAATTTGGCCTCTTTACACAGTGATCAATCAACCAGGTTCAGGCTTCTGGGTTGATGTCACTTCCTTTTTGCAGCATCTCAAACTCTGCTATTTATATGCATCGCACAGAAAGGTTTGACTAGCTTGTCTGCTTAAAATTAATGAGTTAGCCTGTACACAAGTGCATAGCTATGTACTATGATAAAATGCAGCATTTATACAAGCTCAAACAACATCACACACAGTTCGGAGCGGGTCCAAGCTCTGTTCTTCCTGTAAATCCAGTTGGTAAAGTTTTTGCACTGTTGTTCCAGCTGGGCAGCACCGGAGCTGTCACAGTATAAAAGCAAATCCTTTTTTTTTTTCGCAGAGTTTACCGCAACTCTTGGAAGAAAACATATTTATGAAAAAGGAAAAGGGTAAAAGGGAAAAAAAAAACGTTATAGCAGCATGAAAATAATGATAATCATGTGGGGTGTGAGATTATATTGTGAAGCCTTATTGCAGTTTGTTTTCATTCCACTGTTCACACTGAATGCTTAAGAGGAGAAGCTGCTACATTCATTAAATAACTCAGCAGCAGACGCACACATTTCACGATAATTCATCCTGATTCTCCTGCATTTTGGATTCTCTAAAACAAGGTCAGCTGATCGACCGGCACTCCTCAGCTGTCACAAAGTGACAGACCAATACTTTAATTTCCTCTCCTGCCATGACACTGATTAGAGATGCAGGGCATTGATACATCTTCTCAGATTGGATTACATCAATTGATTTTTGACTTCCCAGAGTGAATATTCACTGCTGATAAAGTGCTGATGTTATTTTCTTTATGTCTTCTCTCAAGTTGCTCATTGCAAACCGAACGCATAATGTTTCCTGTCCTCCACTCTGTTTTTTTCTGTTTGAGTTTGATCTGGGAAGACACTAACACGGCAAACTGATGTTTTCGTGTTGATGCATGTTTAGCGGTGCCGTCACATAATCAGAGAGAATTTTAAGCATTTTTCAGCCTATCCAAAGAGACACATGGCAAGAGAGTTTAGCGTCTCCTTAAAATGTATTTCGGAGAGCAGCATTGGTCCATGCAGGAGGGCCCTGCTGGAACAAGGCTGTGATTTAAGCCTCAGACGTCTCACCTTAAGGCCCGTGTAAGCTCTGCTCAGTGAGGGGGGACTGGCAGGGGGACATGGATATCCATCACCGCTGACAGCTTTACAAACCAAGACAACTGAACAGTTATAGTGCTGACACGAGCTCTCATAAGTCAAACTGAGAAAAATATTCTTTGCTTTTATATGGCTGTCATGTTGTTGCTATGGTCTAATTCTCTGAGCATAGTATTATAGAGACCCATTGTTATTGTACATTTATGTGCTACATGTGGTGATTAAACCAAGCTAATGGAATTATTTTTTCATCATTTTTGACTTTTTTGTCTCACTCATTCAAGGGAATATTTTTTAAAAGCGAGAGTAATCTTGTTCTAATTTTAGCTCATCCTCTTTCTTATTTTGTCCCAGGTGCCACATCCGAGTGATTGACACCTTCGGCACTGAGCCTGCTTACAACCATGAGGAGTACGCCACGCTGCATGGCTACAGAACCAACTGGGGCTACTGGAACCTCCACGGCCAGCAGTACATGACCATGTTCCGTATGTATTCTTCAGGTTCTCTTTGCTCTTAACTGAGGTTGAGGATCTGCTTATGGGAACATGCAGTGTTGTGAAGTGTGCAAGCAGACATGCTTACGCCTCTGTTTATGTGACTGAGAGTGTGAGCAGATTGTGCGATGCTCATAAAGTCCTCAGGCCGTAACGGGCGAGGCTTTGGGTGCACAAACAGAACAGAGAAGTTGTTCAGAACAGCTGTGCCAGTGCAGATGCCTAAAGCCACCTACTGTGACCAAACACCACCAGCCACACACACACACACACACACACACACACACACACACACACACACACACACACACACACACACACACACACACACACACACACACACACACACACACACAGTTACAGCGTATTTGGTGAAATTGGTGGAAAAAGAAACTTCAGCTGTTTCTGTAGCCTCCAATTAATTCAGCGAGAATGGGCAGCCCTGCTGTTTCCAAAATACTTACTGTTATCACAAAGCCCGACACTGTGAAAGATATCAGCTTTCATCTCAGGTTTGAAAATTGCCTGAAATATACTGTTTCTTTTTCGTTCGCCTTACATCTCCGTGCTGTAGTAGGTTTCCTTTTGTGTGAGCTACTATTCATAGTCCCGTTTTGTGTGGAAACTGTTTCACATTAAAGCTCCAATTCAAAACTCTCAGGTACTATAAAACTACAGCAAAGATGACTGAGATGAAACTGTTGCATTTCACTTCATTGTTGGTGCACAATGAAAGCGAACCAACCAGGTGAAGTGAATGCAAATACATGACATTGTTTATTTAAGTGCATTTAAGTTAGCAGTCAAAATATGGGTTTTTAGCACACACTGCCATACAAACTAATGAAATAATTCATCATAAAACACTAGGAATTTCAGCTCTGCACAATCCCACAGTGCTCCTTTTGTTCTGTATTCTCTACATGCACAGCAGTCTGGATCTCCAGAGCAGCTCCTTTAGTTTAATCACATTTTTCCTGAGACATGAAATTGGACTTGTAACGTTGTATTGCCAATTGCTTTGTTTGTCCTTGGCAGCCCACACTCCTGATAACTCTTTTATGGGTTTTGTGGCGGAGGAGCTGAATGAGACGGAGAGACTGAACATTCAACGGAACAAGGTCAACAATATGGCTGTTGTGTACGGCAAAGAAGCCAGCATGTGGAAGGTCAGTAGCACACAATAACCCTTGTAAAAAATGTCAATACATTTTGTAGCATCTTTGTGATCTGTGAGAGGAGATTATTTATTATTAGGATTTATAACGTATTGGTATTGTGTTGTTTTTTTAAGAGTGCTATTATGATTATTGCTATAGCTACAGGTGCCAGTTAATTAGGTACACCTAGCTATAACTGAGTCGGCCTAATACAAAAGTCTGTAATACATTTGTGGTGTTGAATTATATTGTGTTACATTGACAGCTGTTTGTAAAATTAGAAATGTTGTCCACAGCATTTACATAATTAAAGGTAGATTATGTGATCTAATGAACTAGAAACTGAGTGTATTATTACCGTAGAAAGGGATGTGAAATGTAAATTGTTAACAGTTCAGTTTCAAAGGTACCAGCTGAACATGGTTTATAATATTCTTTAAATCCTTACAAGGCAGTGTAGGATTGTTGTTAAAATCTGTATTCAGTTTTGACACCGCCAAAGTATTACTAGAACAATGATTAAGGGCGGAGGTTTTCAAACTGCAAGGCATTCCTCCCCAGGGCAGGAGAGGTGAAAGGGAGACGTGAGGCAAAGATACTGCGGGAAGTGAATTTGAGTCAAAAATCAATACTACTTCTTGGAGTCATAACTGACGTCAAATCTGAACATACACAAACGATACACACATTTTTAGATTCAGTTTGACTTACACCTCCCAAGGATATCATAATCCGATGTCCATCATAAATAAATCCGTAAATCCACTTAGAAATTCTAGAAAAAAGATGCTCCTTATATCCCAGAGCTTGCCTGAGAATCGTCACAATTTTAAGTTTTTTCCAGTAGTAATCAAGTGATAGATCTATATACATCTATGGGTACATGCAAACAGGAACTGCTAATAGCTAATTCAGCCTGATTTAGGGGAATAGAAATGAATGAATGAAACATAGGCAGGTTGGCATGTGTAATAAATTTTTTGCATCCTCTAAATCTGATAAAATCAGGATAAATGTGAAGTTTGGAGAACTTTTGAATATCACTTTTCTAAGCAAACCTTCACAACATATTCTGTGAAACACCCACTAGATATTCCATTTCCTGCAAATAAGTTACTCCTCCAGGAATTTGGCCTGAAGTGTGTTGTTTAGGGTAAATTTTCCCTTCGAGCTACTGGCAAGGTTTCTCACTCTTACTGTATCTTTGAAGTGTGCTACAGCCTCCCCCAAGGTTTGGTTTACTTGAATCTGACTGAAGCTTTGTTCCTACACTGCCATAACACCTCCCTGTTTCTCAGAACAACTGGAGCTGCAATGTAGCATTTGTTGGTCTGAAATATTGCAATGTAAAAGCCAGTGTGTGCAGTGTTGGTCTCTCCAGACAATGAATATCACCTCATTGTGAGCAGTCCTCAGTTTGTGAGAGATTTGGGGTCTGTAAAGGTCCTATGAGAGGAAAAATGACTAATACTTTATGTTGTATTCTCTTTCTCTACATCTGCCTCTCTCTACTCACTGCCCTCCTCCTCATACTGTTCTCACTTTTTTACTATTCTGTATTCATCATCCCATGATGCATCATTGATGGATGCACACAGCTCCAGGTAAGTACATCTGCTTTTCACAGGCATTCTCCAAATTTTAAAACTCAAGACTTTTCCTTGAGTTTTAGTTGATTAAAAATGATGTTAAATGCCTTTCTTTGTCATCAGTGATTTGAAAACATCAGATTTCTACACAGTCAGGGAAGGTAAAAGTGTGCATCCTGCTCATAGTTCAGTTATAAAATCCCAACGCACCACAGAGCATCTCTCCTGCCGGGCTTCTGTCAGCCATGAGTCAATCATAGAAGACGGTGGTAGAGGAAGTTGTCAAAATTGTTCAAAAGTGGTTCAACCAATATCACTGAGAGTCAGCAATGGAGCAGAGAGCGTCAGTGGCAGCCCTATAACCTATAGCCTAACTTATATATTAAAAAATATCAGAGACTTTTTAGTGTCCTCAAATATTTAAAATATCTCCTAACATCTAGATATATTACTAAAAATTTGGACTTCTGTAGCATAGTGGAACATCATATACAATGTTTACTATATTTAAACAAGATTTAAATGAATGAATGAAGTTGGCATTTTAGTCACAATTAATTTTAACTTGTGTAAATCCAATAATGTTTGATTCTCAAAAGAGATTTAGAGTATTACTTTTAGGAAAACAGAGTGATTTCATCTCCATGTTGCTCGAAGACATAAAAATGTCCCAAGATGAAAAATGAGGAATAACACTGTGATGACATTTATAAATGATTTATGCCTTGAAGACATAGCATTAGTGAATAATTCATAAAATTCCCCCAGAAACACTTTTTGAGATAAACTAATTCAGTTTTACGTCAGTGAAATGATTCAAGCAAACCGTCTGCACGGGGAAGCACAGAAGATATACGTTTGGCTTTGATAACGTCACAGGTTGTGATAGTTACCAGTTATCAGAGTGATGATGTTCACGCTAACAAGAACAGACTCACCTCATTAGATCTGCTTTCCTCATTTCAATTAATCAATACTCACTGGTGTGATACTCTTGCTCTCCCCAAAACCTTTGGGCTTTTTTTCCCCGTACCCTTTCAAGAATGCTTGCGTAATACTGATGTATCTATTCAATTCATTTAACTGATCATAGTGGGAAAAACCTCAGTGTGTAAAATAAATAGGAATGAGCTAATAGCTGGCATCCTCAGATATTCTGTCTGTGCAGTCAAATGGGACAAATAATTTAATGTTAATACAATCAGTTTATAAAAACAGACATCATCATGGTGCATGCTGCTCAATAAGACAACATTAGACAACTAAAAGCTCTACAAAGAATCTGCAGGTCAGACAAATATTAGATACAAAAATATGGTAAGATGTGCCAAACACAAAGGGAGCTTAAACTAACCAAGAGGCATATGGTGGATGAATGCCAATGAAGGTGACCCGCCTTTGTTGAAGGGTTTGCGATAATAAATTTGTTACTTCACAGGGGCCCTTTTGAAGCACTTAACTCATTGTCCCTGCCCCTGTGTGTGTGTGTGTGTGTGTGTGTGTGTGTGTGTGTGTGTGTGTGTGTGTGTGTGTGTGTGTGTGTGTGTGTGCGCGTGCGTGTCAAAGGGAAAGGAAAAGTTCCTGGCCATTCTGCATCGCTACATGGAGATCCATGGGACAGTGTACTATGAGACCCAGCGTCCCCCAGAGGTGCCAGCCTTTGTCAAGAACCACGGTCTGCTGCCTCAGCAGGAGCTGCAGCAGCTCCTCAGAAAGGCCAAGGTGGGAAGAACATTACTGAGGCTTTCATGAGCTCAGAAAATGCTTCGATGTTTGCACACACAAAATGAAATGCTTTGATAAAGTTTTTATACAAGTCTTACACAAGTGTTGACCTGGATATGAGCAGCTCGGTGTATAGACTCATGATCTCCTTTTCATTTTTCTGTCAAGCTGTTCATTGGATTTGGCTTCCCCTACGAAGGTCCCGCCCCTTTGGAGGCCATAGCCAATGGTTGCATCTTCCTACAACCCAAGTTTAATCCCCCTCACAGCTCTCTGAACCATGAGTTCTTCAGAGGGAAACCCACCTCCAGGAAGGTAGATGCACTTGTCAGCACTTTCACTAGTTTTACTTGGTGGTTAACAACGTTGGTACAGAATAGTCACACACACACACACACACACACACACACACACACACACACACACACACACACCAACGTACTTAACAACAATCGACCCATTTTAGAATTTGCATTACACAACACAAATAAATATGCTGTCTTTTCAGATCTTGACTTCATTTGTTGTTTTATTGTGATTGTGAGCATTTATTCCTCCCTCAGGTGTCCTCTCAGCATCCGTATGCAGAGCAGTACATTGGCAGGCCGCATGTCATCACTATCGACTTCAATAACTCTGAAGAGTTTGATGCAACCATCCGTGAGATCATGAGGATCAATGTATGTCAAGTTTTTAGTGTTTGTCTTCCAAACTCAGCCCTACTCATTCAAAATAATGTTCTCCTAATATAAGAGTGCACCACAGTACATTTTTCACTGCTGCATAATGACAATAATTATTATTATTTGCTCTCGCACACTTTACAGTCTAGTTTGACCCACTTTTGAAGCCCTCAGCCTTTAATAGAGCTCTTAATCATAGCGCCCGACATTACAGCAAAATGCTTAGCTGGCTGCCTTTCTGCTCGCCGCACTGCTAATTGCTTGAGATATTGAGCGGCTCAGTAGGTAAACTGTGCCCACACCTGGGTTTACATGGCAGCTTTCCAAAGGCCAGCCCCACAGGCAGTGAGCATTATCCGCAGCAGATCATATTAATCAATCACGCTGTGCTCAATCTGTCACCGGAACAACACAGAGCCACGGCCAAGCCTCTTGCAGTGCCAAGATGCATGTGTGCCTCTACCTGCCAGGTGTGTTAAATAGACCTTGTGTTTTCCTGCTGATAGAGGCAAAATGAAGTACCAGTTGTGACTCTGGTAAATGCTTAAAAATTTGATCCTGGGGGAGGGGAAAAGAATAGTAATCACACAGGCTGACTCACTCACTCAGTGACTGGCAAGTTTCACCCTACAATTTTAAAATATTAAAATGAAGAAAATATCTTGACCTGATACCTGAGCCTACATGTAAATTTGATTCAGACCCAGTTGAAAAACAGCACATATCATTTGTCTTATGCAGTAATAGTTGAACTAAGTTTGGACACTAGCACACCTGACTAGTTGTGGAAAATATCAACACACCCAGACAAATTCTTAGTAGTGTATCTCATAGTTAAAAACTAAAAAGATGGGAGGTTATGTGTCCGCCCATTTCATGTCTGGAGTCTCTTCTGGTTGCCTGGCAACGGCTTAGATTTGTCACACTTCGGTTTTTGTATTGATTAAAGAAATAAGCTATAACATGTAAATTAGCAAGCTCTAGAGGTGCAGGTGGGTGGATTTTCCATTTCCAGTCTAAGCTAACTGACTGCTGGCAGTAGCTTAATGTTTACCCTCCAAACATAAAAGTGGCTTTGAGCATCTAACTTTTGATAAGACATCAAATAAGCACATTTCCCAAAACTGTTATTTTAACTTGTATAGTATTTGGATAATAGTAGTATTGTATATTTGATGCAGTGTTTATGTTCTAATATTAAATTGTACATATGTAAATACTTTTCAGCACAGCACAATTTGCCATTTTGACATGAAATAGTAGGGTAAACACAGGTGTTACCAATGATAACAATTATGGTTTTGTTCCACTCAACCAGAGTCAGGGTGCTGCTATAGTGCATGCTGGCTCACTGGTAGTTTACCCTACGTCAAAATGGCTGCTGTGAAAATGTTCGATTACTAGTATGGGTACCATATATTCAAAGCCAGTTCCGCAAATAATGTTTACTCAACACATTTTTGGATAAGGGTTGTTCATAGTGCTGCGGCTCATGTTGTTGATGTTTGAGCTCAAGAGCTGCCTGCTCATCTCAAACACTGTTGCCTCAGATTTTAATGGCACCATGGCAACAGTGTATGATGGAAATGAGGAAACAGGCAGCTGATAAAGAAGCACTAAAATGTCTGTGACACCTGCCCCATCTCACCCGCCAGCTAGGTTTGCGTGCCTTTTTGTGGACATGGTTGCACCCAGCAGAACTCACTTCAGGAATTTTATGTCACTGATGACAGCATGAAATGATGAATGTTGCTCACATATTTTTGTGGCCGAGCAATGCAATCAGTTTAGGTATATAGATTGCACAGTCATTTTAGAAATGTTTTCCACTGCTGAATTCAAATCGCCTTCTATGACGATTTTTTTTTTCCTTCTCTCTCTGATTCTATTATATAAAGATGCCCAAAAGGCAAATTGCATTGTGGAATAGCTGATGAAGTGCCAGATACATTTCATTAAACTCAGATGAAATAAAGTAATAAGAGAGTGCTAAAAGGAACACAACACTAAAAGGAACCATTTATCAATTTAAAAGCCTGAGTGCTTTAGTGGCCTGATAGTAAACAATGAGATCTCACTTTAGCTACCAGAGGAGACATTCAGAGGGGATTCTTCACTGGAAATCCTGACAGGATGTATCCTATCCTGATATATTTCATAATTATGTATTCAATCAAACCACAAATAGGTTTCAAAATACAGTTATTAATATAAACCTGTCCCTTCCTGTCACCGCTATGTTCTCTATGAGGCTGTTAGCATAAAATACTGTGCAGATGAGAAGATATTGATCAGTGCTCTCTCAGTGAATTATAATCAATTTCCTGCCATCAAAAGTCAGACAATAAGTGACAGGCCTCAACAGTGATGCTGATAACTGCACCCAAAGGACCCACAATGCACAAAAACAGAAGCCTCCTCAGTGCTGGATGACCAGTGGTCCGATGTCAGTTTAATCCATTGTTTGACATATTGATGTTGTCATCACTAAAAATAATGAAATCAATTTTCAAAGCTGTCACCTGTGATGTATTAGGTCATTGATTTTAATGTGTGGCTTGTGGCATGATATAAGCCATTCACAATTACGCTAATGAATATGTCAGCTTTGATTAACTATCAGATGCTCGGTTCCTGTAATTACAATGGCTTGGTTCTGTGGACACACACCCTTTCTCTCTCTCTGCCCCACCTACTGTTTCTTCATCTGCGTGCACATCTGTGTTTGCAGGTGGAGCCATTCCTGCCCTACGAGTACACCTGTGAGGGGATGCTTGAAAGAGTTCATGCGTACATTCAGAACCAGGTGGGTCTTAAAACTCAACCCAGATCAGCGGGCATGCTGGTTAGGGTCGTAAATGAAGAGAAGTTATTTGTAGGTGCAAATGTTGCCTTCCGGCAGATGGGGTCGGTCACAGTTTGGTGGTGTGAATAGAACTTAGAAATAGATGTAGAATGTGAGCTGGAACCACAAGATTTATTCTGCACCCTTGAGTAACCTGTGTTTATAATAGACCAGTGCAGTGCAGGAGTTTGTGACTGAAATTATTACAGCTTAGCTCATAAATAATATCACTAGATTACCATTGTAATCATTGCTACAAAGTGTAGTTAACATTAAAAGGAATGGTCTACTGATTTTACCCATCAAACTCAGTTTATTCATCATGAGGAGCACTACTCGCCTGTAGGATCCAGTGTTTTTGGAGCTTGACTCATAATTTTGGCTAAGTCAAAATACCCTGGGTCTCAGATTTACTTTGCAGAACTTTTTGTCCTTGAGGTCTGACAACTGTGTTGAATGTGTGAACTGTTTCATGCAGACATTAAGAGTTCATGTAAAGTAATGCATTAAAAAAAAAAAAAAAGTCAGAATTGTTTATTGCCAAGTAGGTTTTTACACCTACGAGGAATGCATTTGTTTTGTTTTGTTCAATTTACTTAAGATGTGAGGTAAACGGTTGCCATAAAAAAAAAAACGAAAATTTTAAACACTTGTTTAAAAAGGGTTGGAATTGGTATTTGAAGTTGAATACATTAAAAGCCAAATTATTTGTCCTTAATGTCTGCAGTGAAATCCACCATTCCCCACCCTACTTGCATTTGCAAACAATAAATCTTCCTTACGACAGTGGGTGCCACAACCATACAGGGATGACCGCTTTGTCCTTTAGCAACACAACACTATTGGCTACCGTGATAAGTCCCCCCCCAGCTGCCGGTTTTTACAGGAAATAAGCAAATAGCACCTTTTCACATTTCCTGTAGACTTTAAAAGGTGTTCTTGCTTCCTTCCTTGGACTCTTGCTTGTGTGGGCCAGACACTTCAGGTGCAACTGCTCGGACACATGGCCTTCTTACCAAACTGACATTTCCAACCACCTACAGTGTCCCCATTTCAAGGATGGGTCTTGATGGGTGTAAATGCAATACTAGGACAGGATATGAATGTGGGAAGTAGGCATAACATAGCAAGTGTGGCAAGGGCAGTTAGGGGAGAAAGGGGAAAAGACCTGGGGAATTCCACCACAGGAAATTAAATGTTGTTTGGCTAATTAATGAAGGCACACAGGCTCTTATTTGATTAAAAATACTTGGTTAATCCAAAAAAAAAAAAAAAAAAAAAAAAAAAAACACCCCAATAAAATATTTTAACTATTAGTAAAAAATAAATAAAAATCAGTCCAACCTAAAGTAACCAAAACTAAAAAGGAGTGTGCACTTAGGCCACTTTTGGAGAGGCAGACTACACTAAGGAGGGCCCAGGGGTGCTACCTCTAATTCACCTTCAGTGCAACACAGCAATCCTCACAACAAACAGGCGCAGTCTACAAATGTGTCCCCATGCTCTTACTCACATGAATCAAGAGCAGGGATCTCACCACGAGTGCCTAGCCTCACCACAATACGGTCCTCAAAAACAATTACCAACAAATAACCACCCACTTGGTCAACAAAATAAATCAGCAAACAAACTAAATGTAAGAATGAGCACAACAGGCTAAATGAGCACAACAAACTTAACTTATGAGCAAGCACAACAAATTAGGCTTCTGAGCAAAACAGCAGTAATCAGATGAGCCTATAAATAAAAACGAGAATGAAAGAGGCTCACCAGATTACATACAATACATTTCCTTTTTTAATGTTAACCCTGCTCACCACCTCTGGTTCAACAGGTGGGGAAGGCCACAAACAGACCAGCAGAGAATCCCAAACAAAGAGCAGTCTGAAATATAGAAAAGCTGACTCAATTGACAGAATGGGTCTCTAAAAAAGCTGGAGCACCTAACAACCACAGCAGAGACCAGGGCTGCGTTTCATTAGTAGTTCCACTTCCCTCGTTCACTTCCCCTCAGCCCTTGGTATAACGTAACAGCATACGTCGCACGGAGGCCACTTGGAGCGCGGAGGGAAAGTGGGCGGGGGAGGAGCGGGGGATTTAAATGAAACGCACTTGCCCTTACTCTGCGTTATAGCGGCAATGACGTTAACTGCAATGCATTGTGGGTGATATCCACCTCGGAGTGACCATCGTTGTTCACTCGCTTCCTCAGCCCTCCGAGGGTCCATCTCACCAAGTTCAATTCAGTTTTCCAGACAATTGGAACGACATTTATGATGGAGGCGGGGATTCCCCCGAGGGCAAGTGCCGAGGGCAAGTGAACGAGGGCGTGTTGAACGACTAATGAAACGCAGCCTATATCAGAGCCAAAAGGAAGGAGCGTCAGCCAGCAGGTGGCTTATATAACCTGACCTGATTAGGAGGTTGGCTGGGGGAGGAGTCAGGGATGGGGCTGCAGACACTAGACACAGATATTCCCCCACCACACATGTATCCCTCTGCTCATTAGCTCAGTCTTTATTGCGAGGCGTCTCAGCTTCATTGTTGACAGAGGGCTAAATTGGCTCTTTTCTGAGGCCCGGACTACTCTGGAGGGGCTTGGTGTTGGTGCATGATGGATCCATGTTCCTGAGCCAGTCTATTCCCCTTTTAAGTCTGTCTGAAGCATTTTTTGTTGTTTATCGTTTGTCCAATCTTTTTCTCACTCAAAGTCTGATACTTGAACTTGAATCTTTTGTCCCCCTGCCCTGCTTACCTTGAAGGTTGTTTTTTTCCGTCAAATGTGAGGTGATGACCGTATTCACATCAGCCTACGTTTGGAGGAATTTAAACAAAAGTTTTCACAAGTTCAAAGAAGTGTTGGATGGATAATAGATAATAACTGAAGAACTAAAACAGCTATTGGATTTTTGCACAAGGTCTTCTCCGTAAAGCATATATATGCGAATTGATCTGAATTCAGTGAATATACTGAACTTCTATTTTCTGGGCTTTCTCAGTCGCTAGACCTCAATATTAATTCCTCGGCTACACAGCTTGGGTCAGCTATTAAAGCCCGTGGAGGCGCCAGCTGCAAGCTTAATAAACTAGCACGGTGACTAATTTTTCAATGATGGTCCTCATGGACGGCGATGAAAGAGAGATATAACGCTCATACATAAACATAGACCTGTTATCCAATCTCTAACACACATCAAAACGGGAATTAATCAATAATAGTAAAAATAATCAAGACATGATGTTGTTGTGTATTTTACTGTAATCCAGGGTATAAACACTCCAAACACGCACACATTTACTGTATATTTACATGCATTGTTGTCCTCTGGTACATCTATCATGCTGGGATGTTGGTATAGTGTCTGGCAGTGGCAGGTTAAGGAAATGTGTTAGCCTCTGCTCTGCTCTGACACCATCTCTTCCTCGGCTGTCAGCCACACACACACACACACACACACACACACACACACACACACTCAACATGCCGTGACCGACTGAGACTGTGACTGCCCGCCTGCCGTGTACTAGGTCAGACTCCCAATCAGACTCTCTTTCTCTTTCTTTTCTCCCACTTTTCTTAACCTTTTTCTTTCTCCGTGTAGAGACTTTTCCAATTTTATTTCCAACTTAAGTCACTCACACACTCGTTTATTCCTATCTTCCGACTGAATCTCTCATCCTCGTTATCTCTCACCTCTGTCCCCTGGCAGAGCTCCAGTCCCACTGTGACCCTCGTATGATATACTGGCAGCTGAGTCTCTTTCACTATTAATATTGTCTGTATGATGCCATGTACACCCAAGCACACATAATGTATTTCACTCTTTTCCTTGCCCCCATTATTTATTTTATTGTATACTTGTGGAGAAAGCATTCGAAAAATTACTTGAATTACATTTTTTTTTATTTAACAGAAGAGATATACAGGTGGACACACACATTTAGAAAGAAACGAGACAGAGCCGTTTGTTAACTTTGTGGTTGCTTAACTGCAGTTATTGTTGTTATTAAAAAAAACAATTGGTGAGGATTGTTTCATGTAAGGGGCTATGGGATCATCCATCAAGACAAGATAAATGTGAGATACTTGATTGGCTGGACATGAAACCTGCTGATGATGTCCTCATCCCCCAGTATATGACAGATCATTAATGGCTGCAGTGAAATGGGATGAATGCTAAAAGTCTATGTAAAAGCTCAATTAATGAAATGGATGTATTTGTTTGTATAAGTCTTTGGTGTAAATACTGAAATAAATGGTGGCTGAATTGCCTTCAGTTGCTTGAGTTTCAGGGTCCTGGTATTGTTCATGCTGGCTCACTGTCATGACTTACTGGGACACTTGAATAGAGCAGAGCCATTGTTAACGTTATAAGAAACACGTGTGCTTGTCCTTGCGTTAAAGATTTAGTTCTGATTATTGGTCTTATTGACAAAGTTTGGGCCATCAAATTTGATGTATTCTCACAACACTTGCCTCACCACCTTAAGAGTGAGATCTGGGAATGCAACAACGTCACTAGAACTGAGTCCAGTAGGACGGCAATACAGTTAGTCAGACGATCACACAGGCTGTAAATAGCAAGTAGTGACATGAGGAAGTGACAAGGTCTCATGTATGGTTAAGACAGTTTAGTTATAACCTTTGCCTGCATGTTCTCTTCTAATTAAGCACATAATATGTATAGTGCATGACATGGTTCTTTCCAGCATGTGTGATCCTCTGACTGCACGTTTTGCTCGTCCAGACTCAAATATTACCATCGATTCTACAAAAACTAAGACTGAGGTTAATTTCTGATTTTCTTCCATGTTCTCTATGTGCAGAATTGGACATTTTCTGACTTTGATGACTCATACAGTATCAAAAAGACATGACTTAAGGTTGCTATAATCACACAAGGTTTAATGCTTAAATACGTGAGTACCTTGTCAACAGTCACAATTATTAAAAGAGAAAATAATACTTATTATTGCATGCACACATAGAAAATACACTGTTTGGTTGATTAAAAACCAAAAAATTAATTACAATATCTGTATCTTAACCTTGCCTGTTTCCATACCTTTAAATTCTGCACTCTGTGTGTGTGTCACGGATGTTGACTGTGTTTAGGAGTGAAACTGAGCAGAGATGGAGAGATTGGAAGCCTAGTTATTGCCTGCGGGCACTAGGAGCCTGTTTAATAAACGGGTCTGGAGGCCAGTGGGACATGTCAGAGAAATGTTATTACCTGGGTCTTATGAATAGCCCCAGCTGGAGGGGGAATCTAATCAGGGCTCTCACCAGAGCCTAATTCTGCCTCCAGACCTCATTTGTTATTGGGTGGCATAACTGCATTCATATAATTTCCTGGAAGATTGACGAGGAGTTGTCAGTTCTGATAAACACCTTTTGTACTGTAGCGGTTCTTTTATTATTTCCTGTATCAGCTGTCCAGAAGTTGTATATTTTGCTGAATGTATAATTTGTCACTGCTCTGTTGTGGTGTATAGTATTTATTTTAGCTGACAGGTCAAAGTGTTGCAATATAACCCCAAAAATATAACTGATCTGAGTCATTTTATCTTCGTACCTGCAGGACTTTTGTTCCCCTGAAGCTCCGTTTCCTCCGGTAAACTCATCTGGCGCTTGGCTGGGCAGCCCTCCCAGTCCTTTCATCCTCCTGCCTAATTCCAGCATCCTAACCTGGGCCCCCAATGCCAGCTACTACACATCCTGGCCACCCCTCAGCGCATTGCGGCTTTTGGCTTCGCTGGAGGGCCAGTCGTGTGTGAAGGCGTGCCAGAATGCAGGACTAATCTGCGAACCCGCCTTGTATCGTTTCATCAACATTAAGGAGGCCTTCAGCGCGTAAGATGTTTCTTCATTGGGATCATTAGTCAAATGATCATGCACAATTTGGCCCCAAAACAATTTTGATGTTTTAATTGGTTCCTATTGGCACATGGTTATGGAAAGACAACACGTTTCAGTTAAATGTGCAGATAAATGTTTTTAACAAAAAACAAATCTTCGTACATTTTAATGCGAAGGTACTTTTATCTCCATGATTGTGACTGCCTTCTTTCAATACAAAAGTTAAACTGTGTTCTTGCCCAGCGCACGTTCCACGTTATTGATTATGTTGTGAAACGCCTCGTCAGGGCCTTCTTGAAATTGTAAAAATGGATCTCATGGAGCTCATCCTGCAATGATAATAAATTTGACTAACCACCACACAGTGTCATGCCTCAGTGCTGTAAATATATTAGTGGAATAATCATTAATACCCTCTGGCACTCTTGCTAACATTATTATTAAATATGTTAGTGTAATAATCATTAACGCCCTTAAAACCTTGTTTTCCAGACTGGACTTCCAGTGTGAGGGATTGGAGTCCGAGATGAACCACCTCTTCCCTGCCTTCTCAGCAGAGCATGCTGAGTGTGGCCTGCAGCAGGACCCGCTGCTGTTCAGCTGCGCCGGCTCAAGCGCCAAATACCAGCGCCTTTGCCCCTGCAGGGACTATCGTAACGGCCAGGTGGCGCTGTGCAGAGACTGCCTATGACCAGAGGAGGACCTGTGGACTGTGGAGACCCTTTTCTAAGGCAAGATCCTGGTTGTCCCATGGGACTCTCTTGAAAAGGAGATCCTGTGGTGAAATAATGTTAAGGCAAACAGTGACTCTGCTCCCTTACCTCCGACTAAGGACTGGCTGCCAAAGTAGGTAAGATGGTATTACCTCTCAGGGAACTGCATGATTGTACTTTGAATTTGGTGGGTTTAAGGGCCTCAGCTTAAAGGTTTACATGGCTGCATTTGGACCACAGTCTTTACAAAAGTGATGATGAAATGTGTCATTTGATGGCTCAGTTAGATTAGTAAAGAAAACATGAGCAATTAAAAGGAAAGCTTTGCTCAAAAAATGTTTCAAATGCTTGAATTTCACAAGTGTTTACTCAGTGTTGTGTGAATACGTACAGTATCGTAGTGGAGTTTGGATATTTGTACTAGATGCACCCAAAGCCATTTACACCATGTTGAGATGTACTATTTTACATGTCCTGTAATGAATATATTTGTACATAAGTGTTGTTTAATAAAACAAAGGAGGGAAAAGGTGTTGCCATTATTTATAATAAGAAATGGGTGGAAATGATTATAATTAATTTTCTTTTAAAAAAGTAGGACCCCATTAAATTATAAGATATCATCAATCTTTTATGGACGATTTCACAAAGCCAAGTGTGGGGAAATATCCTAATTACTTCTTTCAGCCTGTGATTTATATGCAAACGGTACTGGCTCACACTCATCCATTTATAAAGCAGTCTTTGGATACATGATGACAATAGTGTTTGGGTTTCCAGAAGTCTGTAGATTCCTGCATCAGTGCTTTGGATTTTTTTGGGCTATACAGTCTTCTACAGCAGCGTTTGTTTTTTTTTGATCCCTTACAGAAACCCACACTGTGTTCTCTTTTCTAGATAAAGATGTACTTTTTTAGCAGCAGAACCAGCTGTGAAAATTACAGACATCAACCCTCTATACAGAGATGAGCTGCAGCACTGCTATACAGTGACTGGTAGCAGCAGATAAACAGCTTTCTCAGCCAAATAACTGCATTATTTTGGTATAGCATATTACTGTTGGCAGGCAGATGGGGGCAAAGGGTTTAAACTATAGGTTTTTTCAAGTAAGTCTTAACAACTCATGGCTGAAAGTGATGGGGGACAAAATCCACAGTCCTCTTCGAAACTTGAGCTGAAGCTTATATAATGAAAAAAATAATTTTAGAATTATTACCTTATTATTTTGTGTATTGTTATATATATATTTTTTTCCTCTCACCCTCTTGGGGTGGTATCTGTGTGTCATCCTCAAGCTCGGGTCCTCTACCAGAGGCCTGGGAGTTTGACAGTTCTGCGCAGTATCTTAGCTGTTCCTAGTAAATGAGAAGGACATCTTCCAACCTTTCCAGCTGAAAAAAGTCCACCTCAATGTTTCCCCAGAGTGTTTTCTCGCTGCACTGCTGCAGAGGGACAGTGACACATAGAGGGAATTCTGCACTAATAAAACGGTACCTTTAACTTTGCAAGATACGTACTTGATTAGTCTAACTCAGACTGCTGAAGCCTCATTTCAGCCTTAGCTGACCTTTACGATACATTTCTGCAGAAAATATGACTCTGGATTTTGTACACTATCTTATGGCTGAATTGTGTTCAACAGCATGGTGTCCACCAGTTATCGTGCATCATGTAGTTAAAGGCACATTGAAAAAGACAAGATTTTCCACCAGATTTTCTCCCAGAGATGTTTTTACCCGCTTGAGGCAAAAAAGATTTATTATGAGACCGTGTTGGAAATATTTTTACAGATAACGTGTTAAAAAAAAACAAGCAACTGGACTCAAAAGCATGACTCAGAAACACAGTTTTTGGTGGAAAAATTCAATGTCTTTACTTGCCAAAAAAGGGTTTGGTACACAGGTAATCAGAGTTCAGCAAACAATCCAGTACAGGAGATGCAAGGCAGAGATAGGAAAGATGGAGGCAGAGAATCAAAAAACTGGAAATTAACTAGACACAAGAAGAGCAAAGGCTGGATCACTAGACACTAAAGTACTGAGAAAAAGCTTGAGTGACGAGGATTCCTAAGAGAAAAGTGAATTCTCTCACACGCTCATCACCTCTGCATTGATTTATTAAAAAGTCGACGTTTCATTAACATGGACATATCAAACATGAGGAGCAAGTGAGCAGCCCATAATAGAATGATTGTTCACAGCTATCCTCGAGATGTGTCCATGATCACATACAACACACTGTCAAAGCATACAATACACACAATATCTACACTCCTGATGCTGATGATAACTTAATATATATAAAAGACAGTTCATACTACATAAATGGGTTCTTATAACTTTATATATTACAGAGTGAAGAGGACACACACATTAAAAACTCTAGTGAGGGGGAATAGGGAGACACAGGTGAAACCGATTGGGGGCGGAGCAAAACAAATGGAGGGAAACACACAGGCAGGAAGTGAAGTGGTCTGAAATGAGAGAGGAGGTAAGTGTGACATAAAGGCTATAAAATATCTACTGTTGCTCCCCCAGGCAGGTGAGGGTTTTTTTTATTTTTTATTGTGGGGTGGGGTTCCATTTAGATCTTTATTGGGAATGGATTTTCAGTACTAATTTTGAAGGCACTACATTCCCCCAGGTCCTTGAAATGGCTTTTTTACTTACTTTTCACCTTCAGTGTAATAAAGAAATATAGGAGAATTCCCTCCATGTCTGTGAACTAGTGGATGTATAGTGGATCTCTCACATGTTTTGACAGTATTAATAAGCAGGTAAAGTTTAATGTTGCTCCAGTTTCCCACTCAGAATGTACAGTCATGTTTTTTGTTTATTTCAATTTTGCCACATTTCTTGATCATCAGTAGCGAACCGGATGGTAACATGTTATAATAATAATAACAAAATAATTAATACTTGAAAGTCAAACAGGAGACATCCTCCAGATGTCATGTGGCCAATTTATTCAAACAACACTTATTATTATTATTATTATTTTAAAATCATATACCCAATCAAGTCATGCTTTCTATCTCAATGGGGTATTTACTGGTCTCAGTCGCAACTTAAAATACTGAAGATTCTTCAACAGGAAGCACTGTACTCACTCATAACGTACATATGAACTGTATACTTTGTTTTATAACTGAAACCTTCCAGTTTAATTTCCACTGTAATCCATTTCTCTCTCCTCTTTGGCTTTGTTTGTGTGGGCTTCATGAATGAAACCATTAAGTGAAGCAGAGCACTCAGGGCTATTTTAAATCACCTTTACAGATGGACATTATAATATGCAGAGAAATGCTGCAATGTCACTAAAGTCATTATCACGAGCGCTGCTGCTCCACTGAAGCTGAAACCCCTCCACTACGATAAGAGGATTTTAATGAGAGATCCTCAAAAGACAGAGTTGGAATTTGCCAGTTTTCATTTAATGATGGGGTTAGTGTCTCTTTGACTGATAGTAAGGACCATTTCACAATATGCCTATTTCTCCTCTCCGATTTATAATCTCTGAACTAATATTGAACTTTCTCTTTGCAGTAGTCTGAAAAGCTCTGAATCTTTTAGGGCTTTTATGGTGAGAATTCAGGTGTTGGACAATAACCTCTGAGACTTAAAGAAATAATATAAATACACCACTTCAGAGTTTTCAGAAATGGTATTCTTCTGAGCTTAACTAACAGTGCTGCACCCAAGTACTTTGCTTTTCAGCACTGAGAAAAAAAGCTCTCTTCTCTTTCTGTTTTTCACCACTTTTTCTCAGTCAAGACAGAACTGCAGTAAGAAACCAGTCGATACTGCATAAACCACACAATGATGGTGTTACATCTTGCAGATAAAATGTGGGTTTCGTGCTGAACAACCTGTTGACTTCGTCCTCAGACAGATACTCCACACACCCTGCTGTGGATCACTCTGGGACTCTGTGTGCCAGAAAGACTGCGTGTGAGCTCGGAGCTCAGCGCCAACTATTTCAGGTAACAGAGTGAACTGAAGTGGAAGAAAAGTTTATTATGGGACCCTTTTATCCTGCTAGCTGTGGAAAATCTTCGCTGGCCAAAAGATAACAACATTACACAAATAAAGTTTCACAGGACAATATGTGTACACACACGTTTCACATGCTTGCTTTAAAGGAGTGATTCTATGTGCTGGACAAAACTCAGCTGGTGAAAGTGCGGTGTTTTACAGTGTGTCAGGAGAGAATGTTTTTCTGTAACCAAATTTAATTTAATACTTATGGCCGGTTTATCCCCGCAGGTGCTGCAATTATACCTTATTATCACAGACTTTTGGGGTATTGCAGCTATACTTATTTCATCTCTGAAACGTCTAAAATACCTTCTGCTGTATGAGTGTGAGATGTGTTTTAGTCATCAACAACAATCATCAGACAACTATTAGATGGACTGCCATAAACTTTTATATTCAAGAAGATTAATCCATATGGTGAATCCTTTGGCAACTATTGGACAGATTGTCATGAAATGTGCTACGGTCATTAATGTTCCCTTTGGTGACTCCACCATCTGGCCAAAATTTACTTTGGCTTACATACTTGGCCAATTAATATGTAACATTTCCGCATTAAAATGTAGAAAAAAAACTAGACCTATGTTATGAGTGTACTTACATTGTCCCAGATGTTTCCAACAATGTTCAAACCCAGAGAAATTTGTAATTTTATTCAGTTAACAGTGCGTTCCACCAATCACCTGTCAATGGGATCATTTGTCTTTTGCGCAGGCGTCAGCGTTGTGGTAGCTGTCATAAACTGTCTTGTTCTCTTGTTTTAAGCCACATTTTTATGATGCACTTTAAGGTTTTCTTTTTAGTTATCGGACTTCGGGATCTTAAATAGACCTTTGCGGATGATGAGCAATGAACACTGAAAGAATCCTAACTGGATCCTAACATATTTATATTAGTCCCTCAATTTGCATAATGAAAACTCCCCAACCTTTAGCTGAACCCTTGTGGTGACTGTCAAAGTCTCAGAGCCTTATTACATTCTATACCACCTTAACCTAACCATACCAAGCAAAAACATGTAGCCATGATAATTGATATATTATTAGTGAAAAGAAAGTGGGTTTCAAAACTGAAAACTAAGTTTGCAATGCCAGGAGCCAGTGTTCTTTGTGGAGGAGGATGTTTGTGTTGTCTTTAATGATAAGTCTTCATTCTGTAAAAAAAAAAAAAAAAGGCTTACAGGGAAGAAAACACAATGGAAGACAAAATGAAAGAACAGCTTTCAGGTCCAACTTTGACCCACCGTACTTATAGTAGTTGTGTGCAAGCACAGCAACATGCAACATTTTGCATGTGCTCGCGATCTTTTTGACCTCCAAAAAAGTTAGTTAAAAACATTTTGTTGCCGCGATTTTTCTACAGTTCCCAGATCTCAGTAATTCTTTTCTGTGAGCACTATTTTATCATTACTGATAGAAATAATGACCAAAAGTACTAAATAAGCTGCAGATTGTATTCTTTCTATCTGCTAACAGAATAATAATTGTTTTCACAACTGAACATCAAGGCCCCTGTCACATTTACACAAATGAATGGATTATGTATACTGTATAATGTGTTGATCATTTAAACTCAGTATGTTTGCATATGTTGGTCCAGCAGTAAATTATGCAACACAACTCTCACAGCGCTGCCAGAGTGAATTAGATGGGGGCCATGACGCAGCGTGATTCAGGACATAGCAGAACAGCTTTTCTAAAGAGAGAGGTCACTTTTCTCCACACACAGCAGACATCTTCATTCCTCTGCCTCGCACTCACACCTCAGTGCCTTCTCCACTCCCCTCTCTATTCTACAGTGTTAAATTATTTCATCTTTTCTTTAAATACTGAAAACTTCTCCATGACCAATTACCCGCCCTTTACATTAGCGCTGTATATATGATACTCCTTTCTAATCACTTCCCTCTTCTGCTCGCTCGTGTCTCTTTGGCACTTCAGTGTGTGTGACGGACTAGCTGCCTTCTGCTCAAGCTGTGTGTGTGTGTGTGTGTGTGTGTGTGTGTGTGTGTGTGTGTGTGTGTGTGTGGCGCACTGTATGCAGATGCCTTTCTCTGTAATAATAGGTGTCTGAAAAACTGACACTCTCATAGACTTAATGGAGTGTGCCTGTTAGGACTAAAGAAGTGCAGAGTGGAGGAAACATTAGTCAATTTGAGAGAGCTTTTAATATACACTGCGGTGCAGCAGGTTAGTGATGTGTATCTGGTATAGATTTTACAAATATATGCTTTAGTTGTATTAGTTATAATGATAGAGTTATAGCAGCCGGCCAATAAAGCTATACAGTCATGTACAAATCTTTGACAGCTCAGAAATAATGATAAGAAACTGATCATCTGTCTCTGTCTGCCACATAATTCCTCTTTTTTCCTCCTCCATCTCTGCCTGTTTTAACATATGAATGAAAACAAAAATGCAAGCTCAACAGATGTTAAATGTTGTTTTCATATCGCTTTACTCTGTGAAAACTCTTTCTTGTAATTGCATTCCTGTTCATTATGCAGATTAATTGGCTGGTTTGAAAATGTAGCTTCTTTTTGCACTTTTTGCATTCCCCACGTCAATTATAACCCACTTGAGGGGAGCGCAGAAATCCACTTCAACTACAACAATGACTGTTACTAATATTTCCATTGCACTTGAATAAGTGCAATGGAAACTTGTTCAAGGTCTGTGTGGCTGTTATTGCTGGATTGGATGTGTGTGTAGCACCTGAGGTAACAGATTGCTCACCACTTACAGAGAGCTCTGCTGCTGTATGATAAGGCTCTCCTGTCTACCACGGTGAAGTCAGCTTTGTTTCAACTGAACCGGAGGCATCACAGGTAGGTGTGAGGGGGCAGTGCAAACAGAGCAAATATCGAATCTCAAAGGTCCATGTTGAGTTTCCAGCTTAAGACCCTCAGAAGACTACACACACGCACATTCTGATAGATACACCTGAATTTTAAATGCACCAACTCCCATAAATGCTGCTTAAGGACAGTAAAGTTTGCTTGAAACTCTGTAGTCAGAATTATTTAAACACTGGAGGTTGTATCTACCTGTTTGACTCAAACTAAAGTTATGCTTAAAGCAGCTATAATCTATATTTAATATTGTATGTGAAAAAGGTCACATCATAGCGATGAAGAGAATTATAACCTGAATCTGCTGCTCCCCTCAGCTGAACTGAATTTTATAGTGAATTTAAGTTCATTCTTTAAGGTCTTGTCCACAACTTTACTGTTTTGGTTTATTCTCAGCGCTTTCATGGTGTTGTTTCCAGTAGCAGCAGACAGCTGTTTTCAATTAAAGATCTCTAAAATCCCACTGAACCTGCTCAGCACCAAATGGCAGACAGATACAGTAAACAACCAGCTGGTAAACATGGTGGAGAATTTTGCATCTAAAGAGCCAGATATTTCCCTCTGGAGTTGGTTGAGACTAAAAACAGAGCTGAAAGGGGGTGAATATTGAACTAACATTTGCCAGGTGGCCAAAAAGACAAATTCCAAATATGTTGATCTGTGTCTGCTGGATTTGTTATATGTCAATCATGTGTACACCACTTGTTTCTGCTGCCCCCAAGTGGTAAAAAAATCAGTTATTGCTTGTTTAAATAGTTTTAGATTTGGGTAAATGCACTCATTTGATTTCTTATGTTTGTACAAAGATTGATACCATTCTTTTACCTATGCAATAAAGGCTCCAGCCAGCAGGATTATGTTTTGGTTGGGTGCAGTGACGTTGGTTATTGTTTCAGATTAGACAAACAAGATGTAACGTGTTACTTTAATTCATTTACTTCAGTTTAGACGTGCTGGTAGGTCGATTTTGTTAACTTCAGACAGAGCTAGAATATGGGTTTTACGCTGTTTCCAGTCTTTTTGCTAGTTAAACTACGCTAACGGCTGTTGCCAACAGATAAGAGGGTGGTATTAATCTTCTCACCCAACTCTTGGCAAGACAGTGAATAAGCATATTTCCCAAAATGTTGAATTATTCCTACAAATTGCACCAGTGCAAAAGCTTGGTCGGAAAGCAGGCAAGGGTGCCTTTTTGTGTGAATAGACTCTGTGATGGTTCCACTTAAGTTCAATTTCCTCATCAAGTCAGAGGAGATTCAAGGTTATGAGTCCTGGGAAATCTTTTCTCAAATGTTCATATTTGCTACATTTCCAGCCTGCTGCTGACAGAGTTATAGCTTTAGGCAGCGTCTCATACTCCTGGATATTTCATCCTTTTACAGTAAATGGACACATTTCACATTAGACCTATCGGTATGTATTTCCACAGTAATGCATGTCCTGAGTGGCAGTGTAGAGCACAATGAGAAGTCAAGAGTTCAGTTCAGTTACTGAGTCTTCTTTGTCCATGGCTCCCATTGCCAGCTGGCAGCTCCAGCAACACCACCCAGACTGCATCTGTCACAGCTGTCTCACTGTCAGCCTCTGTACAATTGCAAAGGCCACTCCATTACTGAATCTATAGAGTTGATTAGACATATAGCAACCAATCCTCTACAGTCTTGTGTGGCAGCTTTTGACTGGCTGTCTACAGCACCGTTTTTAGGTAGATCTGAGAGTCTTGGTGACTGCAGACCTTCAGTCCTGACAAATAAGGTAGGCTGAGAGAGTGAAGGGACAGAGATGAGAGAGAAGTCCTCATCCCTTATAGACAGTCCATCCGCCCTGGTGACCCTGTTGTCTGAGTGGACTGTCAAGCTGTAATAGAAGAGATTGAGAAGGTGTGAGAGGAATTGGGCGTATGGGAGAGAATTGAAATCTGCAGAGAAAATGAATCAGATAGAGATGAGAAGACAAATGATTGAAAAGTAGCGAAAAGAAGCAAGGCAGCTGGATCAGTGGCTGAGGGGCTGGTTTCTAAAAGAGTCTGGAAAGAGTGAAGTAGGAGAGAGATGATAGAGGAGGAAAAAGCAGCATGTGTATATGACTGTTTTTATCAGGGCTTCTCTGGGCAACTTCAAAGTGATCTTCCACAAACTCCATAGCAAGGATATACTGCAAAAGACCAGAGCTCTCAAACGGGAATCATAGAAAAACTTGTTTTCCCGGATCAGTGTTGTTAGGACCTTGATGTAAAGTTTTTGAAGAGATCAAAGGTATCCTGCAGTATGATAGTCAGCGAGCTGCATGTTCTTATGAGTTATTTAGTGAAGTATGGATTGATGCAGGAGGTGAGAAGGCTGCAGAAGGGAGGAAGATAGAGACTGAATGTGGGAGTGCAGATCCTGTACGGTATGTTCTTAGAGACCAACTGCAGGGAGAGATAGTTAAGAAAACCTGTACCAGCATTAAAAGTCATAGTTTGTCCAGGAAGCTGGAAAAGTGAGGGAAGAGTCTATGAACGCTTGCGCTAAAAGGGTCACTTTGGTCAAAAATACCCGAGGGAAAATACATAAAACATCCTGAAAATGTTCAGACAGAGTGTGTTTTTATGTACATTTCCCATGTTCAGCTTTTTAGTGATAGTGGTTTAACTGTCCTCTGAGGAGGCAGCAAGAGGGTGATCATAATGTATCATTAAAAGCTGGAGCAACATATTAGACCGTTTTATTAAATAGTGGAGGAGGTTTGATAGCTCCAAAATCGACCTTAATGTGTCATGTGTGATCACAAATATACACAATGCTACACATTCCCACTTCTGGTGTAGACAGGAAATTAAAAGAAAAAAATGACAGTCAGAGAGCCCTTCCTTGCTGCTTAAACGTATTAAGTCAATAGATATTGAGCACATACCTGAGACTCTTTTACAGGCTTGTCATTTTAAAACAGAACACTGAGAGCTGTATTCAAAAGGTTGCAATCTGCAACTTCATAGCTAGACGTCACGGAATCCTACGCACTGTTCCTTTAACAATATCTGCAAAAGGTCTCACCACCTGTTATTGAGCAGGAAGTTCAAAGTCACTTATATAGGAACATTATAACTCACTAATAAACTACGACTATAGCTTGAGTGACACGTGTGTCCTTGTTACAGTGAAATTTTATCTCTTATTCAGCAACAATAATGAATCTAAATCTATACATGAGCATGATGTTAAACCCCAGGCTGTTCCTGCATATACAGGGGCGTATATCTCTGCTTTCATCTGGAACTTTCGTGATGGCGCTTCTCTGTCAGTTTTGCCCGGCTTCTTTGGTGCAGATGCAACCCTTAAGCGGCAAATGGCCTCGTGCCAAAACGCATATCCTGTGTGGTAAATCATTAAGATGTTTACCCATGATTAAAGATGTTCTTTCTCCCTGAAACTCTTCACATGAGTACCTCAGCTCAGTGTTAGTAGGCAAAAGACGATGTTTGATAAATGATTAAACGCTTGGCTAATCAAATCCCCTGACCCCCTGTTTGTTGTTGTTGATTAATCCATGACTCAGTAAAGTATTGTATAATGGGAAGCGTTGAGCTGACCTCTGTGCGCAACTGTCTTTGATCTCTCCAAATGAGATGACAGTAACAGACAGTGCTCGCAGGAAACTTCCTCATAGTTTCTCCAGACAGTTATTTTATTTTCCGTCAGCACCAATTATTTCTTTAAGAGCAAAATAAATTTCTTGCCAGTTGTCTCAGAAATTATCTGCACGGTATATCAGCTATTTTGAGACATCTAATAGAAGAAGCTGCAGGAGTTACTTATTCCAATCACTTAAGCTGCATGCACAAGCAAGTCATTTCATACAGGTTGACAATGTAATTACAGAGAATTGTTTTCTGAGCTGCTAGATCTTCGTAATGGCCCGATAATTATTCTTCAATGCAACACAGAGTGACACTAAAATAAAGCAGGGATGTGTGTGTAAGTGGGTTTGTGTGTGTGATAGAGCTTGGTGCTTGCAGAGCATCAGGGTGAACAAATAAATCAGAATGGCATGTTACTGTCACGTCTCCCTGCTATAATCCCCCACTTTGATCGGCCTTAATTGATCTCATTTGAGCTGGTTCCGGCTTCCCCCCACACTGATGGACACAGCTGTTGCCTGGCTTGTCAGAGATTACTAAATCACCACTTTCATGTGACACCAGGTTACCTCTGGCAACCTCGCATGGCCTCACAACAAAATAAAACACTCTGAATTTCTGCTCACCTGAGGATTTCTGTGTTCTTTCTAACATCACCTGTGAAGCTTGATGGAAGAACACCGCATTGAATCTTCTCCCACACACTCGGCTGTCTGCTCATAGAGAAGAATAAATGTTGATCCAGTGAATGTCTTATGCAATATCCTGCATGGTGATATAGTTGCTGAAAATGGCAGAGTATAAAAAGAGAATTGGGCTGTTAACCAGCTAGTGGCAGCCGTGGGGGAGGCAATGCCTTCCAGCTGCCATGCGGTGAATAAAGCACACACATTTACTCAGAGATGTGTGTGTGTGTGTGTGTGTGTGTGTGTGTCTGCGTGTGTGTGTGTGTGGAAGCTGAATAAGTATCAGTTACAGACCATGCAACCCATATCTAAAATGTTTGCTTCAAGTTCATTTAAATCAATTCAACATCAGTGAATTTAATACACAGACAGTTCACATGATGCCTCACAAGTTGCCAAATGAACATTTCTGCAATTCAGATACAGTCTTGGCAGTAACTAAACTCTTTCGCTCTTCAGATAAACTAGGACTCTTTAGTGACAAAGGAACATCTTGAAATTTGGGGGAATCTTTCTATTCGCTTCCTCAGTCAGATAGGAAGATTTATACCACTCACATCACACTAAAGACAGCAAACAGACAAAGTGTAAAAGAGACAGGTTGAGGTTTTTGTTTGCTGACCGGGCGCAGTGACTTAGTCTGACAACCTCAAAGTCATAGCAAGACGTCACGTTTTTTTTTTTCCTGCAGCATTTGAAGGATGTCCTCAAGGCCAGACTGAACTGACTCGTGGTTTTTGCACTTTGGTCTTTGCACGGATTAAACAAATGAGATATAAAATAGTGTAAATAAGTGAGCCTTAGAGGTGCTGCTAGGTAGATTTTGTTACATTTGGATAGAGCCAAGCTAGCTGTTCCCCATTTTCAATCTTTATGCTAAGCTAAGCTAACTTTCTCCTGGTTGTAGTTTCATACTTAGCCTAAAAACATTAGAGTGGTATTGATTTTCTCATCTAACTCTCTGCAAGATAACAAATAAGCATATGTCCAAAAATATTTTTTTTTTTTTATCGTAGTTCTAGGTCAAAGGTAATTATATCCACATAAGTGTATCTATAATGCCACAAGTCCAGGCTGTTAAGGAGAATTAACGCCTGGTTTCAATTATGTATACCTTGCAATCCCTAGTTGCTGTGATAGTTACCAGTAACTGATGACCACCTGAACTCGAACACCTGTTAAATTCAACATGTTACAGTGACGTGGTACTTCCCAACTTAACAAGTTTAAAATCTCCATTAAACAAATGATGGACACTGAATAATGGAGGGCCTGAATTTGGGACGTAGCACAGAGCCAAGACAAGATGACTGATATGAGATGATGATCCCTCCTTTAAATCTCCTGAATGGGTTCTTCTTTCCACAGCTGCCCGGACTCTGTGCTCTCCAACGTCTTCCTCATTTGAATATGAAAGGGCACTGGAAGCATACATCATGATGATTGATTCGGAGCAGATTGTGGGAAGAGTCATTTGTCATGTTGTGCCTCAGAGTCCAGACCATTGCAATCCGTCTTGATATCAGAAGACCAAAGCATTATAGATTTACTAATTACCAATTCTGAGCTCATCATTACACCTGAGTAAGAACTGGCTGCAGCTGCCAACTCTATAGATACTGAATGTATTTTGGCAACCACAGCTGTCTGCACACCACCTCTATGATGGAGTCTGACACCTGCACCCCCACCTATTAGCATTGCTCTACTAGCCATGTGCCTATAGCGTACTAACATTATGTGAACAAAGTGGGGAGTATTTTTTTAACCTCTGCAGTTTTGGTGTGTTCCTAAGTCTGCAGCCTTTCTGCAAAAAGGTCACAGGTGTTGTGGTGAATTATGTTTCCAGGACTAATATGTCTGCTCAGCTGAAAGAAGCATAAATATAGCATCTTTTGTAGTTTTTTCAGGACGGTGTTGTATGTGTGGGATAGCTGGTTGCCTTCCTCATCTTGTTTTACTGTCTGCTGGGTCTGTTTCCTGTTCTCCATATCCCCTTTAATCCAATGTTGGAATGTATTGCTCTCAGATGTAATTATTTTAGCCCGCTCACAGGCAGTAACGTGATTTTCCCGTCTTACAGTGATTTTAGAAGGCTAATTTTAAGTTTCCTTGCCCTGCTTGATGTTTCTTTGAACGAGTATGCACTACAAGAATCTCGTTTTCTTCTTTGATGAGAGGCATGGGATTTCATAAATCACCCTTCATTTCTCTTCTCTGTTTCAAATTTGATCTGTAGGGGTGTACTGGAAGCTGCCAACCACTGATGTGGGGCTTTGAAAGGGATGTATTTCATTACCCTTTGCATGTGTGCTGTAGTGCCACGGTTATTGGAAAGCGTGAACGTGCTGAGGTTTGGAGGGCTGGATGTCTGACACTGAGCTGAAAAAAAAAGCTTCGAGGTGACAACAAGAGGTGGCATTCAGGCCACTTTCTGCAAGACAGAATACATCATCACAATACCTTTGTGATTTCTGAAGAATGTCAAGGTAAAGAAATAACCTTTTCTTTGTACACATAGACAAAGATCAAAGAACTTGTTCTTGCTCTTCCTACTAGGCACCCCGTGTGAAAGAACAATAGGCTTCACAACCAGAATATCGGTACATTTATCTGGGACTGACATGACATCCAGTCTTAGAGACAAATGGTTCTCCTTGTGTTGGTTTGTTTTCCCTTCCTTGCTCCGTTTTCCTCACCAGAGTGCTTTAAGATAAGAGAGTACTGAGCGAAAAGCGCGGTGCTTATACACAAGGTTAGTGTGTGTGGGTGGAGGAGACCGTTTTTCTGTTAAAAAACACACACAAGTACAATATCCTAGTAGCATTTATGATGCACCAGTGGAATTAAACAGTTACATGATGTCTCTCCACGTCAATAAGGTACCCAATAACAAAAAATCCCTGAGGTTCAGGCGGCTCATAAGAAAAAGTGCTTCTTCTTAATCTATATAAAACTAGCAGAGCAGATTCTACATTCTGGACTCTGTTAAAAACTCTGTCAACCAAGACATTAAAACTTACAGTATACACACACAATTATTTTTAAGTGGTTTGTTTTGACCTTCACTCTATGACAGGCCTTTACACCAGCTGGATTCCTGAATAATAATAGAACCTTTGGTATTAAAAACCACAGTATCTTACAGTACATGGCACCTCAGAGACATTGTGCAGGTGCTCTGAATTTTAATATTAATCTGACATTGGATAGTGTGGTGGAGCTGCAGGCTGTGCTCATAGAGGAATCCCAAGAGTTGATGTTTTAGTCTGGTGTGTCAGCTTGATCCCATCCTACAGCACTGATTCCCACCTGCAGGGAGGTTGGGGAAGAAGTTGTCCCCTCAGGCACTGAAAGACATGTTCATGTGTTTTTAACAATATAGATTATGTAAGCTTTTTCTTTATTTCGTGAAATAACCTCTCACTTACCCTTCTCCATCCTCCATTATTTTGTTATTTTCACATTACATTAATGTCCTGTAGATTTTTTTTTTTTTCATTTTCCAGTTATTGGTAATGGACTGAGGACCTCAAGTGGACAGTTAATGAACAACTGAAACAGTAAATCTGACAGATCAGTCACCGTACCATCTTAATAGTGTTTACCTAGCCTGACATTACTGCCACTGTCATCCTATCTAACCTTCCCACTCAGACAAAAAAAATCTTTCTCTGGAGCTGGCAAGGATGGAATCACTAATGAGCTTCCCACGCTTGCTCCTTGTAGTTTGACCTTTTCGCTGTCGCTGTAAGTGTGTTGGTGTCTCATCTGACCAGCTGGCAAATCTTCAGATCAACAGTTCATTACTGCAGATGAAAGAGTTTACATTTGGGAACAGTATGGTTCCCTCTTTTAGATATTTGGATTAATGAATGTTTTGTGCATCTTTTTCTTTTATGAGTAAATATTACAATCTAATAATAACACAAAAAATACTATGATGTAAAACCAAGAAAGAAAAGTACTCTGATTAAAAGCTAATCAAGCAGGGCTGAAGTCCCAGAGTCACCTCATTGAAATCTGTCTGCCACTTGTTATTCAGGACATTTGATCTCAGACATCACAAACGTGTACCTTTTGCAAGTGGTTGACATTTGTACTACTTTAAATAAAAGCAGGACTTTTCAACCATCCATTACTTTTTCAACAATCATACTACAAAGGAGTTTTTAACTGGTTATGAAACATATGAAAGAGTAGATTAACGGACCACTATAACTTACTGAAATATTCATTTAAAAAATCTGATTGAATTTGAATTGTTAAAATGTAATACAAGGAGTTTTTGAACTGGTTATGAAACTCAATTTCAATTTAATTCTGATGCCTCTAGGATCTACAGTACATAAGTACACAAGACCATCAGCGAGAAGCTATTTCTATGTAGCCTACTTGTTTTTAATGTCTGCTACCTGGTCGAATTCGGTCAGATCCCCCTTCAAATCAATTAAACCAAATGGTGGTAACAGTACCGCTTTTGTCCACAGGGGTCACCAGAATCAACAAAAATGTGAAAGTTCCTTTTTGCCTCTTTAATTCATCATTTACTTTTAGCTATTTCAACTGTTTCTTCGTTACTTATAGCTAAGTTTATCCATTACGCTAGTTTCAAGTATTCATCTGTTACATTTACCTAACTAGCATTCTTTCAACCTCTCTACTTGCTGACTAATTTGCAACAGGGGGTGACAACTGACTCAGGTTGATGGGCAGCTTCTCCTACTGGTTATTATACACTTACTAAAGATCAGCATCACAACAGTGTGTAATCCTATTTGGCTGTTTATTTGTCTGATTAACACGAATATGTGGATGTATTTTTTAATTAAATCACAATGTTCTAGTTGTGTTAGTTGAATTTAGTTGGGTTCATTAATTGAGCTTTGTATGTACAGAAGTACCTGGTGTTGGGATCTGTCCTAGAATACCTTCAGTATTCTTCTCAAAATAAATGGACAAACACTCAAGTACACACTTCATTATGGATTTTTTTCACGGCGTTGAAAGTTGGATAGGAATGGGTCAGAGGGTACTTTAATTGAATTTTAAATGATCCAATTCACAGTGCCAAACTCGGCTTCTGAATAAATCCTGTGTTTATCTAAAAAACCATTTCATTTTTTTTCTGAGATGGCCTCCATTTTAATTCAAATTGACTTCTTCCCTGCAGAGCATTCCCCAGAGAAACAGAGGAAGAAAACAGCAAAGTTTCAGGGGCCAAATGAAACTATAATCACTCAAGCTGACCACAAGCAACCTCATCTGCATTACTACCTTGTGTTTTACGCATTCATTTCGGAAGTTCAGTTTAAGTCACATTCCTAGAGCAGACAAGAAACTAGTATTTCTTGATTTTGGTTCATATTTGAGGATATAATGACTGGGGATCGTATAATCCTTTCATTTATGAGTCAATACTTGTAATGTTGGTAATTGTATTTTATTTAACAGATTCTACTTTCTGTGCACATTATTCTTTTATTACTGTAGCTGAACAGCTGATGAAAAGAGGTTTATTTATGTCCTGGATTACCAATGCATGAATACAAAGCTGTACGGCTGCATAATCTCCACGAGATTTATTGCCAGAGGTTTCAGCTCAACAGAGCCTGAGGTGTGCGGAGTCATTGTGAAGTCTGTGCAGCGTTCAGGAGAGAAATACATCCAATGTGCTTTAGTCATTATTAGAGTTAATTAGACAGGAGAGCTAAGCGGATTCTAAAAAGGATGATGAGCTCAGAGAGGTGATGAGCCAAGCTGAAAGGAGCCGACCAGTAAACTTGAGTGTTCACATTTTCCTTTGCCAGACAACAATTATCACTAACAACTGATAATATATAGGTGATTATTTTTAATCCGAAGGAAGAGATGAGTCATTGTGTTTGTGATATCCTTCTACTAGGAGGAGAGATGTGGCAGGATATGAATTTCAAAGTACTCACTGTTGTCCTAATAGCGTCAAGGATGCTTTTTATGGCCCTTGATCATAATTAATGTTTCAAATGGAAATGACACCACAAGTTTTAACCCTCAAAGTGTTGCACACTCCTCCTAAAGACCTACAGGAAAGAATCTGTTTGGATGTACAGTCTAGGTTTCATTACAGTGTTTTTTGGAGCTATACTTGGAGCAAAATCTCATATATTGTGTGGTATTTTAACAGAAAGACCAGAATAACTGTGCAGGTGCACAAAGGTGGCAAGATGGTTTATCCAAAAAGAGACAGTTGCTGAGAGCAGCTTGTTTCATGGCAACATTATTCCTTGTGCCTGAGGCTGATTAGGAAAAAGAGCTTACCCGAACTCCACTTCACCCTCTCAGGATGTCCCCTGCTGGACTCCAGTACCTTTTGTAGGCTGCCAGGTCCAGAAGCTTTGAATACCCCCCATCCCAGATGCTGCTTCGGGAGTCTCAATGTGGGACCAGCTGCATCTCCCTGGAACAGCTAATGCAAGGCAGTGAAGAAACAACAAATGCCTCAACAAAATAGTGTTTGTGGATAAAATGTTAAAGCTGGTATTGCAATGCTGCCAATAAGTATCCACCGTAAAGGTCAGAACTGAGTTTATTTGCAGGATGAATCCTTAAGAAACTAAAAGTAACTAATCACACAGATAATCTGATGGGCTGCATTAAAGCAAGCCATTATACTGCAGCAACCTGCAAAGTGAAGAACAGATGTCAGGTGCAAGCAGCTGCTAAATATATTCAAGGTCCAGTGTTTAACATTGAGGAGGATCTATTGGCAGAAATGGAATATAATATTCATAGGTATGTTTTCCTTAGTGTATAATCAACTGAATATAGGAATCGTGTTTTGTCGCAGGTCGCCTTAGTTGCTATGTTTCTACAGTAGCCCAGCGAGGACAAACCAAACAATGATTCTAGCATTACATGCCACTAAATCCCATGCACTGGTCTTTTAATGTAAATAATCAATACGCCAAGCATAAATTTACCAATTTCTTAATGCACTCGAAAAACACCAAGTTGTCACCGATGTTGTTATGAATCAAAATAATATCCATCTTAGGAAGACAGCTCTCTTAAAGACCTCGACACCGTAGTGAGAAGATGAGACGATAGGCCTCAGGGCACAGACATGTAAACTGCCCACCTCATTGTTATTTTGTGTGTTTTTCAGCAATAATTTGCTGGTTAATCATAACTCTCCAGTGCTGCTGTTAGTTAAAAAATGACATTCTAATTGTGGAAATGAAGAGAGGCTGCCTTAACCCTTTCCACATATCATAAACAATAATATAGCACACCAAATTATTATACAACATTTTATAAAGAAACTGTTGATGCAGGTTATAGCAGAGTTTTTCTGTTGTGAAACATATTTTAAATTGCAGGATCATGATCAGGATCAAGTGCCCCCTAGTTAGTGAGAAAGGCCACAAAAGGTGCCCTTATGGCAAATAAAACATGATAAAGGGCCATCTGCAGTAGCATGATGTACAAGAAAACGCCCTTTATCCCTTCCAGTGGAGAAAACGTGCCCTCTCTAGGGTGCTCTATTACTTGGAGAAAACATGATGAAGTGCTGTATTGACTGACCTGTTTGCTAGAAAATAGTTTGTAACTGTTTTACTATAAAGGCAGCATTGCTTTCTGCGTGCTGGTGCCCCACTGCATACAGCTGGTACCCTTTTTATGATTTTTCCCAGACACTGCCATACAATAATTGACTCTAGTGGTGGAATAACAGTCAAGTTTATATGTATTACTTATAAAAAGCTCTGCTGTAATCACAAAGTCACGCGTGGGCCTTTCACAATAAAACTTCTGATACTAGAACATTCAACTTAAAAAAAAAAAAAAACATAACAGACTTCCTGTTTGTCTGAAAAAGGCGGAGTTAACGGACGGTGCTACAGACTGACCAGAGACCGACGGACGGGTTCGTCTGTAGTTTACATTTTGCAGGTTAAAATGCGGGAAACTGCTCTTTCCCCACTCAGCTGATAATATGGATAATACACGGAGAGTTTGACCGCTTCAGTGACTCCTCATTGTATATAACGTTACTGTCAGTGCTGCTCATACACTGACCGGCCGGGACTAAGGACTGCTGTAAGTCAAGTTCCTCTGGGTTGTTGTTTTTCGCTGTTCAGGCCGTTTCTAACACGGTAACTAACTTCTGCCTGGTTTTATCCCTCTTCATACTTTATATTCTCTAACAATGACAACTTTTATGCCTCCAAAAACCCTCTTCTTCTCCCATTTTCCCGTATAGACGACGGTTTAACCCAATCACGCTGCACTTAAACGCAACATCAAATCAGGCTCACGTGACAGTTACCGGACTTTCTGTCCTTACATCGACCCTTTCACTCCGCTGATACACTGAACACACAGTACAGTAACCCATGTAAACTGCTGTCCTGCTTCTTTTCTTTGTATGCTGTTGTGTCATGTAGTGTCTTTTGTGGTTATGTAACAGAGGGGGCCGCCGGTGAACGAGCGTCCATCATGGTGCAGGAATACCAGTCCCCCGTTCGGGTCTACAAGCATCCATTTGAGTTAATAATGGCGGTGAGTGTACATCCAGTGCCATTATAAAGAGGAGTGATGATCCAGAGTACTTTGCACGACCTTACATAAGCAAACAGGTGACTGAGGTGTATCTAGTAGGAAGATAAGATAAGATGTTCCTTTATTGATCCCCCTTTGGAGAAATTCAAGTTTGACACAGTAGCACAGGGAAATAGAGTAAAAATACAATAAAAGAATAATAAAATAAAACTGTGACTTTGACCCTTGTATCCTTTTAAACATATCCTACTACTGCTCTAATTAAAAAAAGTATAATTTCATTTTAAATGTTATTTATACAGAAACCTTACAAAATGTATAGCCTCCCAGGGTCGTCTGTCTCGCTCTATGCTTGAAAATAAATGCTGTGTGTTTAGTCACTGGACAAAAATATTCTTATATACCCGTCTCTCCTGAGGCTGTGTCAAACAAGGTAATCTGCAGGGTACACACTGCACGAATGCTGCTTATTTAAACTTTGCATTTCTTCTGCAGGTTCTTCCCACTGTATTAAATGGCAGGCTTGTTGTTTTCACACCTTAAGCCTCTTGAACTGGCCTAAATGTTGGATATTAGATATTATTGAAGCTTCTGTAGCTCCTTAAAACTCATCTTGTGTTTTGCAATTCCTTGTTTTGTTTCCCCTCATAATGTGACGCTTAAGAAGAGATGAAGAGGTCAGAAGGCGAGTTGTTGAGCGGGGCTTCACGATATGGCAAAAACATCATATTGCAGTTACTTTGACAGATATTGTGATTACGGTATGATTCACTATTAGTGACACAGTGATCACAAATTTAAATTTCACAGAAAAAAACTATACAAATCATGATAATTTCGACATTTTGGCCATCTGTACCAAACAAACACATTTTCTTACATCTGGAGAATTTCTACATTTGTAGACCACGGCATCTCTGCAGCACTACAGTAAATTAGTTATTTGGTCCAGAAAATGTTGATTACAAGCCCAAGGTGATTTCCTCAAATCGACCTTTAGTTCACACTGAAAGA
The DNA here is from genome assembly GCF_905237075.1 of Dicentrarchus labrax. Taxonomy (NCBI): domain Eukaryota; kingdom Metazoa; phylum Chordata; class Actinopteri; family Moronidae; genus Dicentrarchus; species Dicentrarchus labrax. The sequence continues at coordinate 1,880,555 of NW_026136722.1, read as the reverse complement.
TATTCAGTTAACTGTCATAGAGGAATAAAGAAACCAGAAAATATTCACATTGGAAAAGCTGAAATCAGTGAATTTGGACATTTCATTCTTAAAATATGACGAGCAAAATAGTTGTTTAATGTAAGAGTTAACAACGAATGGATTAATTGACTAACTGCTGCAGCTCTAGTTTTGTGTGATTGCTACAGTTTTAATAAGAAGCTATTTGTAATACAATATACCTTGAATTTCAGGACTGACTGTTTTTCTGGCTATATACATTTAATAATGCAGCAGTATACAACAGCCATGCTACGGAAACAGATCTCAATTTCTAAACATTTATTCACCATTTGATTAACTTGTTTTCCCTTGAGAGGAAAACATCTCCTTCCTATACTGATGTATTGCTCTCTTCACCTGCAACCTACGCCTCAGTGCTTTAAATTAATGTAAGAACAGGGACTGTGTGTGAAGTGAAAGTAGGACAAAAGTAAAATAAGTGCCTTTCCATGAGAAACAGTCTGTTTTTACCCACTTTCATAGTCTGTTTCTTGTTCTCTGCAGTTATATATTAAGCCAAAGACTTATGCAATATCCTCAGAGGGGGTAAAGCCTCTGATGCTGCAGTGACACTTTGCTCTGCAGACTATAACTCCTTCACCCAACAGTCCAAGTCAACACCTACATAAGCTTTATTTCCCATGAAAACGTCTCTCTCAAAAAATCCTCTTGCATCACCGCACGTTATTAGAAAGGATTTTAAAAATAGGCCTTTGTGAATAAGTAAATAACGGCCCTTATGAAAGGATGCAGGCTTCAGCAGCGTAAAGGAGAGAATCTAGTGAATGGACTACCATCTCCTCTGCTCCCATTTATCTTTGGGCTTTCTTATTAGTCCCCTGGCTGATCTTGCCACTGACGTACACCAGGTTTTTACTCCATCTTTATCGGTGTCCTGGATATTACTAAATGTTTAACCAGGGGCATCATTTTTGTCCTTGTATGACTTTCCTGAGTCTTTATGTGATACAAATGCACTAGATTTGTTTAGATATAGATACACTAAGCTCCCTGTACTGTACAGGGGAGATACCCCAAAGAGCCATGTGTAGTCAGTATCCCCTTAAGAGATAATACATGCTTTTTTTTCTCCAGTCATTAGACAGCTATTGGCTTGCTAATGTGAAATATGATGGTGGAAAAGGTTTTCTGAAGTTAGACAAACAATTCTGGGGCCAGTGACAGTCCTACTCAAACCTGGTCTGCTCATATTTTATCCTTTATGCTTATAGCCCTGAGAGGACTAGGTAGGACAAAGATTTTAATTTGTCTGCAACCAGTGAGACATTTTGTGCATTTTCTGTTACATGACACTGGCCAATGCTTCTTATTTACCAAGGCAAGCTTTCCCATTCATTTGCTTAGTGAAAAGTCATCTCATAAGTTCCATATGCTGTGCTGTATCAATACAAGCAGGGTGTGTGTGTGTGTGTGTGTGTGTGTGTGTGTGTGTGTGTGTGTGTTTGTTTGCTGAAAAAACAGCAATTAAGTATGAACTTGGAGAGGGAAAAAAACGATTGCATAGTCTTTTATTTGTTCCCCTTTACAGCATGTCAGTACCTGTGGTCTGTTTTTATAATATAATCAGCTTGGCTCTTCAAATTTTTAAAATCTTTTGAGTTACTGCCTACATGTACCAGTTCAGGTTGTCGGTGAATGCCACATATTAATACATTTATTTGTAAAGCGCTTTCAGGTCAAACTATTCCACAATGTCGGTGCACGGAAAGAAAAAGCCTGTTCACCAATTGTCTTCTTTTTAACCTTTGGGACACTCAGAAGACCCGTCCCCTGAGAACGCAGGGCTCGAGCAGGCACATAGGGATTCACTAGGTCTTTAAGATACAATGGTGCGCTGCCAGTTTATATTTTATAGGTTAGCAGCAACACCTTAAAGTCTGCTCTGGCATGAACAGGGAGCCAATGAAGAGAGGATAACACTGGTGTAATATGTTCATATCTGGAGGCTCCGGTCAGAACACGAGCTGCAGCATTCTGAACCATCTGCAGACTCCGAAGACTTTTCTTTGGCAGACCCAACAGAAGGACATTACAATAGTCTAGCCTAGATGACACAAAGGCATGAATAAGGACCTCAGAGTCCTTAAACGACAATATTGATCTGATCTTGGTGATGTTTCTAAGATTGAAAAAAGCAACTCTGGTCACCTCCTTTTATATGTAAATCAAACGAAAGTGTCTGATCGAAAAGCACACCAAGATTCTTAACTTGGTCTCTGCGATTGATTTCACAATCATCGAGAGACAAAGTAATGTGTTCAAAAAGATAACCTAGTTTTGCTGGTCCGACAACCATCATTTCTGTCTTAGCAGAATTAAGCAACAAGAAATTTGTTGATAACCAGCTCTTAACAGCTGCAAGACAGGCCTCAAGTTTAGCTTATTAGACTTGCTTCCTACACCTAATGGTATATACAGCTGCATATTGTCAGCATAACAATGAAAAGCAATCCCAAAAGAATGGAAAATCTGACCCAATGGGGATAGGTAAAGTGAAAAAAGCAATGGACCCAGTACAGACCCCTGGGGAATCCCGTGCTTGACGGCACAGGACTCAGAGAGTATGTTGTCATATAAAACACATTGTAATCTTTCTGACAGGTATGATCTCAACCACTCTAAAACCACATAAGAGTACCTCAAGAGCATTAGCTTATTTCTACCCATGGTGATCTCATTTATTATTTATTACATTAAACAGACAGCTGTCTATACAGTGATGGTCTAGTTCTTTACCTGCCTTTGGTTACTTTTCAGTGGTATATCAGCTAAAACCACTCTGGTTACACAGACTAAGGGCTTCTTTTTGCATATCCTGAAACTGCCAATCAGCAACTCAATCAATATTGACAGGTGAGGCCTGGAGAAATTGGCTTGGACAGATGGTCATACAGTGTGCTGTGGGCAGTAAAACACAAAGCAATCACTTCTTGTAAAAGCTGCCACAGCTGCAGGCTGCTGCTGTGCGAAAAAGCTTCTGATTTTATTTATTTTCTGCATTTATATAGACTGTTAAGCCCATTAACTATTAAATGTGTTCTAACCTTACTAAGAAATCATATGCTATACTATTTAGTCAAACACATTGTCATTACACCATATTTTACTCTCATGGCAAATACAAGTGACCTTCTCGTAATGGGTACAGTTTCTTGCCCAATCAGAGAGCTGGACAAAAGCAAAGCCCGGTGGGGACAGAATAAACATGGCCAGGCATACTAGCAAATGCATAAATAATCATAAAAAGGACAATACAACATCAGGACTAGAGAATCTAGAAATTAATTTAATTCATTTTCTATTCCCCCTCTCAGGCCTATCACAGGAGGTTCCCGAAGTGCCCCCTGATCCCAGTGTTTGTGGACAGCGAGATCTTTAGCGAGAGCCAAAGCAAGGATGGATCTACACTGGTAACTGAGAGGCGCTGTGTGATCGACATTGATGCCCCGCGACTTCTGAAACGGGTACCTCTCATCTGACCTTGTGCTCAGCAAAAACCATATAACAATCATCATCAGTTTCTATAATCAGATGTAGAAACTGCAATGTTTTTCAAGACTGTGTAAGAGAGAGGCAGCTTTAAATGCGGTATTTTCTGGCTGTGTTGCATTTGATTGCATTAATCTAAAATATGTTTTTGATTTGACTTGTTGAAGTATTTTTGTGTGGGTTTTTTTTCTGCATGCAGATTGCCGGTGTAGACTACTTGTACTTTATCCAAAAGAACACTCTGAATCGCAGAGACAGGACACTCCGCATTGAGGTCCACAACGAGACCTTTTCCAGCAGAGTCATTGTCCGCGAGTGCTGCAACTACACGGTGAGCCAAGACAGCCTCTATAAGAGATTTTTTTCTGTGCTGTTGTAGTTGTTTTATAATATATTATTAAGATCCCTTAATGTGCATACCAGTAAAACTCTGGCTTTTCTATTCAGTGCATGAATTATTAAATGATCCTCTTATAGTGTGTCAAATGTGATAAAGACTTGTGTTAAGAGGTGGAGTTTTTGAAGTCAGTGTAGTTTGGCTCACTCTGATAATACCTGCCCTACTACTACATTTCCTGACAAGCCACAACACAGCAACAACAGCACCACCGTCATTCTGTGTCCCACTCTCGTACTCAATTCCCTCTGAGCATCTGATTATGACTTTGATATAGTGCTTTCATCATTTTGCATGGGTCACTAGTTGATGTTGTGATATATAAAAGAACCAAACTTCATGAATGTTTTTTGTGACAAAGAAGTATGTGTTCCAATCACTCTATCAAATTACTGGAAACGGCCATGACATTATGTTCAATACAAGTGTATGTAAACTTTTGACCACAACTCTGTGTGTGTGTGTGTGTGTGTGTGTGTGTGTGTGTGTGTGTGTGTGTGTGCGTGTGCGTGTGTGTCTTGTCTATATATATATATATATATATATATATATATATATATATTTTTTTTTTTTTTTACTCATTATCTCTTTCCTTAGGTTCATCCTGAGAATGAGGACTGGACGTGCTTCGAACAGACTGCCAGTCTAGATATGAAGTCCTTTTTTGGCTTCGAGAGCACCGCGGAGAAAATAGCTATGAAACAGTATGCTAGCAGCATTAAGAAGGTTTGCATCTTTGAACTGTACTTACACATACATTGTGTTTGTGTTCTGTGATGTGTTGAGCACGTCTGTTGCATTTACCATGGTGTGACCTGCAGTCACCTAAGGTTTTGTCTCCTTTCTGTGATTGTAGGGTAAAGAAATTATTGAGTACTACCTCAGAGAGCTGGAGGAAGAAGGGGTAACTTACATACCTCGTTGGACCCCCCCTGTTGTCTCTGGCACTGCCAGGCTCCAGCTGCTGCCCCCCTCCTCTGCCAGAACCATCCCAGTGAATGGTGCTAAAAGTGGGCTGGACAGTAGAGACCCGGCCTGTCCTGCAGAGCTGGTGGTAGGCTCTCCAGACGGTCAGTGTTCACTCTCTATTTACAATTCAGTGTGGAATAGCAGCCAACACACAACACAAAATTGCAGTGATCTAGTTAAGAAATGTGTGTATTATTCATAATGTCTTTATATTGACTTGTCCGCAGTGCGTACATTCACTGAATGGACTGAGATATTCACAGAGGGCGAAATAACTAGCTACTTCTGGTTCTGTCTTGGAGTTATCTTTTTAGAGTAACAGTTAATCAGGGAATTGTAAGATATATAGATTTTTCTGTTACTATATGTAGTATTTTCAAAGCAGAATATATTATTGTCTCAGTGAGACTAGACTATAGGCTTTTAATCTCATACCACCACTAATGGTACCAGATTTTGAAACCAAGAATAACAGCAGCAAACAGGGCAAAGCTTGCAGAAACAACTTATGCCTGCCAGGCGTAAACCTGCAGGGGATCATTCCTTTGATCATGTGTCCGTGTGTGTGCTGTCAGCAGCTCATCTGGCACTGTACTACTAGTATCATTACGGTTAGGTACATACTCATCTATCATGGTTTGTGATAATAAAAATATATATATATATATATATATATATATATATATATATATATATATATACATACATATATATATATATATATATATATATATATATATATTTATTGATTTCTCTGTTTTATGCTGCCATTGACTGCTGACTCCTTGCTCCTCTTAACCGGCTGGTAGGGGCCACAAGTGATCAACAGCGTACGTGGTGGGCATGTTAGTGTTAGAAGAGTCTTTTGTTGAAACTTTCACTTTGAGATCTACATTTCACACTGCTGGTGTTTTGGAATTGTCTGCGATGTGTCTCTGTATAGCCTCTTTACTCTGGTTACACCTTGATAACCTGCATATCATCTCCCTTCATTCCACTACTCATGCTTACATGCTGGACACACAGCCCGCACTCCCTGTTCCCCACCCACATGCCCCCAGACACACTTTTCGGAGATCAATTTGGAGATCTGCACGCTAGTTTTATTATTTTAGCTCATGTTGAAAATTCACTGTGTACAGCTCCTGATGTCTCCATTGTGTGCATGCAATATGTGCTAACTTTACACTGTACATGTGTTCTGGCCTTTAGACAAACTGGATGCTGACTACATCAGGCGTTACCTAGGTGATTTAACGCCTCTGCAGGAGAGCTGTCTCATTCGACTGCGCCAGTGGCTCCAAGAAAACCACAAGGGCAAGGTCACATATACACTACAGTGCAGTGTGTGCAGTTATGTAAAATGCACATATTCACATATTTTTAGATACTCACAAAATCTGCTCAGGTCTTACTTTCACACTTAAATCAGTTTTGCCTCTCACATGTACTGTAGATTACAGATAGAAAATAAGATTAAGCAATTATCAGCAACTTAGAGCTTTGCATTGGAGTTTAGACCTCAGCTTGTTGTTGTACAGATTCCAAAGGATCAGCATGTGCTTCGCTTTCTGAGGGCCAGAGATTTCAACCTCGACAAGGCCAGGGAGTTCTTGTGCCAGTCGCTGACCTGGAGGAAGCAACACCAGGTAGACTTCCTGTTAGACACATGGGAGCGCCCGCAACTGCTTCAGGACTATTACACCGGAGGCTGGCACCACCACGACAGAGGTACTGTGTGAATAATACTGGCTGCCTGCCTATGTGGTCTTTAGTTAATCTCATTTTCACTTTTTCACTGCCAACTGTTATTGTGCCGGTTTATCTACAGTGAAAGTGAAAACTTATCAGTGAATGTGACGATAAAGAGGCAAAGGGGTTTAGTCTTATGTATTTATAAAGTCCACACGGGTTGAAGCGGCCCGTTAATTATTGACTGTAAAGTCTGAGCACCATCTGTCGTAGCTCCCATGTTTGAAAATGAGTCATTGCTTTTAACAGCTTAGGTGATCCACCAGGTTAGAGTTTATATAGACAAGGGGGCGGGTGGGGTCCTAAATGTAGTAAGAATCATTACTATGAAAGAATCTGACTGATTCTCCCTGTTGATTCTAATTTGTTGTACAATCTTTATGTGTGTGTGTGGTTTAGATGGTCGCCCCCTTTATATCTTGCGTCTGGGGCAAATGGACACTAAGGGCTTGGTACGAGCCTTGGGAGAGGAGGTGCTGCTGAGACAGGTGACATGAATACACACACATAAACATAGTGTTTTCATTTAAAATATCTTCAGTTGCATTAATGCTTCAACCTGATGAATGTGACTCAGGTCCTGTCCATCAATGAGGAGGGACTGAGGCGTTGTGAAGAAAACACCAGAGTCTTTGGTCGACCCATTAGGTGCCTAAATATTAATTCATCCATCTTCTGTCAGTGTCTCATTGGTTAACATCTAATCAGGTATACACACGCTTGTATATATAGTCATGTGACGTCTATGTTAATTTGTCGGTCAGCTGCTGGACTTGCCTGGTGGATCTGGAGGGTCTTAACATGCGTCACCTGTGGAGACCAGGTGTTAAGGCTTTGCTGAGAATCATCGAGGTGGTGGAGGCCAACTACCCTGAGACTCTGGGTCGCCTGCTCATACTGAGGGCGCCTAGAGTTTTTCCAGTCCTCTGGACCCTGGTGAGTATAATAACTTGAATTTTGCATGCAGCAGCTAATGTGACTTAAATGAATCATCTGATTGTGGAAGAATGCATGAAGATGTACAGTGCAGACACAGAGATTGCACATTGTGAATATGAGCAAATGATGAACAAAGAAGAAATGGAGAGGAAGATAATTATTGCTACGCAATATGCAGAAGCTCATGGGGGAGATTTAATTATTGCTACAGCAATATGCAATGGTAGAGTTTATAAAGGGGTAATAGCATTCAGCAAAGAAATAAAGACAAGTTGTAAAACAAGTACACCAATATATGAAAATAAATCAAAACAATAATAAAAGCAATAAAAGCAGTATACAGTAACAGCAGCAGCTTCTACCTGGAGAATTTGTCTACTGACTGTTATTCTATTATGGTGATAAAATCAATATAAAGTACAAATACAGATAGTAACACCATTAACAAGTCAGCCTGTTTACATGAACAATTCAAATATTCATGGATTGACTTTTACAGTTTATAACATTTGAACCTACTGCTGCTTTCATGTTCTCTGATTACTCTTGTTGGGTATTTTTCCAGATCAGCCCCCTGATTGATGAGAACACCCGTAAGAAGTTCCTTGTTTATGCTGGGAACGACTACCAGGGTCCAGGTGGATTGGTGGACTACATTGACAAACAAATCCTCCCCGACTTCTTGGGTGGGGACTGCATGGTGAGGTTTAGTCCACAGCATACCAACCTTAACACAGTGACCTTATTCTCAAAACAGCTGTTATTTACACACAAGCAGAGACATTTACACATAAAAACATGTATTATTAATGACTTGTTTTGTTTTTCTTCTGCCCTCTCTAGTCTGACATCCCTGAGGGAGGTATGGTCCCCAAATCTCTGTACAGGACAGCAGAAGAGCTGGAGAGTGAGGAAAACCGCCTGTTGACCGACTCCATCTATAAGAGTGCCAGTATCTTCAAAGGAGCCCCATATGAGGTACACATACAGCTTTTAAATCAGCACCCAGATCCACGTTATAGAGTTGGGCTACATTAAATGTGTTGTGTAAAGATTAACATTTCCAATTTCTACCTATGCTGGATCTTACACTGTATTAGGGCCCCACCATCTGGAAGAAATCTACATTGCAAGCTTGCAGCAAAAGAGAAACATGTGATTAATGGCCTTCTGTCTACTGTTCTGTGTTTCCAATCTCCCTACATCATCCTGCAGTTGCTGATCGAGATCACAGAGGCCTCCTCCGTCATCACCTGGGACTTTGACGTGTCCAAAGGAGATGTAATCTTCAACATCTACCATTCCAAGAGGGCCCCACAGCCTCCAAAGAAAGACACTCTCGGAGCCCACGGCATCACGTCCCTAGGGGCAGTTAATGCCCAGGTGATAGACAGGAGCTGGCTGCTAGGAAAGGACTACAGCATGGTGGAGAAAGCCCTCACCTGCAGAGAGGGAGAGAGTGTACAGGTCAGAAAGAAGATGGCGGACTTAACTTTCTTTGTCCCTTGTTTGCGGTCTGTTGCACCAAACGAGTTAAATTGATCCTGCAGCTTTCCTCCTTTTTTACAGGGCTCCCATGTAACACGCTGGCCCGGCTTCTACATCCTCCAGTGGCGCTTCCACAGCTCCCCGGCTTGTTCTGCCTCCAGCCTGCCTCGTGTGGATGATGTGCTGGCCTCTCTGCAGGTGTCCTCCCACAAGTGTAAGATCATGTACTACACCGAGGTGCTGGCCTCCCACGACTTCAGGTCAGTTTATTTATTCCGTTTAGCTCTTTATTCTCTGTGTCTTTTCTTTCCTTTGTAATTTAGTGACTCACACACAAATCAATGGGATATTTTTGGAAATATCTCCACAGGTTTAGCAGATGTTCTACTGTACATGTGTTTGTTTTTACAGTAATTGATTGGACAGAATCATGTATGAGAGTTAACGTTCCTTTTCTGTTATTTCCAGGGGATCCATGACCAGTCTGGAGTCTAGTCATAGTGGTTTCTCTCAGCTCAGTGCTGCCACTACTTCATCTAGCCAATCGCACGCCAGCTCCACCATCTCAAGGTAGCATCGGCCCAGCAGGTGTCAAAGGCAGCAGTGACCTAAAACCTACCGACGTCTTAATCCAACTGTGCCTTATGCCTTTGAAAAGAGGGTGTTTTTACTCAAACACTTAAATTAGAATTTGATCTGACATTTGAAGGTGAGAAGTGTTTTATTATTATTATTATTATTATTATTATTATTATTATTATTATTATTTTAGTGAATCAGTAAAGTTTCATTGATCTTTGTCTCTTGGGAATAGTGTTCTTGAATTTCTGTTTCTTGTGCACATGATGACTTGTTATTTGTATTGTTTGAGTAATGGTAGTGTACAGTATAACAAATGCAATGCACCGTGCAAATGTTGAATATCTGATTAGTAGCTACCCTATATGTAACCCCATAAGTGCCATTACAGAGGAGCATCTGCTGGATCAATAAATGCGAAAGGAGATGCCACACCAGCGATGCGATTTTTACAAAAGATTAAATGAGACAGAGATGTTGGAGTAGTAAATGTATCTGTAGAAGGCATACAGTCTGTCCCTGAAGTTGCATTCTTTGTCCACAAGATGTCAGTGTAATCTGTGACTGGAACGTCTCTCAGATCTGCAGTGTGCCTTACGGTTTCACTCACACACTTTCCCTGGTCTTCTAAGAAATCGAAAGGAGGGTTGTTTAAATAAAGAATTTATCACAAGAATTAATACTGATGGAACTCCAGAGTTTATATAGAGTTTCTTTATGCTACATTTTGAGAAAACAATGAAGAAACAGAGCTATAGTGGGTTTTAGTAATAATATTGTATCATTGTAGAGACTGGTTATTAATCATTTTTACAGCAATAGGTGCGACGTTAGGAGTGAGCAGATAATATTAGATCTTTTTTTAAAATATGCAGTGCACTGTCTGGATTGCATGTAATGTTTTTGGGCTTGTTAGGCATAGCTGCTGAGTTTTCTGAGGCTGCTAATTTGAATGCAATATAGTGCAGGCCCTCGTGATCTGGCACAGGGCCAGGCAGACAACTGATTTACATAAAACTTTAATTTCCATAAACTTATCAGATGCTTCCAGCTAAAGCTTAATTTAATTTCCCTGTGTTATTCGTTTTTTTGAGTTTGTAACTTGTGTCATGTTGCTGCTTATCCCAACACAATTCAAAGTCAGGTGGATGGAGTTTTCTGAGAGGCTGATTGAATGGGAGCCTGACTTCCTGCTGGCATGTCAGGGTTGTTAGAAAGAGAAAGTGTACTGACTTTGCCAGCAGCTTATTTACTGAATTACTCAGCTTGTTCTAATGACCTCCCAAGACACACATAGTCCACATAAATAGCAGCACCTCTTTCTCCTGATACGCCTAATTTGCTGTTAAAACCTCTTCTTCGTGAGCAGTTATGTGATTTAAGGCTGAATTATTTTACTGGCAGTCACAGGGTTGAAAAACAAGGTCTATTATACAGGTAACAGTAGTTTGGTAAGTATATACTCCTGAATAATGTATCTGTCTGTGGTTGACCTGATATAACATGGTGAAGAAGGGATGGTAGCTGACCTTCAGCCAGCAAACATTTGATGGGATTTATGGTTACATTATGAGTGAATAATACCAAATATGTACAATGTGTCAAAGAAATACTGGTCACAGGAAGTTCAACAACTGGTCTGGTTAGGTATAGTGACTTGGCACTCGTAAGGAAGTGCCTGAAAACCTATATGTATTGGATATATGGTTATATTATCAATGCTCAGTATTTTTTATCTCTTATGCAACCACTTCTGTCACACAACAGTCTTTTTCAGGTGACCATGTGTATTCTTGCTGTTAACATGACCATGAGGCACAGCAGTGCTTTAAGCCCACACTCACCATTTCACTAAAAACCACAATGTGAAGCTCATGGTGGCTCTGGTTCTCAAACTATGGTACAGGCAGCACTGGTGTTGGCGAACTCCTACTAGCAAAAGGTGGACGAAATATATATTTTTGTAATTGAAATAAATTACTTTAAAAACACAATATGATCAAAACACTACATACTAACATATAAAAAAGTATGAGATTACTGAAATGTAATGTGAAAAAAAATGTTGCCTACATCCATGATTAGTTATACCTTGTGGTATATGAGGGTTGCATGCAAGAGTTTAAAGTATATGTAGGATTTTGTGGAATCTAAGGGTGAGACTGAAGCCAGCTGAAACCCCTAGACTCAACCAAGTATGAAGGAGAAACTACAGTGGGCACGAAACTTGGGGGAAAACATGAAAGGCCCTATGTAGAGCAAGTATTTGGTTTGTCCCTTCTGGGTTGTAGAAACATGGAAGTTCAACATGGCAAACTCTGTGGATAAAAAGAAAATCATCTTAATGCAAAGTAACAAAAATGTATATTATACACTAATGAAAACATAAATATATATTCCATTTCTGCCAATAGATCCTCCTAAATGTTAAACACTGGACCTTTAAGTGCCAGTTCTAGTGCAGCCTTTTTGTACAGCACAGCTGTGGCTGACAGTAGTCAACAATAAATCTTAAACCTGGAATAAACCTGCCCCCTGTGTGAAATGTCCATAGCTGTAGGGAGTAGGCCTACTATACTGTATTTTAATGTCGTCATAATGGTGATACCCAGAGAGCCTAATATTTTCTGAGGTTGTAGGTGGTGTAAAAAATTGAGGGGATTATGAATATCCAGTATGTTTTTCACCCTTTTCCTTGAACCAGGTGGACAAATATTTGGACAAAACCAAAGGTTGCCCTCTGCCTTCCACAGTGGATATACTGGTATAAACCATCTATGAGTGCATTAATCATGAAATAAGAGATCATCTATGTAGTGTTTTTGACAAATGCTTGTTGTTGAGACTCATGTTTCTTTGACAACCAGAATAGAAAAACTGGTGCTTTAGACCTGGGATATAGGGCACAGGTCAGTTTAATTAGAGGAATGTCGATTGTGTTTCAGGAGCTCATTTTGTTATTAATCATGTGGATAATATTTCTATCTAAACATCAAAGTTTTGTTATCAGCCACTCATAATGAAAGATAAATTATTTATTATTTCTGTCTAGACTTTGCACTGCACTCCAGAATACTCATTCATGAAGAAATGTCTCAGGAGAAGCAATATAAATGTCTCCTCCTGCATTTGCAACATTTTAACATTTCATCACTGTTGTTCTTTGGTTGCATAGAGCATCACAAATATTATAACAACAAGATTATTTGGACTACATCCTTGTGAGAAACTGATCTCACTTTCTTTAAGCTAACCAGCTCATAAGCTGCTGGCTGACCGGTGATGGAGAAGCAATGAAGTGAAAATCCAATTCTCAATAATACTGCAACCAGGAACACTAAATCTCTTAATTCTTTTAGAGTAGCAGGTAAAGAGAGAGATGAGAAGGGCTGCATTAATAATATGCTGCTGAAATAGTCTCAGACTTCTTGTTGCAGATATAAACATCCCAGTCTTCATTGGGGATATGTACATGATAAGGAATCATCTGTCAGAAATACCAGAGGCAGGCACGGGGATAGTCAACATGGGGCTGATGTTTCTTTTTTTGTATTTACATCTCATCAATGGCAAAAGGTAGAGACGTTATACTTTTAAAAATAATGATTCACGCACCACTTCCCAGCGTCAAAACACTCCTTTGAATTTACTTGAAAGCGCTGACTAGGGGGACCCTTTCTCAGATGCCAAGGTTGAATGGTAATAGCCCCTAAAATACAAATGGTCAGAACCAAACTATAACTTCCCATCTATTCACTCACCATCAAATCCTGCATGTAAATGGATTTTTCCTAACTTGATTTGATCACAGTTAGAAAATCTTATCAAACATGAGGTTGTAGAGTCTTGCTGCAGTGGAGATCCTCATTAAAACCTAAGCTTGTGTTTCATTTGCTTCCTTCTGACAATCCTGACCTTCCCACTAATTGAAAAGGAGAGCTCTGGATTAGTGTGCACTAAATTATTTTTAGGAGGCTCGACTGGATGAGAAACTTTGTGCGGGACTGTTTGCATGTACAAATGTGCAGCTTGAATAGAGGCCTTGTTTTACCGTGACGGCGTGCAACCTGAAAAACAGTAAATGTTTAATGCCTCCTCCATCTGAGTTGTGGACCTGTCTGTTTAACTAATCTCATATCGGCTGGGTTGAAATTCATTTTCTGACTTGATGTACTACTGGGCCTGATTAATATGTCCACAAACAAATAGATACAGTCACGTCTATTTATCTCTGATGCCTCACACTAGCTCTCATATCTTCTAACATTGATTTTCTCTGCATCAAGAGAGACCATCAATCTATCTTCAATTTAGGCCAATTTCTGAGCACTGCCCTCATTTGCAATGAACTGTCAAGGCTCTGCTTAAGTCATATGTCGTTTTCATCGGTTTCCGAACATCAGACCTGGTTTTATTTCTCTGGTGTTTTCTTGGCTCATTGACTTCTACAGTTGACATTTCCATTTCTCTCCCTCTAAATGTGCACTGAACCATGCAGGTCAGTGTGGGCCTGCCCTCCTTAAATGTTGGGAACTGGTAACACACATTTTATTCATGGTTTATTTGGACAGAAAAGTTTGTCCAATTAAAGTATCTTTGGTACTCATACAAGATTACTACTTGAAGCGAGGTCTAACCAGTGAATCTAAAATTATTCTGCCTGTAAGTCACTTACTTATGAGAGCCAACAGACACAAAAAATAACTATCTAGTGGGCTACATTTTAGATTTTTACAAGATTACACTAATACATTTGATTCTGTAGGCATATCATTGGCCTGCCAAAAACACGTATTGGGTGCAGGAAAAAGGTCTTGCCGGTCAAAAATAAAATTTGTTTAAATTAACAGATAAGATAAATATAGATGACCTTGTAAATACACAAGTTTTGATGATAAGTGGCTAGTAAGATGGGCAAGAACTTCCTTCTGGTTTTTTTTATGTGTGAAGAAGTGGCGGAACAATTTACATGTTTCCTAGGAAACGGAAATCGAAGATGAAGAAGGAAATGTAATATTTCTATGTTTTAACTGGATACAAGTCTTGAGAAATCTGGGGAAATCTCCAAACCATTGGTAAGTGTTGTCAAAAGACCCACAGGGGATTATCTTTGTGTAGAACAGACTCGAAATCATCCATTAGAAACTCTCAGGTTTAAAAACAGTGATTGGGCTGCAGTGTAGCTAACAGCAGTGGTCTTGTGCTACTGACATTTTACATTTTAAACATTTTAATGAAAGAGGCAAGGCTTTCACCTGCCAGCAGCCATTTAACTAATGTGTAAAATACAAGGCTGAAGGCCATTTTGCAACTAGAGCCTCCTAGACTAGATTAGCTAACTACTTTAAAGACTAATTTAGTTAATGTGTTCTTATTGTTGTATTTTATTGTATGTTTCTCTGTAACCATTAAATATACAACTAGCTAAATGCAAGCTTAAAAATATAACTAATTAGGCTGTATAAATAGTACAGTTAACTACTGTGTTTGTGTAAAGTAAAATTGTAATAATCAGTAGAACTATGGTGAAGTTAGTTATCGATTGGTTTTCCATTTAAGATGAGTCTTTTAATAATAATAAATAATATATATATAATTAATAATATAATTTTCCTGTCTTAGTAGGAAAATCACAGGTGTAATTAATAACAGTAATTAGGGCTGCACTCCATTTAGCTTTACCAGTTTCAGGGCCCTGCCGTTTGCTTGCTGGCTCACTGACGGACTGATTAATGGTATTAATTGCACCTGTGCTTTTCCCGCGATGATGATTCAAAGTGTCTGCTGTGGAAAAGGGCCCATTATTGTATATTTTAAACTACAGTATAAAGAGCTGATATTACTGACACAGAAAGAGTGGCATACTGGGTGTCACCATGTGTCTATACAGTGACAGGTAACACCTTCCTCATGCCTGTTGGTCTTTGTCCCTCACTATTTGTTCAGGTTACAGCAGATGTAATCATGGGTAGCACATAGTAGGAAGTCTGTAGTGATTACATGGATGACTGTTTCTGCCAGCAGAGAGTAAAGAGCAGCATTTAAGGCATCCATCTTTGCTCCTCTTACCTGCCAAGCCTCACCACCCCTCAGTGAACTCAGTTTTTACCTTAATGTCAGGCTCTGGGGCTGGCAGGAAACTCCTATATGCTTGAATGTTGCAGGTGTAAAGAATGGAGCGAGCGCAAAGATGGAGATAGAAAGATTGAGAGGGTTAAAGGTGTAAAGATGAGATTAAGGACAAGGGGAGCATGACGATCAAGGCAAATGTAGATTTTGAAGAGCTCCAGAGCTTCTCATGAGACTGGCTGCCATCTTGCCTCCTAGTCCCTTTTAATTCATTCAAACTCTAAAGAGGAGTATACTCAAGTCTGAAGGGGCTGTTTGGTTGGACTGGCACTGCTATTCAGGTGTGAGTAAGTGCCAGTCTCTATACCTCAGTGTATGCACACACTCAACTACAGCTGCAAAGTCAGTTTGTCATTGTTCACGCAGGAATGCCAAACAACCTTGCTGCTTGAAAGAAGGTTATAGGATAGAAAGGAGGAGAGAATGTGAGAAAGGAGAGAAAGCTCTTGGAGAAGAATTTAGCCGATGAAGAGCAAAAAGGGGCTATGGAAAACTCTGTAAAGCTGACCGCCCTCTTACTACACTTGACAGTGCTTTGATTCATTTTAGTAACAAAAAATGTCTTGTTTGTTTTCTTTCGGCAGCAACCTTTAAATCTTAAACTTTTCAGTGCGATATTGTTGTGGCAGAAAGAGGTGAATCAAAACAGAATCAGATGTCCGAGACACAGATGTCAGATGGGGAATCTCTTTATTTCAGACAGATGTTACCACCAACGCAGTCAGAGATATTAACCAACGATTACAGATCGTAACATGCCTTTTATACAAAAACCAGGCTGTGTGTGTGTATGGGCATACCGGTCTCATCCTGTCTTCCAGAACTCTTTGGCCAACTTATTTTACCAGGAAAGGATCATATCTCATGTTGTACTTTGGCCACTTAAGGACATGCTTTTTGGCATCAACACTATGTGTATGATTGTCTGTGTGTGGTGACGCTCACTATTTCCCGACATCTGGCTGATGTTCCCAGCTCTATTCCAAGTTTTGATGTTCTGGCTTTTTCACTCCTAACTTTCCTACATATGCTGTTGTTTTTCCCGGCTCTGTTCCAGGTCATAATGATCTGGCTCTGTTCAAGGTCATGGTGACCTGGCTCAAGTCTTGGTGACTGGCCTCTCACCCTTCCAATGGTACCCTAAACAGGATGGGTCATAATGAAATTCTCCTACAGTATGAAATAAGATGAAGAATAGCACCAAAACGATTTGCATTTTTGCCAAATAAATGACAGTCAAACAACAATCAACAATCAATCATAGTTTCTGATTATTTTTTTGGTCAATCTTTTAATCGTTTAATTGATTATTTTGGTCTTTTTCTAGACAGCGCAGGTCAGGATGCTTTTATCTCAAAACTGTGGATATCTAAAATTTACTCCTACTAAAGCAACATTATACTGCATGTAAGTGTTAAAATTCAGGAGTATCCTGCATTTAAAAATGACAGAGACAGAATGATGTATACTACCCAGAACAAGTGTGGTCTGTGCCTCATGTTGTTGTAGATCATCCTTTACAGATGCAGTGAAGCAGAGAACAGGAGCGGATGAAACACAGCCAAACTGTGTGTGTGGGTGTGTGTGTGTGTGTGTGTGTGTGTGTGTGTGTGTGTGTGTGTGTGTGTGGAAAACATTTTCTGGCACTGGTGTCCACTGCGCTCCCTTTCTGTCTCTAACATTATGAGGCAGTTACTGTAAGCCAGGCCTATAAGCGATCCCTAGATGCATGCTGGCAATACACCACTCAGTCTGCTTGTAGCCTCTGAGTCTTCCCGCCTTGTTCGAACTACCTGCTTCATTGCTCTGTGTAAATTAAAATAAACTCTTCTCACCATAAAGGGACACCTCTTTTTCTCTGGTGACAGTAAGTTCATTATCATTTTGAGTCTGATTGCAGACCATTAAAGCTGGTGGAGGAGACAGAAAGGCTGATTGGTCCAAACTGGCACAGTGTAACTTTGTGGCTCAAGTTATGAAACTGGCAAGCTTCTGTAGCAAGGATTATGTGTGGTTGGTGAAGTAGATAAACACTATATAATGGCTCAAAATGAGCTGTTTTCACATGTGATTAGGCTTAGTATAGATAAAGGTGTGGCCCAAGTTATTAAAATGTGAATCATGAGTTAAAGCAGCCATTGGATATTTTGAGAATATGCTTATTCACTCTCATGCCGAGAGCTAGATAAGAAGATTGATATCACTGTTCTATCTGTTAAATATACAGCTAGCAGTTGGTTTGTGTAGCTTGGCACAAAGACTTATAACAGATAGCCTGGCTCTCTCCAAAGCTAACAAAATCCACCTAATAGCACATTTAAAGATCACTAATTGTCCCTTTTGGAACCTCTGTCAAGCTTCTCCTTTCCTGTACTTAGGTATGTTATGTGCTAGACTCGTCTGTGTTGAAAAGACAACCACATTTTAAGATGGTTAAAAGATTGAAGCCACATACATCTTAAGTTAGCTAATGTTAGCGAAACACCAGCTAAATAGCTAGCTAATTCACAGCAATTGTTAATTGGACTATTTCTTGGCAGGGAGCAGTAACTTTCTGGACCTTCTGCTGGTTACCTGGAAGCTGCTCCAAGCCAAGAAATGGTGTTTATGCTAAGCTATGCTAACCAACTGCTGGCTTCCACTGCATATTTACTGTACAGCCAATCTTCTCATCTAACTCTTGGCAGGAAAACATTGAAGTGTATTTCCCAAAATGTCGAACTACTCCTTTTAAGTGACGTATCAAACCCTCAATGTCCCAGCTTTTATTTGCTGTCCCCCAGCATACTGTGCTGCGCCAAGTTTGTCAGTTTTACATTTCTAGGGACAGGTTTGTGCAACATGCAGATGTAGAAAATGTTTTTGACTTTCCTGCTGGGCAGTTTGGGAAAATGGATTTGACAGGCAGCGGAAATGAGATATGGACTTTGACAGGTCTACCTATTGTATGTGCCTGAGGGAAACGCATCACCTGTCAGGGCCAAAATGACTATAGGCTGGTGTGTTAGCCATGTTTGTTGCCTTTCTATTCCTTGTTTGAATATTGAAATGAACAGTCTCCACTCACGGCAGTCACACGAGGCTGACAGTCGCAGGGAATGTGTGACAGCTTTTACCATCACTCCCCCCCCCGGCTCATCTTCTCTCTGTCTGTCCTCCTTCCGTGTGGTGTGAAGGCATTGTGGTTATAATTGCCTTCAAGACTGGCTTAGGCTCAGGACCAAGGATCTTTGAGCTGTGATCTGTTAAGCCTATTACACACTTGTTGCATGAAGACAGACAATCCTATATGGATGAAAGCCTGTGTGTGTGAGAGCCAAATTGTGCCACTTGCTTTGGCATCACCACATCCAGTCTGTGCTGAAATAGAGTGCAAGTCTTTTGTTCTGTGGATCATTAGCACTTCAATACAGAGTTGACAATGAATGAATTCAGAGGCCTTCGATTGTCAAAATCAGTTGGTTACTAGAGGGAATGGTTGATGTGTCAGAAGGTGCATCTTGACTTTTATTGGCAGCTTTCACTTCGATGTTGTATTCACATTCAATTGTACAAGATTATACTGCTGCCTTGCAGCTCCTGTGCTAAACACCAACACTTCCCTGGTGCCCTGAGCGCCCAGTCCCGGGCATACGAATCCTACTATGGCGAAGGCAGGACCTGCCCTACTTTGCCTCTGATTAGCTTAGCCTGACAATGATGTTTCTCATGTAGACCCTTGCTGACACAAAAAAGTTTTTTGCTGTCTTTGGCAAATTAGCTTGAAATTTTAATAATTTCTCCCTAATGTAGTCCATTTGTTCACAGGAAGCAACCTAGTTGTGAAGAGGGGAAAAGAACATTAGTGTTAAGTTCTTTATTAGTTTGAAATTGTTAATAGCAATGACTGTCCATCGGGAAAAACTGTAAATCACAGAGAGTTGAGGCAGAGCAGCTGGAAGACATATACTATAAAACATTTTCAATATAAAACATGACCCAGTTTCACCAAACTCAGCGACATAGTTGGTGGTGTGTGACTTATCGCTGTAAAGTGTTAAGCACTCCTTGCCCAAAGTTACGTAGTGCCAGAACAGACATGGGACACAGAATGGGAATGACAGAGGCACCATTCACCCTATTACAAGTCAGTGTAGCATTAGAATGATTTTGAAGCTGATGACTGATCCATTGTGGTAAAAATCTGGCAATAAATATGTTTAGACAGTTTCAAACAGTAGCCTGCTTGCAAAAACTTGGCAGGAATACCACCCTAGACAGCTTCTCTGATGACTGACATGCTTGTGGGTTTAGACGATATTCAGTGACATCTTTCTCCAGATAAACTGGCCCTAACGCTGTTAAAACATATCTTGAACTACCTGTTATTAAAATGCTGAAAAATCATAAACTTGATGTTCATTTTAGGAACCCATCATTACCCTGTAAGATTTATGACCTCTTCATGTAAGGCAATTCACAGTTAAATGTGCATGCCACATCCAGAGTCTAGTAAAGAAGTTGTGGGTATGTCCATTTAACTTCTTCTCCCAATGAAGTAATGTTACAGAGAGCCACTGGGGTTGCAAGTGCAGTAAAGTTCATTAAACCTGGTGAACTGGCTTGTAAAGAACCCATGTTTCAAATAGCTGTGAGGGGTGACCTTGTAAATAAATGACAGTTCCTCTGTCTGGATGTCCTGTTTTTCTCAACTATAATACCTGACTGGTTTCAAGAGCCTCATGACATGTCTTACTGTGTCACAACTGTATCCTTGGATTGGCAAACAAGAGAGATGCAAACTAGTTGAGGTAGTTCAGAGACCCCATTTTGGATGCTTGGAAGTTGTTCTTAAAAAAGGATGTGTTTAAGGCTGACCCTTGAGCTGTTGCCACAAAAACAGAGAGATAAACAAGCAGCAGGAAATATAAAAACGTGCTGTACAGTCTTTAGGACCTACAGTAAATACTACGGTTTAAGAGTGCAAGGAGAGGGCAGTAAATGTTTACTTGCTAGTATTGTGTATATCATCTAACTTGATTCGACTCCAACACGTATCAGACACCGTTCTGTGTGGGTGTATGTGGCAGTCACCATATGTGGAGGCGGTGCTTTTGTTTGTATAGTTGGACCCATGTCATATGATTAAACAAGGAATCCTGCAGAGTTTTGCATCTGTTGTTTTTATGTCTTATTGAGTGTGTGCAGTCTGAGCAGTAAAAGTATTACGTTAGAAATGGAAATGGCTGTTGGCTAAATTCCTCGGATGCATCTCATTTATTATGTACAAAGACAAGAAGTGTTTTATGACTTTTGGCTTGCAAATGTGTTAATGTGTAAATATTACAGAAGGCTGTGAAGAGGCTGTGAGAGTCTTTATCTCATCATTTAAAATACTTTACCCACTTTTTTTTATTCATGTGGAAGCACCATTTGAAAAGTTTCCCATGCCATTTGTTGTTGTTTTTGACAACTTGGGAGGATTTCTGTATTTCTTGAATTTACAGAGTATGTGCTTGTGAGGTATTTCACCTTGTTGTTCATATCCTGATAGAATATAGGATATAATATCCATTTGGCTGGTATTGTCAACCAAAACTTGTTTGATCTGACAACCTGATCAGCATTTCTTAATGACACTATTTAGAGAACATTTCCCACCATGCAGCTGTGCCTGTTTTTAAATTGTACCGCAACACCATACATATGGGATATAGGAATGGCACACCAATTACCAAACAATACAGAATAAAGCTTCAAAAGTAATTTACTTAACTGGCCGCTTACATAGATAATATTTAAGTTATTAAGTAAGGCCAGAAAATAATTTGCATGATTAAAATATTTCTTTGATTTAGAATAGTGGATAACTTCAATTTGAATTTCTAAATTCTGCTATGCTGTATTATTTAAAGTATATGCAAGAGAGAGAAAGATAGGATGATGAGAGGATGACCTTAAGCCTGTCCATTCATTTTGTAGGGCTCAGTGAGTAGTTCACAAACCCTGTAAACTCAGACGACATGCCATTAAAATGATAATTGTATTTTAGATCAAGCTCTCAGGTCTTTGTAACACTCCTGGGTAGCACACAACTTGCACTGTGATTTGTAAAGTGACTGTTATCACGCAGTGTTATAAGTTGATAGTCCTTTGTTCCACCCCTTGCTTCTATGTGATCAGATAGATCACTGTGTCAGCTGCAATCAAGGAGTCACCATGTCCGGATCAAACACTTTCTTAGATTTGAATTTAGATTCCCTTTCTGCCTGTGGATCAAAGGTTCAGGGCCAAGACGGCATTATTCATTAGGGAAAGGTAAAGAATCTCGAGGCCTTGAACCTAAGCCAAGAAAGGGATTTTGTATCCCAGACTGATTAGAGTCACAGAGGAAGACTTTATAGTGTTAAAATGCAATTTCTCATTAAGTGAATATCTGTCTTGTCATATACTAGACGTCTACTTACCATTTAGTGTTTGCAGAGTTACATCACTTGACGAGTCAGCCCAGTTGCACCTGTGATTTGATGCCTGGAATCCTTTCATGATCCCTCCATCCTGTGATCATTTTAGCTGGACTCCCCCCCCCACCTTTACCTTTCCCACCTCTCTATGACACATTTGGAAATTATCCATTAGGTTGTTAACTGCTCGTATCTTCTCTCAATTCAGCACTCATTGCCTGTGCAGCAATAAAAATTCATTACAGTGTTTCGCCGCAGGTTAGTGCTGGATATGTGCAGAATTTCATTCTCACACTCCTAGGGGCAGCACCACTAAAATGTAATTTCAGTTTGAATAGTTTTCCAGAGGCCTTTTGGGGTCTTGCCTTATGTTTCGGTAGAGTCACATCTTTCAGCATGTGTGTTGGGCCACGTTTCTCAATTATCTCTTGTTGGGTGGTACTGCAGCATTTTGTTTACCTGCCATGTTTGATAACCACGGGCCACATATTGCTGTGACACTGAACCCGTTCAGATCGCTGCAGTCAGATACAAAAAATATCACTTTCATAACTGTTGTTTGCTGTTAACTGGAACCGAGGACTCGTGTCTACTCCTTGCTGAATCAATTACAGTACACGCTGCTACTGTCATGTTTTGTTGTGAAGAAGAAATCAGCAAGAGATTCTCAGGCCGTATAATTCAGACACATCTGGGCACACTGCAGGAAAACAGCAATTCAAGCATTTCTTATATAAGACATTGCTTCAAGCGAGTACACCAGCAGATTGCCGTTTGCTACAACAAAGTCGACAAAATGTTGCTTTTGATTTTACTTTCATGGGTAATTTGGCCTCCAGCGTGGCCCATTTCTAATTCAAACTGAAAGCTAATTTTGTGTTCTAGGATGTAAATTACTTATCCAAAGACTATTTGTCTCTCCTTTGGTTTTTCCCATCCCAAGTGTCTCATAAAACAAGTCAATAAGGAAAAGTACATTATGTTGTGATTTTCTGTGCAGGTGTATTATGACAAGTTAACGTTAAGAAATCAGTCTTTGAGATCTAGATGTTTTTTTGCTCGAAGGTGTGAAGACTGGAAATCCTCAGACCATTTAATACTAAACTTAAAATATTAAGCTTAACAACTGAACAAGCTTTTACGGATGTTTTCCCAATGTTCACAGCGGTTTTTATAGCACTTTTTAAATGTATGTTAAAGTATGAATCAGTGACCAGTAAAGTCCTTACTGGTATTTAAATGTAGGTACAGTGGAAGAAAACAAGGCTATGGGAAACAAAGAAGTAACTGTCTAAGGAATAGAGAAATAAATTAATTAAATAAATCTTTTTTCGTTTTTGTGAATACTTGGTACCTATGGGGTACAGTACTGGGAAATGTGACTGAAGTTTAGAAAAATGGTGTTAGAAAAACGACATTGATATTCTGCAAAACATATTTAATAAATATAAATATTTGCCACCAAAACCGTAGGGGTATAGAAAGGTAACAAAAGGAGCTTTGAGAAAATCTCTAGAAACATATGTACTTTATTGGTAATGATTCATACAACTTCACACACACACTATAATTCACATGCTGTATTTCTTTCATGCCTCTCAGACTTCCTCCGCAGTCTGAAGACTGAGTTGTGCCTCTGAGCCAGTGGGTTGAACTTTCAGAGATAAAGAGCAGAGCAAAGGTGATTTATGGGTTTTCACTCCTGCGGCACAAATTAGCAGGACCGGGGTTCAATTACGCACAGTGGTGGTCGTGGGCACAGTTATAATGAGGGTCAGTAGGGCAAGGCTGGGACAGGAGACAGAGGGAAGCACAGCTCTTTGAATGGCCCTGCAGTGTAGCTGAACACAAGAGCTGCTGTAGAAGGGGGAAAAAAACAGACTTCAACCCTCACCTGTTTGGTGTATTGTGAATTGGATTTGCCATATTACAACAGTCTGTCAGACCTGTTGTATGTACTTCTTGATGCTGTTTTTCATTTCTATGTCATCATCTGGTCCCTATGTGCCTCAGCTCTGTCTGGTTTGGGTTATTATTTGTTTGGTCAGGTAATGGCTCTGCCCAGTTTTAGCCCCCCACTTTAATTACTTTACTGATTTTCTATAAACCTGTTAATCACTATATGAGCTGTTATTAGCTCAGTTAACGTCAGACAGTCCACATCATGCCAAAATAAACATTGAGTGTAAACCTGATGTGTTTTTATTGACTTGCTTTTATATTTTCTCACACACTGTGCTGTGGCTCTCTACCAGTGGGCTATCCCACTAATCAATAGCATTGCTAACCATGCATGGAAAATAGCCCTAGCCAGCCTAGTACCTAGTAGAAAACCCACTCTCATCATCCACCTGCTAACTCAGATAATTGCTCCAGATACAATACACTGGTATATTTCTATACAATACAGGTATCATTAGAGGTGAATGTGCAGCATGGAGGCAATAGGGAGAAACAGGAGACAGAGATAAAGAGGATGGTTATTAAAAGAAGCTCCGGTGCAGGAATGCAGTAGAGGATGACAGGTTTTGAGGAATGGATAAAGATTTAAAGCCAAGTAAAAGAGGGAAGAGTTTGTGTTGAAGCCCAGATTCTGACGGAGCCACTGATCCTGTGTCTCCTGTGGCATGTGCTTTGTCTTCTTGATCTCAGATGTGCTAATGACATGACGTCTGGAGGGTTCTGATTACCCATGTATTACTGATGTTTGTGTAGATAGATGGACAGCAGATGGTGAATTAGTGGTAAAGTAAGTAAGGTGCCTCATTTATAGAACATATCCATCTAATCTTGTTTTAAGTTTCCTATTGACTGAAATGTAATTTAATAAATGGAGTACAAGAGATTAGACAGGGTAATTAGCCTTTTTTCAGAGAACCTTCATAAATGTCATGTTATTGTTCAATGTGTGCACTTAGTTTAATATATAAAAAGCCCATAGCACGGCAAAGAGGTAAAACTCTTGACCACCTCCGCAATGACTTGATGTTTGACTCCCAGTAGCCGTTTCTCCTTGAAGTAATCTTGTGGTGGCAGTAGCATAGAAACATAGAGTGAGTCATGTGGATATGAAAGACCACATTGGATTCAGTGTTTACTTCCTTTACCGATTCAATAATTGTTTCTGTATGTCTGTTGCCGGTACAGTAATTACAGCTTTAAGGTCAAGCTAAGATGATAAAAGACCATTTTTTATATGTAGTCCCATATGTGATATGTTTTTAACATTCAATATTATAATTTTTTGCACTGACCAGAGAAAACTATTAATTAAAAATCCAGTATACCAGATAAGGACGTCTTTATATACATTCGATATAGCAAATACTCAATGTTGATGGAAATGGTTGATTTGTCCTGTACTTCCTTAATTCCCTGATTGTATGTTTGTGCCTGTGTGTGTGATTTTCCACATATTGTGCTTTAGCATTTGAGACTGAAGCGAAGCCGCAGTTTGCTCCTGATCAAAGCATAAATGAGACGGGGGTGTTGTCAGTAATGTTTTTCTTCTTTTTCCCATTTGTGCATATTTGATGTTTCCCACCACAAACCAGAGAGTGAAGCACTGATGTCTTCAGCTCTTGCAAGTAAGAAGAACTGAGCCTCCGAGTGATTTACAGATGAAAGCTGTCAGCGCCACCTTCTTCATTCAGGGAGCCGTGAGAATAATATTGCATCAGAGCCTTTTGTGACAGAAGAACAATGGCTGGAGTCTGCATAGACTTTAGATTAAATGACAACTGGAAAGAAGGAAAGGAGGTGAATTTCAACTTTACCTTCATAATCATACAAATTCAAGTTTATGTAAGATAATGACTCATCTTAGTGTTCATTTACCATAATAGAGGATGATCAGCGTAGGTGTGTAGGTGAAGCATGGATATACGTTCAAGTGATGAATTTGAACAAAGCTTCTATCATGTTAATTTTGCTTCTGCCACTGCTCCTTTTAATGATGAGAGGCTTTAATGGCATAAAGGAGTGATGATCCATACATTTTTATAAGGTGTTTTTGTGTCATTTAGAGCTGAAACAATGATTTGATCCAGCAACTCTGTTTGATAAATATAAATAAATAAATTACATTTTTTCACACAAAAATGGAGTTGAAATGTAGTTATCAAATGTAAGGATTTTATGCCTGTCTTTGTCATATATAATAGTTAACTGAATATGTTTTGGACTTAAAAACAAGGCCATTTCTGTCCTGTTTTGTTTACAGGAGAATCTTCTGATGAAAATTAGAAACTGCTCAGCTCTGTCAGACCTCTTTAGACCGATTGTAGGTATGTGGCCAAATCAAAACACATATCGGAATCATCTCTAAACAAGAACTACATCCAGACTGGCGAAGTAATGTTGGTATTCTTTTCTTAAGCTTCAGAAACAACTAACAGTGGCTTGTGCAGTTTATTACAGAATATTTCACAGAATACAGAAGATATTGTGAAATTCAGAAAACAAGGTAACTTGTTTAGACAGTTTCAGTGCACATGTGGACACACATTTCTTTGATAAAATATGGTATCAGGGGTTTATGGGGCAGGCGGATTCAGATTCACTGTAACTCACCCTTGCAGTGCCCACTAATTTAAACCTACATATTGCTTCTCTGGAAGTTTGCTGGATAATAACCAGATTTCTTCAGTTTAACATATTTAGATCAGGGCTGACATATACATGCACACATCCACTGACTAACTCACTAACCTATCAAGCCATGGCTTTAAATATCCACATATATTGCCACTTCACTATTCTAGTCATTGACACACTCTTGACAAGTTCACGCTTGACAGCTTTTGTCATCAGGTCTGTCACTCAAAGGCCTAAAAGACCATGTTTGGGCGCCCGTAGAGGATTCTGAAAAAGGGATAATCAGGAACCTGGTTCATCACCAATATCAATCAACCCTCACTTCCATCTAAATCTTCCAATCTAAATTATCCTATTGATAGACTGAACTCATCTGTTACAATTAAATGTATCTGCATGCTTAACAAAAGCCATGGCAGACCAATGCTACTAACACCCGAGACATTTGTACAACAATGATGAACCCTGTTTTTCAAAGGTATAATAACACAATTAGTTTAGTTGTTGGAGATACAAATAAATATATATTCCCTTTTTTTCACAAGGACTGAGTCATCTATTGAACGAGAGCCACAGTGGCCATGTTGGCCCTCTCCCCAAGGACACCCCATTGCTCTTTTTATGTGTGTGTTCTCTGAAATCTTCTGTGTCTGTGTGTGCACTTTGTGTGAGTCTGCTTTGTGGGTGGCAGTGTGATTCATTATTTACCAACACCCTCTCATCTGCAGACTAGATTAATTTGTTAAAGCTCAGCACCCATTTGTTATTTGGAGAGAGAGCGCAGCATAAAGGAACACAACTTTAGATGGACGGTCTGAAGTGATGACGTGCCCAATGAAGTGTTTATTAACACAGTTGTTTAATACGTGTGCTACCTATAACTGTGCTACCATTTGTCTAAATGTGAAGTGTTTGGCCCTCTTGTGTTTTATACAATTGTGAGGCTTATATTACAGAAGAGCATTTCTATTATTTCTCAGGGTTTTGGTACTTTGTCCATACAGTCCACACTTGTAAAGGCCTATTATGTGGTTTTAGTTTTGGATTCAGAAGGGCTGAAACCATTTTGTGAAGAAAAAAACCATTACATTTTCTGTGGAGAAAAAGATCTGCTTTTTGTTTATGTACCTACTCATCACCATATGAAAAATGTATTTATGAGCTGTCCTTCATGGCTAGACGTCAGAACTTTAATAACAGGAAATGAAGTACCTCGAGGGGCACCTAAATAAAGAATAGTTTATTAAGTCACAGCAACTCAGAGATTACTTTAGGCAGCACTGTCGACTCATGTGCTCATATGACCTGCTTACTGAAGTTCTGCAGTAGTATCATCAAAAACAAAAGTTAAAAATACATTAAATTATTCATCAGCTGAAATATATATCCATTCATTGTAAGAGTAGCTCTAAGGATTAAATTATCACTTGATTATTTCAATTTTTGTGTAAATGAATTCCGTATATTTACCTATATTTTATGCAGGTATAGTATTAGCCAAGCATGCATGCTAAGGAGCTTTTAGGTTTGTTGCACATAAACACTCTATACGTGTATACAAAGTCTTCTGGACATAACTCTAAAAGTGTGACTATTGAGGGCAAATTTGCAATAGGAACTGTATACTAGCAATTGGTTTGAAGGAAAACAAATTTGCATCCCATAACAGATGCAAGAAAAATCCAATATGTGTTTGTGCTGCTTCGCCTCTTGTTTTAGTAAATGCTAATGATGCTGCAAGGCGCTGACCATTTACATAGTATGGCTGTTGCTGACATGTTTGTTCATAAATATGTGATTGGCAAAACTTTGAAAAATTGAATCAGCCACAAAGCAATTTAGTATTGAATAAGCTGAGAGGGAGCAGGGGTTAGCGGGGTACAATCTTGTTAGCATTTTGTATTATACACATCAAAGCTGAGCTAAAAGCAATTGCACGTTCTCATTAACAGCCGACTGTTGGTTGAAATGTGTTGCTGTTTGAGGAAAGAAAGGATGATGATAAAGAGAAGGAAGGTTTTACAGGTCATACCGCCTTTGGATCTCATTCTGTTTGAACACACTGTGGGAAATATTTTCTAGAAAAAACAAATGTTACACTACTGTCATTGTTATTTGTAATTTGAAAAACATGTAGCAGAGTACAGTATAGTATGTATAATCATACACTACACTAATAGGAAAGGATCATTCTGTAATTGAGTATCACATACTCTACAGTTCAGAATATAATCCTATAGCCTTCCCTCAGTGTACTTCCTATAGGAATAAATAATGGTGTGGATTTTATATTTCTACATACTGCATTTTTTTGTGTTTGTATTGCCTGTTTACTTTGTCTGTTTGCAACACTGTCTTTTGATCTTTGTTCAGGTCTCCCTTTGTGGTTTGACTTCAGACAGAAAATCTCTAGGAAGATTTGTTTCTATATTTTATTCATCAGATTTGAAAAGAACAGATTTAGCTCGCCTGCACATCATGTCCGCTAGTGATGCTTAAGAACACTTCTCAACAAAGTGACCAACGAAACGTGGCTGTTGACATTACCATTCTATTGGCTTTAATCACTTATTTATCAAAAAGCGAACATTATGTAACATAATGATGAGCTTGGACAGACATGGATGATAAAGTGACCTTGGATTAGAACCTGGCCCCTCCACACTGTCCTGGGGGTAGAGCCAATGTCCTGGAATTATGGTAAATCACTGCTCTGCCACACACAGGATTATTTGCTACCACATTTTTATGGTCTGACAGGCAAACCACTGCAAGATTCAGAACGGACAAACCAAGCCCTGGCTGTAGAAAGGGGCTTTCCCGTTTTTTATGAGTGTCACAACCACCGTAGTTTCTTCTTCGTGTTTGGATGTGTCAGTGGGTTTCCACTGGTAGCAATCTTCAATCTCACCGCTAGATACCACTAAATCCTACACAATGGTCCTTTTAAGTTAAAGGCATACTATGGAGTTTTCTGGTTTTGTCAAACAGCTACCCCTAGAGTCGCTGCAGAGTACTTGTATTTAGTCATAAATACCACTCACCAGAGCCGTCTCTACATACGGCTCTGCGTCTCTGCACTCACAGCCTGATCCCCTCCCCCCTGTATACCGGTACATGTTCTGTAGGATGGAAGCGTCGGACATCGAACAGGCAAAGATAGACTCCAAAGATGTCTACTGACCAGGTTACGTCTGAGTGAATGCCTGCTAGTGTCTTCCAGTGAGGCTGCTTCTTATGTTGCTGATGTATGTGACGTCGCGCCGTAAAGCAATTTGTGATTCTCGCGAGATTTGGCGGGACGCCACCTTTCAGACTTGCATTGCTGGTTCTGCCAACGGCGTCTCTCTTCGAAGCTGTTATATTAAGGTAAAAATCTTGCATAGTGTGCCTTTAATTCAACAGTCGCTCAGGCTTTGTGCGAATTTACCTTTACAAACCACTACTCTGTCTTCTGACTACTGAAAGCTTTCAGTACCAATATGTCACTTGCTCCATCACTTTTATCAGAGTAACATTACATGTCTATCAAAGCACCTTTATTGTTTTAGTATTTAATACATCCAATATCCCCAGCGGCTATCATATCAGATGCTCCGAAAAAATTCCCAACACTGTCTCATCTTAGCATGGAACAGCCACACTGTCATCTGTGTGTGAGAACATGAGTCATAGTGAGATCTCATTCATGATGATGACTTATTTGATATCCATATGTGTCATTTTATTACAAAAACAGTTTTCATTGAGATACCAAACTTCTGTCTACAAAAAATCTAAATATAACCAATACTTAGAAAGAACAAACAAGGAGTGGAGCACACTGATTAATTCACAGCCTTTAATTGTGCAGACAGACTAGTGTTTCGACACTACTGTGACTTCATTAGAGTCCAAATGGACAAAGACATGAGGCAAACAACATATATATTCAACTTAGCGCAGGTGTACAATTGTAATTGGATAATTGGTTGAATAGCATTTAAAATATATTGGATAATGAATCCTAGTTGCTAAAATCAGTGCCAAAGCCAAACACTTTGTCAGAAACAAAGAGACAACAAAACGAAGACCTCTTTTAAAGTCAACCAATACTTACAGATGTATATGGCACACAGTCTATGGTCTATGAAGCAAACATGAAAATCAGAACAGCTGAAAAGCAAGTATGAATTGATTCCTGGGCAGCAGTTTTTGGTCAGAGGGTCTCGTGTTTCTCTCTCAAGACCTTTCAGTCAGGATTTTAAAATGAGTGCTGTGGCTGCAGTGAAGTGACTCTAGAATCTTTAAGTTTCGGACTGGATAGGGAACTGTGAGTGATACCAAAACACAGCGTGAAGTGTTACAGTAAATGTGGCAGGTGGAAATAAAGGCAGAGACACACAGAATAGTTAAGCATTTGTAAATGATTCTGAACTGGAACTATTCTCACTGAGTTCTGAGACCCTCAGGATCCAATGTCCTGAGGCCAGGTATAGAAGTTGGTTATTTTATTGTGGTAAACTAGCAACCCCCCCTGTATTATTCTGTTGTTTTGACTTAACCACACTCGCTTTGACTCAGTGTGTTGTTGACAGATTAAAAGCAGGCAGTGCGAGCCAGAACAGTAGAGCTGCTGGCTTTTTGATGTGACTGGTTGGAGTATACCTGTTGTCTTGCTGTGTGCCAGAGGATATTTTTGGATAATGTCCCAAAAAACATCTCCAAGTTCCTTGTTTTTGTCTGACCACCATTCAGAATCATTTTACTATTACAGAAAACGGCAAATATTCAAATTTAAGAAGCTAGAACCATCTTAAATAATGACTTATATAGTATCAATTATCAAAGTAATTACTGTTTCATTATCTGTCGGTCAACTGTTTGGTTGTGTAGTTTTAGAAACAAGAATGTCTGTGATTGTTGATCGATTTTTCCCTCCACACTATGAGCTTGTTGGGTAACCTACTGTATATCTCTTGCCAGTGAATAGCTGCTTGCCAGACAGTAACAGGCTAACGTGTAAAGACCATCACTGGACTGACGTGTAGTTGTTGGCTCCTGAAGAGCTGTGGCTCCTCCTGAGAGATTTGATAAAAGTTTGACTCTTTATCAAACTTGGCAGTAGAAGTCACCTTGTGAAGAGGACTGTAGCACACTAAAGCTCAACTATGAAATATACCTGTGTGGTTAAGCATGATATTTATACTACTACGTTACTACATGCACACTCACCTACATCCTCACTTAAGGCCTTTTTCTGGATCATTAGTCCTCTGTGTATTTTACCCTCTCTATACTCCTGTCACAGAGGGAGCCTAATTGCGCCGAAACCTGTGCTGTCCAAAAGCCACATCCTATATTCAGCACAACACAGAAACACACAGGGGAACCCGAAGGGCAGACTCTAACGAAACTCAACTTTATTAACATTTTCTTGACAAAGCCACTTGCCCTGAATGGAAGACCCAGACAGAGGTTACAGTAGGAAAGGGCAAAACTGAGTATGTGAGTTTTAGTAAAGGATACTGCAGATTTTTAATGTGCTTAAAGGTTAGACAAAGTAAATGGTGGTGGGCTGCCATTATCCTGCAGTCCCAAAGCACCATTTAATGCCAGTCTCTTTTGTTCTACAAAGAGCTTTTCTCTCCTCTCCTCCAGCCACATGTCCCCAAGGGCTAGCTTATGGTTGCATATACATAGATTCTGCTTATTGTCCATTTCCTACACTTACAGGCTAGACATTCTAACCAGCTAATCAATTGGCTCTGTTTTGCTATACCTAACATATTATGTGGTGTGCTCCAGCAGTCGCTCGGTTAATGATCTATTTGTGCTGCCTTCGACTTATGCTGTTTTCATACACAAGTTCAGAAGCAAAAACCTCCAGTTTTATGTCACAGAAACATTAGCACAGCAAGGCTCGCCGTGAGAGCTGACACAGGGTCAGCTAAGAAGTTCCTGCTTCCCTGGTAACGGCAATTAATTGAGGACAGATCATATCTCGGACACTATAATGGCTGTTGTCCATTAGTGTAATGATGATCCTCCATGCAGTCTCCAGTGTCAATTAGTCTGACATGATCTACTTGGTCTATTTGCACATAAATTGATCTTTTCATCTCAACACCCAGCAGTAATTAAGAGGAAGTTATGTATTTTTAGAGGAAGATCAGTCAGTCATAACGTACTCAAAGCCTTGGACAAATTATGAAAAGGCACTCCTCGTCCACTTTGAGTCTAGATATTGTAATTATTTTGTGGAGTAGCTGTCACTGAGAATATACTGCTTAAGGAATTTTAATGCAGTTTTTTCTTTAATTCCTTATTCAAGTAGAAGACTACATAGATACCTTACGGTTTGTGTTTAGGTACAGGAGTAGAAGAGCAGTACATGAAGGCAACTTGTTAATTGTTAAGACAATCATTTTCTGTATCAATCTACAGCCAACAGTCTGTAAGCTTAGCTGAGCATTATACAAAAACTTTTCTACGACTAAATACTAAATTCAGTTTTTTTAATCAATCACTCCACATCATTAATTCTAAATCAGGCTGTCTCTGTCATGGATACACCCAAGCACGATGTGTGTTTCAGCACACGGCATGACAATGTTGGTGTGGGCAAGCAGCCAGAAAATATGCTGAAGGGCTGGAGGGGGAGGCGAGTTGTAAAAAGTTGAAACTGTGATACACACATAGACATACGCACTCTGCAGGTTGCTCATTAAGTGTGCTATAAGGAGTTGGTATGTGAGCCTGCCTAGTGCTGCAGTGCTGTGCTGCAGAATGTGTAGGAAAGATGGGACAGAGGAATGTTCTACACCAGGTGAAGCAGATGACTGCGCTATTATAGTCTCCCTGTCAGAAAAGACTATATTAAGGAAGGCATATAACTTTTTTGTTTTATCCTCCAGAGTCTGTGGCAAGTTGTATAAGCAGTTACTCCACAGCATAGTTGTTAACCTGTAGGTGGCGCAGTGTCTCAGTGGTTATCACCTCATAGCAAGAACAAAGTGGGCTTGATTCCCTGACATTGAACTGTCCATGTTTGCATGATCTTCTCATGTTGTGTTTCTGTGGGCTTTCTCTCACATTCAGTCCATGTCAGTAGAATAAGCTACCAATGTCTGCACACTGATGGACTGTTGAAGGCAGAGTTTTTTCCTGTGATTTAGTCTGTGTCAGGGTTTGATGGTTGCTAATAATGTTTCATAGCCAGAGGGCACTGATTTGTGTTGGACATCCGTATTATTTGGGTACAGATGCACGAATACGGCAGAGCTGCCACAATTAATAGTTTTTCTGATTAATAGAAAATAAATGACCAACTCTTTTGAAAATCGATTGTGATTGGCTATCTCAGGCTACATTTCGTGGATGAATTTATGTGCCTTGAAATGAAAAGTTTCAAAGCAGGAATGGTATGTCTATAACATGTACCTTAAGCTGCCAGGTTTTATTGAATGTTTAAGAATGATGAGTCATTTTATGTTTATATATGTATATGTTTTTCCTTCCTAAATGTCCTTCAACAACACAATGACTCATCTCTCGAAGTTAAGAAGACAAATACTGTAGTAAAATTAAATTATACTCCCCAAGAAAAAAAAAACTTGTTGAGTAAAACAGCCAAGGATGTTGCTGCTGTTCAACCTTTCCCACCTTCCTGTCGAGTGCTTGTAAACACTTGTGTCTTCTTTTGACAGTTTGTTTTAGTGCAAGCCTCTCACTGAGTACCCAGAGCTGCTGCTGGTGCCTCTGAGGTCATGGATTATTCATGGGTTATGGAGGGAGATGACGCAGTCCCGTTGTGTAGCTCATATCCCAGCCAGCGTGACAGGGCTGGCTCCATCAGGTCAACAGAAGAACGCCTTCACATGTCCAAACTTCATGATCACTGGTGATGGATGTAAGTGACTACTAATATTACAGTAAAATGATCTGTAAGCCTCTTGTGTTGCTGTTATTTGTTCATATTTTCACCAGATAAAAACATCATTCATCAAGTGTTAAAGCTGTAAATGCATGGACATAGGCCTAATGATTGGTCAATAGAGCAAGCGCCTTCTCAGCTATCTCTGCTCTGCCCCTCGGAATTGGGAGTTGCATTGCAGAAAGAAAATAAGGTGGTTTATTTTGTTGTGGGTTTTCCACGAGTTGAAATGATGAAATAATCCTGTAATGTCTGTACTGGGTGTAGGGAGTTTTTAAAAAAAGGTGAGATTGAGCAAAAATCTGAAAAATACATTCATTGTCATTGTTTACAAAGTCATAATAGCTGACAACACCCTCATCTGGTCTGATTAGTGAAGAGGTAAAGCAGGTGAATGACGCTTACACATAGTTATGCATGCTCTACACATACTGTACTGATATGCTTGTTTGGAGATCTGTTGACCCCTGCACCCTCCTTAGGCCAATAGTGGGAGTTAGCAGTGACAAGGATCTCTGCACGTGTTCAGTTCAGCGACATAAGAAGGGAATCATGAAAGCAATAGCAGCTTCTTTTATGTGCGCTCCTAGATGTCTGTTGTTTTTCAGAACAAAAAATGCGTAGGAGTGCTGCTTAGAAGTGAACAAAAGTAGGACAGAGAAATTGGTGCCCTTCGGTGGGAACCTAATGCAAGCACAGACATCACTGGAGATACTCTTTATCAAGTAAACAATGCAGTACAATTACAGCTCAGATCTGTCTGCAAGTGTTTAAAAGCCTTTATTGTAGTGGCTACATAGTGACCATCTGACCTGTTTCCAAAACCAAACCAATCTGATATTTTCTTCCCCTACAAGCAGTTGGAAAGTCACATCATTTAATCAATCAACAGTTCCAGACTAAAACCCCTTTACAATGAGACGCTGCCCTGTTAGCTAGACCAAGTGAGTTTCACTTTTTAACAAGAGATTTCATAGTTATCAGTATGTAAATTGTCTGGACATTTGACTCAAGTAAAGGATAAAGAAATAAAAAGTATTTCAAATGAAAATAACATGACACCACAGACCTGAAATTTCCATCCCGTCTCATGCTTAGCCTTTTTCTGCATTTTCATTAAAAACCAAATTGGTTCCCAAAGTCTAACTGAAATGAAAATGAATTTTTGCTAGGAAATCAAATCTGTCGGCCTTGTATTTGATTTGATTTGTCAAAATTGTCATTATCCACAAGAGGAAATTTAAAATTCAATCTTTTTTTCTGAAGTTGTATGTGTGTGCACTGACTTGCCAGTCCTGTCCTCCTAATGAGGGAGAGTGTCTCTGTGGCCACTGACTGCACCACTATGTCTGGTGGACAGAACATCCTCTGGGAAACTGGAAGACATCTGCCAAGGTCAACTATAATATCCCTCCCTCCCCCCTTTGCCGGTCAGAGACAACTTGATGGACTCAGTCAGGTGTTTTCAGTGCTTCCTCCTGTCCTGAAAAATAGACGAGGCCTTTTGGCTTTTGTTGATGTCCTACCTGCAGCCTGAAAGCACCTTGTCCTGGTTCTTTAAAACCTGGCCATGTCACCCTCTGTAATACCCTTGAGACAATGTTGTCTTACACTGTGACAGGATGAAATGTTAGTTTGCAGTAGCAGTACATCTGAGAGGGGACAAACCACTGGTTGGTCATTCCTCCTCCAGCTTTTCTGCACTATAATCTCTTCTTCACAGTTTGAGCTCTTCCTCCTCTATAGTGAACAGGACCAGGGTCTGCAGAGGTGCCTGTTGTGTGTAAGCTTCCCTCATTTTGTTAGCCCTGCTGACTTCCTTCAGCTTGGTGGCACACTCTGCCTTGACCTCCTTTAGGTCTTTTTCAAAGCCAACTCTCACCCTGTCATTTGCTTCATTCCTGGCCACCCTGATCTCGTCATGTTCTTTTTTTAGTACTGCCATAAACGGTGAAGATCTGTTTTCTGTCTTTATTATCTTCCATTCTGTTGTCTTGTTTTCTGTTTAAACACATTTCAAAGCAGCTTTTAACCTGTGGTCTTTTCATTTAATGAACATGCATCATTTCAGAAAGGGAGATGGTTTTGTTTTTGTAGCCTTCCTCTTTCTGTCTAGTCAAGTTGTTCTGGTAGCATTGTTTGTCCTCTAAGGCTTTCTCCATCCTTTTCCAGCCTGTTAACTTATAGTTTGGCCATGAACAATTGTTTGTTTTCTATTTTCCACAAACACATCCTGCTATGATACTAACTTACTTTAAATACTTTCTTATTCAGTATCTTGTCAATTGAATTACATTTTCTGCATCTCTGCTTTATTTCTGTGATTTGTTGTTGCTTTTAATCACCTTCAGTTTTCCAGTTTGTTTGTCTCATCCAACAATTGTTGTTAATGTGTCTCACAATACTGCCAATGGCTAGACCACTGAGCACTGATCACAGCACAAATTCCAGGATGTTGACTTGTATACTGGGTAGTGGTAGAGGACAATGGCCAAACAGCTGTGTCTAATAGTGGGAGTTATCCTGGTTGGCTGGCAACCTGGCTAACACATTACAATCCTATAAAACTGTGTACTTTTAAAGAGGCCATATTATGCTCATTTTCAGGGTCGTAGCTGCTGGGTGCTAATCAAAGTTATGTTTCCAAGCAAATTATTCCTACAGTTTGATGGTTTCTTTTTCGCCTGTAGCTATATCGTTACCTTCGGGGCATGTCTATCATGTGGCTGCAGTAACATATATACAGCCAGCACGGATAACACCAAAAGCTAATGCTAGTTACACAAAAAGCAACCTGAAAAAACACTGGAATCCAACCTACTACTCTGGTTCTTTAGCTGCACGTCTCACGTGTATCTCAGCTGCATCTGCAGCGACGCTTCACTAGAGAGACAAGGTCTCACCTATTCATATGAGCCGCGTGCGTCTCCCAGCAACAAAGCACAATGGAAGGATCTATTGGTAGTCATATCCACATATTTCACTACAGTTTAAACTTTCTTTTCAAAGTAAAAACACTGTAGTAATCTTTTATTTAACACAACTTCACTTGTGAAAGAATTTCTGGAAGTGAGTCGGTTGAAGAGCAGTATCTTTCCACAACACACACTCTCTCTCTCTCTGTTTCTCTCTGGGGTAAATGAACTACACATGCTTTCTGGTTACCACTCTTTACATTTACGTTTAAACTATGAAAATAGCTTTGTTGTTTTTTTTCACACATTTCCACCACATTTCCATCAAAAATAAAGTTAGTCCACTGGGTCTTCACTCCCTCAGATGGTGGGAGTAGATGAAGACTTCTGTGCTTGTTCTTGAAGCCAACAACAGAGAAATTGTCGTGCTTTGCTTGTAACTTCCACATCTTCGTGTTCCCTGAGTCGTGTTAGTCAGAAAAGAATGATGGCGGACAGCGAAGTCTATTGACTAGGTTTCAGGGGGACTGGAGCAGTGTTTTCTGTGGGAGATGCTTTTACAGACCTTTCACATGCACAAAAAATCTGTATAACACTTATTACGTGTTTCCCCAAAACACGTAATATGGCCTCTTTAAATCTGTGATAGATAGATCCTTTTTATGTGTTCCCTTGTCCTTGCCTTTTCCATTTTGTTTGAAAATTCCTCTAAAACACCTTTGCAGTCAAGAGCTTGGAGTCTCATATTAAGACCAAAGGGATGCATTTGCTTTGACCGCACATACCACAAAACACGGTCTTTGATTGTTTTGAAGAATGAACTGACTCTGGCAATTTTATTGTCTTATATACTGAAGCTATTAAGTGTAGACTGGAGTCACTTTACCTTGACAGGAATTCCATCTCTTCTTTCGTGCTGCTGCCTTTTCGTTAATTTTGTTTGCACCTAAATGCAGTACATTTCACACCTCTGGAATGTTTGGCTTTCTATTAAGCAGCTCAGTTGATTACAAGCTTAGGAGCTTTGTCATTTACTTGCATAATACTTACGGTCAGAGCCAGCTTTTTATTGAACTTCATAAAAACGTATACTGTATCTTCCAGCAGAACTTGCATTAATTTAAAGTTGTGCTCCTGTAGAGAAATATCCTACTTGTTCTGTTCAAACCAATTTTTGCCAATATTTGTTTTATTGCTACTTTGTCATTTGCAAGTTTATTTTTTAGCGAGTTGTTGTCTGGTACATGCTCATTTTTAGAAGTTTTAGAAGTTTACTCTTGGCTTAACCTTTTTTTTTTTACTTTTAATACGCTGCCTCATGGTGCACCTGCTCTGTCAGGTTAGGTGAGGACACCTGCGATACCTCCGTCACTGCTTGCCTCAGAGCTGCCACACTCTTAGTGATTACTCGCACGCACAGAGCAGACCTCCTTGCTCTGGTCCACCTGGTGGGGTGGAGGTAAGGGATGGAGGGCTCCACGGTGGCTGTTTGTGATTGACCTGATTATGGAAAACAGCCCCTGGCATTGCTCCCAGAGGGTGCGGGGATTGTGGCACCTTCATGAAAAATATTCCTGTTGTGCCGGCTTCTGTCACAAGATGCCTGTGGATAAAGCCCAGCCATGGCAGACTGCCAGAAGGGAGAGGGAGTGAGGGCGAGAGAGGGACATTTTAAAAAAGGAAAGAGGGATAGAGGGAAATTGATGATGAAGAGGAGATAGAATTATGCAGCATTTATGTCATGTCAGATTTATGGTAGATCTTATTGATGTTAGCATCCTAGTGGTAATTACAGTCAGAGTATGTGGGATGTTTTTAAGCAGGCTCCGATATTTCCCACTTTGCATCTTACATTGTGGAAGTGAATCAACAAAGGTGGCAAACAAAGAAACAACTTCACCAAATCTGGCAATTAACGACAGTAAACACCCAGAATTTATGTACTTTTCACACCAATTCGATCCATTCAAAGTGGCAGTTTTCAGTTGTCATGGATTTTATACCGATTAACAAAATTATTTTGTGTTTTATAGTAATAAACATGTTCTTTGCATCTCCAGATGGTGTGCAATGAATCACTGACAAAAGAGTCTTGGATGGATGTGTGTAAATAAGAAGTGGCATCATGCACACAGCTCTGTGCATCTCAGAAACAGTGCAGTGTCTCTGTCATTGTCTGGTTTGGTTCTTTTAGGAGTAGCAAACTGAATGTGTAGATTCAGTGCTGGGCCCGCAAAAATGCCCCCGAGCAATGAAGAACAATCTCGTCTACCCATATTCCTAATTTCAATCTGACCATTGCGGAGTGAAAATGCAAGCCTAACTCTTTGGTGTGCAGAGGAAACAAGTAACGAGCTGCAGAGAGGGGCACTGAGCCAAGGGAAGGAAGACCGCCAGGAAGTGTTGGAAAGCACCATTAATCTGCTCTGCCATCCCTTTAGACAAGAGAAAGTGTGGTCCAAGGAGATGTACTGACCACACAAGTTTACACTCCCAAAGTCATACTATTGAATGATAGTAATGTGCTTTTGCAGTGTTTTGGTGTTTTTGGTGTTTGTTGTAAAGGTCGTGGACATGCTGATGGTTCATTGAGGTTGCTTGAGGCTTTTTTTTTTTAACTGCCATGTTTCTACAGTGGCCCAGAATAGACAAACCAAACACTGGGTGTAGATGGGGCCTTTCATGTTTCTTGCAAATTTTGCGGGCACCATAATTCCTCCTGCACACTTCACAGCCCATTCTTGTTTTTCACAGTTTGCGGTTCGGCTAACACCCTTTAATCACGTGATCTTGTTGTGGTGCCACCTACTGCTTATCTCAATGAACCAACTAATAATATTCACATAACGGTAGTGAATGACATTCATTCATTTATTCATTCATTCATTCATTCAGAACAGCCTCACTAGCAGGCTCTATCTTGTCTAGCAGTCGCCATTGTTTTCAATACTCTTCTGTGGTTCCTGCACAGGTATACAGCTTGACAACACTTGACAGTGGTGTTATTCCACTCATTGGCTGATGATTAGCCCCGTGGCCCACATTGGAAAATCACTTTTCCAACTGTTTCGTGTCATGATGTCAGACCTGAATCAATCAACTCAGAGTGGAGTTGGGCGGATTCAAAAGTCTGTACCCAGGCAGGATACTTACCATGTGTCTGGGGGCTGTTAGTCCATCCGGTCATTGTGTATACTGGATATATTGAGCAAGAACTGTGTCCGCAAGTATGTTCGCAGTGGGTGTACGAGTCAACCAAGGCAGTACCTTATCACAGATTGTAATTGCGATTGGGTAAGAGTTTCTCTTTTTGATGATGATATAATTCACTTGACTTTATTGATCTCCAGAACAAAACATTGATGCACAGCCTCAGCAGTTTATACTTTGGTAAATATACCAAGAACAGTTTGAACAGCATTGCTAGGAAGCTGGTTTTATGAATGTATCACCTTAGCACCAGTGGATTTAATAATTGTAATGAATCTCCAGTGGACACAACAATGCCTGTTCCACTGCCAATCTGGCACAGTATGCATCACAAGTGTTCACTGTATAGTTTGTAATAAGAAATTGAGCAACTATAGTTTTTACACTTAAACGATCCAAAATAAACTCTCCCCCTGATAAGCAGTTAGATACTCATCTGGCAAGCACTTTAAGGAAGCATTATAACGGTGTGGTTTTGTGTTTGCTTTCTTGCATATATTTGGACTGACACTTGTTGGGTGATACTCTGGAAGGGGAATTTCCCATGTCAGGAGGAAATAAATTATTCATTCAGTGGCATGGAGGGTTGAACACCACCCTGACAGCTGCAGAAGTAGCTCTGAGATTAAGGACAAGTATGGATG
Organism: Dicentrarchus labrax; assembly: GCF_905237075.1. Taxonomy (NCBI): domain Eukaryota; kingdom Metazoa; phylum Chordata; class Actinopteri; family Moronidae; genus Dicentrarchus; species Dicentrarchus labrax. The sequence goes on along the minus strand of NW_026136722.1, from coordinate 1,839,027 downwards.
GATGTGTCTCATGTATATTCTCTTTCTCCAGGCAAGCCAATCTCCCTTTGTCTTTCTGCCAAAACACAACTGGTCCTCCATTGGCAGCATTTAAAGCACATTCAAAACAGACAATTACTCTGCTGTAGTATCCCAGTTATAATTGTTAAAATAATGACAAATGAGCAAAAGAGTTTATTAGCAGTACAATGTGCCAAAGCTTTGATATAACTATATATAAGCGGAGCACATAGCACCTATTAGATGAGAACTGGATCAGAATTAGGTGGAGAAGGGCACAGTGTCAATGCAAAATTTTGAAACAAAAGACATCCTGGTGTTTTGTAAGAGACAAACGATGTTGGTTTGAATCCAAGCCAGCACTTTATAAATCTTATTCCCCTCACTATCAACTCTGCACTATCAAATGCTAAAAATCTGAAAAAGTAAAAAACATGTCTCAGCATTTTTGCAGTGAGGACTGTATGATCCAATAAAAAGATACAGATGGTTTGTGAAAATGATACTATAAAACTTGAATATCAATGTTTTCTTATTTGTGCGGATAATCTCTTTGCCATTAAAAATTCATTTCTCTGAACAACATTTATCAACAGATTGCCTGTGTCACCAATTTTATATTTTTTCTGCAAAAATGGCTCTTATTCAGCATCAGTGGGACAGTTAAATTTCTCTCATTCCCCTTCCCACATAGAGTTTATATTTGTTTACCTATTCTCTCTTCATGAATTTTTCATCAGCCACTTGATGAGACATTTCATGTGCGTGTACGAAGCACGGTAAGCAGTTTTTGGATAGGGGATGTGTTCTGCAGTCCCACTGCTACAGTGGCTTTTTAATACAGCAGACCGGGTCTCTTAGTAACTTATGGTCTGCTTACTTCTGCTTTGTCAAAATCTGCCACTCAGTCAGTAGCCACTCCAGTTTAAATAAATTGGACAAAACTTACTCCTTGACACTTTTCACGTTAAAATGGAACTCTATCAAATTAGCTTTATACTCCAATCAAAAGGATCAAAGGATCAAAACCAATGCAGCAGAACCAGAGATATTGCGTCTTTTATTCTACTGCATTACTCACAATGCAACTTGACTACAGACAGATCAGAGATTCAGGTGTGTTATGCTAGTAGCAGCTAATGTAGCCTCCAGCTGTTAGCCTTAAACAGAGATGAGGAGTGGTCTACAGAGGTCAGGTAAACTTCTAACCCCCAGATTGTTTTTGTTTTTTTCCATTTTCCCTTCCCGTTGACTCAAGTGACATCACTCGAGACAATTTATCAGATTTCCCACATCTCCCTCTGAAGCTACAAAATGCTTTATACAACCTTTTTTCCAAAACCTGTAAACTGACTTAAAAATTAAAATTGGAGCAGTTCCCCTTTAATTCTCATTATATCAAAATATTATCAGTTCATTTTTGTCACTGAAATGTCCCTGGCTAAACACTGCCATTTTGGAATTTTGAGCCATGCGAGTCTGAAATATCTCAACAACTCTTAGATATACTGACGTGAAATTTTGTCCAGATATTTATGGTTCCCAGAGGATGAATCCTTATGACTTTGTTTGAATCTTGACTCTTTTTAAACAGCAGAGGGTGCTACCTACTTTTGGCTTGTTTGAGCCTCGTCAGTTAAAGGGGAACTTGGGCAGATTTTTACCCGAGTCTTGATCGCTAGATGTCACTGAGTACTGTCGATAGGAAAAACAACGACCAAAACCGGTGCTAGCAAATTGGAGTTCCTGCAGCTAATGGCCAGAGCTCCCAGTTAGTTATAATACACCTCTTGGGGGCATAGCCTAAAGAGTGCCTTTTACTCCTCTTAACAGACACAAAATGCAATTAAAATGTCTGTGCAACATGATCAGGGCCCTTACGTGACAACAACATGCGTTTTCAACTCATACACTGTGCAGAAACCGTTCAAATTCAAAGTTTACAAGTACTGTCACCTACCTGTTTTTCCATCGCTCGCTTCACTGAAAGCCCAGAAGAGTTGATCACGAAGGTCATGCCATTTTCACAGTTTTTAGACTGTTTTTAGTTTATAGAAATAAAGGAATCTTTTTCAGTCTAGTTTCCATATGAGATTTTTGGGCTTTTTATGCCATAGAAAGAGGAAACTGATGCTACATGAACAGAGAAAACTGAGAAATAGGCCTGCTGTATTCCCTTTGCTTCAAAGGTATAAATCAAAGGATTTCTGGTTATAGAAGCATAACCAGAATGCACTGGGTCACAACGGACCAATAAATGCTCTGGCTGGTGGGTGACGTACTGCGAGTTGAGCTGTGCTTGATTTTGGCTTTTCCGTTTTAAAGCTGGAAAAAAGTCAATTAAAATATGTTTCTGAAAACACTTAAAGGGGAACTTGGCAACTCTTGCCATTTCTTCGCTGGTTTTCACTTTTGTCGTCGCATGTTTTCTCAACGAGCTCCCCCTACAGCTCTGGGACATATATTTGAAAAAGTCACTTGCGGCACCCTCCTCCCCCTTTCTACCGCTGCTGATGTGTATTAGTTGCCGGGCAACTTTTTCGTGTGGAGCAATGTCTACCTAGGTGGGTAATACATTATACACAGTATCATAGAACATTGCATTTATGGGGAATTGCTGTAAAGCAGTTTGTGTTTCTCGCTCGTTCTCGCTTCTCACGATACTTCCTATTTCCAACTTAACGGGACGGTAGTCCCAAAGTTGCAAGGTTGGTTTTCCGCCTTGGGACGCTAGGGGGAGCGGGGAAAGTCACCATTAACACCGGAACGGGCCATTTAACCATCCAAATGATTTCTAAACGGGTTTATAAAGTTGAAATAGTTGCCAAATTTCCCTTTAAGGGCAATGCAGTAACAGAATGTTGATTCATATTTGATCAGCACTGCCTAATTTCAGAGTTTGATCAGACTTTTATGAGCTGTAGATCCTACCCAATGGGTACTGCGCATGTGCAGTCCATTGATTCAGGAAACAAGTAATAGGCAATGAAGTCTTAATTCATATTTTATCAGCACTGCCTAGTTTGAGGGTTTGATCTTAGTTTTGTGAGACTTCTGGGTGCAGGCAACATGTTAATTTGCAAATCCTACCCACAGTGTAAAAAGTTTCTCTTAAAAATCATTTCACAAACCGTGTGACAGAAGTACTGTGTTACTTTGTGTGGGAGAGGATCTCATACCGAGCTTGTTCAGTTTCTGTTCAGTGTGAATGGGCATGTATGAAAAAAGTTGAATGTTCATTTGTTGTTTTAAGAAGTAGTTTACCCAGAACTGGCAATTCCAGCTCCAAATAATGAAACTGGACGCTGGTAATGCATGATGATTTGACATGCAGCAAAATCCAGTACATGGTCTCCTGAATGAGGTAAGGCTTGTTGTCAAGTCATTAAAATAGCTCAGTTCTTTGTGCATTGCCTCCATCATTTCAAGGACAGTAACACAGAACATTCTTAATGGAAAAACTTCTGAAAAATGTCAGATATGATGAATTTACGTGCTATTCACACAAAGAGTGAAATAAGAGGAGCCAGATATGGACGACAAAAAACACCTCACATCTGACCTTTCCTCTAAGCTAATTTGAATTGTGGTGCATGCAGGCACGGACCAATTATGTCTGAGATCAACAGGCTAGCTATTATCTGGCTGTGCCAAGAATATACCTGACAAGATCTGGGGCAAGATTTAGGTCAAGAGAAAAAAGACCTGATTCGGACTAATGTGCTCTGTAGGTCAACGAGGCCAGGTGGATGTGGTGAAGGAAGTCGATTTCTTCCCAAGGCCTCCAGTGGCCACTCAAGGAAGAGATCATACTGTGTTTGTGTGTGACTGTCTGTACATGTATGTGTGGATATGTAGGTGTGTTCCTGTATTAGTGTGTGACTCCTCTCAACAGAAGGAATTTGCACTGAAATCCAACCCCAGATGTGCCACACTAGCTGTCTGTAATGGCTGTGCAATCGGCATGAGCTGAAGTTTGTCTGGTGTCTGGGGAAAACCCCTATTGATGGAAAGTCCTCCCCTGCCTCAGAGGCAGAGAATGGAAACCAATTTGTGGGACACATGACTCGACTGTGGTGGGACCAAGCGACCTCACTAACAATAAAGTGAGGACCTTTAGACCCTGCAACCTCTAATGGGAGTGGTGTCAGCTATGATTCATTTGCAGAAAAAATGTATAGACTGAGATGCATGACCTCAATGCCAACCTTTTGACTGAAAAAGCTGTGTGTTTACAATATAGAGTTTAAAAATGTGTGTATTTACAGTGTGTGTATATGCACCTCTTTGCAGAAGGGATTTGTTTGGTTATGATGCTGGTGTCTATGGTGTGCTCCTCTAATGATATTGAACTTGATCACCTACAGATTGACTCTTTACTCAAGAAAAACAACGTTTTAACTTCCTCCATCCTCTCTGGACACAGGATGAAAAGTTAATGCTCATGATAAACATTAGTGAGCTTTCAAACGGAATGGATGCTTATCGGGTTACGGCTGTGTCCCGTTTAAAACTCACTGATCACACTATGCTATGGGATATTATTTATTATCATTATTTAAATGGGATTAAGTGGGAAGTATGGGTTGTGTTGTGGTTGTGTTAGAAGTATATGGTGAGGACTTTGTAAGAACTAAACACTATATTTTATACCACCTAACACAATAAGTATGCAGTGTATTTGTTTCCCAAATGACAAATCTAGACACGTTCAGGCCTGAGTATTTTTCATCAAAAGTTCTGATGAGAAACAAGTTTGAATTAATAAGAATTTGCTGTAGATGTTTTTTGGTCCTTCAACCATTTGAGAGGGGTTTTGTGAGAATAACATTCAAATCAAAACTTAAACTTACTGTTCAGTAAAGCTGTTGTAAAGTATGGGGTTATAGGTATACTGATGCTATCAAGAGAGATGTAAATTGATCTACAAAACAATTAAATTTTTTACCATTATTTTTTACTGTCTGTTGGCCACAGGGAAGATTTTTAATGGGATTATGAAATTTATTTTGGTCTTTTGGTGCCTCTCGATAGTTGATTTGAAAATGCTACTGTACACAATGTCCTACTGGTAGGACAATAGTTGAAGTCGATCTTAAAATTGTAATAACTGATTTTTGACCACTTGGGAGCAGCCTAAACAAGCATTCAACACAACTATTTTGGTTGTTATAGTGATCTTGTTAGTAAAAAGCCACCTGTTTACACATCAGAGCGACATATTCAATTATTTGGAGTCTTTCTGGCCACCTGGTTAATTTTTGGTCCATTTTGGTCTCCACATACTCCTAAGAAAAATATCTGGCTCTTCAGCAGCTAAATGCGGCACTATGTTCGCCAGCTATCTGTCTCTATCTGCCGCTTGGTGCTGAGCAGGTAGTGTACAGAAGGGTTTTTGCTAATAGCTGCATTCTGCTGCCTAAAATGATGCAGATGAGAGTGTGCAGAGAGAAAAATACTCACACTCTGCAGATCTAAGTGGAATTGCAGAGTTGAGTGATATTTCTCTGGAGGTTCATTATTATGGGCGACAACTTTCACATGCAAGTAGTCACATGATTAATTGTTAATAGAAAAATATTGATTATAGTAGCACAATGTAATAGTCAGAATGGTCAAACTTACAATACACAGTCAGGAGAGCAGGCTAAGGATTTAGTGACTCTTACACAGGTCAGATTTAGACCTTTAATTGCAGCGCCCCAATGTAGTTCAATTGACACCTTGTATTTCATTAGATCTGTATGTCATAAAGCGTGTGCAAAGATTCAAATTTCTCAAATAAAAAAAGTTTACACCTTTTTTATGATTCAAGTATCACAATTTATTACAAAAACTAGAACTTTTTTTATCTGTCGGTGTTGCCATGCTTTAAGCATATAACAATACAGTATAAAATCTCAACCCAAAAGTAGGATAGTAAAAGCAAAGATCATAGATGCTGACGCAGCATTTACAGAAGTTAAGACATGCTGTTACTGTACAGAGAACATTCCCATTGAAGTACAAACATCTGCAAAATGCGTCATTATCATCAATGAATTGCATTTTACGATAAACCATCTGATCCAGCCTCATTCAGAGTGTTACGAGAAACACCTTTTGAAATTGAAATTAATTCACAATAAAATAAACATAAACACTCTGCAAATCATAATGAATGTGCTGAGATCTTTTTTTCAACAGCCCAAGGCACTCAGGCTCAAATGTTGGCAATAAATATGTCATTCTTTACACAAAATCACGTCAAGCAGGTGGTGGTAGAGAAAGAATAGTGAGAGAGAATCTATGTTGTCTATTTCACAACCTCTTGAAGAACACAGTCCGTTTAAAGAAGTCCACTTTGTCCTTTTTCACAGTGAAAATCCCTGGCAGTCGAGACAGAAAAGACGTTTGAAGAAGTCAGTCAATTTTGTTGAATTGCGTGACATCAGTTCGCTAAAAACTACATGACCTCCTACTGTACCTTCGCTGGCCTGTCATTTTGGTCTCCGAGAGCTCTCTGGAGCGGCATCAGCTGCCTTTTCAAATGAACCCACAAGTAGGCCTGATGTGCATTTGAGAACCGCAAGATGCCAAAGTGTCCGTTTCCAGTGACCTGTCCCCCACATGAGAATCTGGTAAAAATCTATCAAGTGTCCACAAATGATGTTTTCGAATATCTATAACAAATCCAGATGCTATTCATTGATATAATCGCCTCCTGATCTTTCAAATCAGTTTACCAATGCCGTGACAAACAGAGTGGCTTTAACAAATGCATTGATCTTTTCTTCCCTGCAGTTCAGTTGAGCTGGCGACAAGCTTCAAATGTCCACTTTGAGGCACCTCCGTAAATGTCCAGGCTCGTCTCCATCCATGCAAAAACGTTGCCCACCTGCGCTTTGCTGCTGCAAGTCGCTAGATTGTATATCTCTCCGACAGATAGTTTCCGGTCCCAGATGTGAAAATTTGCGAGGTCTCCCACAAACGCTTGTGTGGCATCAAATCCTCCTCCGAGCGTGTCCTGTGGTGAAGACAAATGGATTTAATCAAGGGTGATATGATTTTTTCGCCTCAGGCTGGCATCATGGAAAGAACTAAATTGCCTCTATGGATTATCTGGATTTTTTTTGACTGATTAAATTGAATGAGAGACATGCATCTTCAATCCAGTGGGATTCTTGATGAGATCCAGTTAAAGATCTAATCACCTCATTAAACCTATTACGTGAATTAGAGCAAGGATAGATTTGAAAATTGAAGTCTGATTGTTTTTTAATGTTACAATGAAATGGAAAAATTACTTTTCCACCTCGTTAGCTAATGTTTGGTGTCATGACATACACTATTTGTATTTAACGAAGTGATATCTTATTTTATAATGATCTCTTCTGCATTACCTCCTGCCCCGACATGCGTGTTATAGTGAATAAAGTAATAAAGATCCTCTCCAAATGTCGCTTATTTGTGGCTGAAACAGAATTTGATACCTCCGTGGAACTGGAAAGCATTTGAAGTGTGTTGTGTGTTGTGTTTACCTGCTCTTGACCGAGGATGAGCAGGCCCTGTGGTTTGATAGGATGATATGGAGCCAGATTCTCTCCACTCCCCCTCTTGACTCCATCTTGGAAAGCTTCCCAAACACCATCACGGGTAGTCCAGGTTACGCAGATATGATGCCACTTCCCATCGTTGATAAGGAAAGGCAGCTTTGCAACCTAGAAGAAGATGGAAGATATGAAAGTTTGCTGCACTAAAGTCAAATATCTAGTTTAAAATCAATGTTTAACAACATTCCCACTGTGTTTCAGACATACCTTGTCATTTATCAGTATCTCCATTGGGTTGTTTCCCCACTCTATGAGGACCAGCTCGTTAGCTTGACCAGGAACTGCATAGGAGAAAGGTGTGCCCACCCCTGGGGAGGCGTTGGATTTGAGCCACATGCACACGGTGAGGGCGTACATCTCTGGCAAACTCTTCTTCACCTTTGCGTACATGTAGTTGGTTCTCAGCGGGAACGTGAGCTGGAATTTATCCAGAGGCCTGTTTTCTCTTTGACCTGTGTGGAAGAAATAGAAAAGAGTTGGCTTCAGACACTTTGGAGAAGGCAGTACCAGTGTGCTTCTCTCATTTTTCATGTTAAACGCAGATGGGCCTGTTTCATTCCCAACGCACACATAGTGGGGATTTACATAGGAATTATACGTTACACAACAAATCCACAATCGTGACGCTCCAGATTTGCTTTAATCTCGCATGATAAATCTATCACAGCAGTGCTGGCGTAGTTAACCTTCATCTCTTGTTTTTTTTTTCCTCCCTCCACACCTCTCTGTTTTACTGCCATTCAAGTTTTTTGGCTGTATGTTATCGGAGGTGTCCCAAACCGAGAGCGCACGGTGCTTTTAAGCACTCAAATGGCTCACTGAGCTAATGGGGGATTGGGAGGGGGGGAGGGTCGTTCACTGCGTGTTAGAAATGATTTAATCTGCATGATTTAGAGCAGGAAACTGCAGAATATACCGGGATGCTCCAGCTTTGCGCGGATGAGTAAAACATTAAATCCACTGCTGAGGTCATTAAAGCTCATAATGCCAAACTGCCTACGTATTATTCATTTTTTCCATTTCCCGCTCTCACTGTGATCTAATATCTCATTTTGATTGATCTGGATTGATAGCATCCTGGTTCCTGGATCCTTCCACCCATCCCTCCCTACACTTTCTCTCACACCAAACCCTTCATAACTCCTACACTTCTTGCGCGCACGCCTCCAATCTCTCCCCCAACTACCTTTCTCCAGGTCGGTGATCCTCTGGTGTAGAGATGTGAGGGTGGACTCAACTCTCCCACGCTGCTCCGTCTCGTTGCGGAGTCCGGGCTTCCCCTCCTCGATGCTGTTCACTCGGGACAACACCTGCTTCTCCAAGTCGTCGATTTTACTTTGGAGCAGGTCTTTGAGGCTGTTCGCCTGCACCGAGTTGTTACTTCTGCTGAATTGCTGTTAGGGGGGGGAGAAACATTTAGCTCAGTGTGAAGAATGGTTTTGAGCGGGGATCATTACAGATTGACTTTTTTCTAGGCGTATAGCTGGACATGCAAGTTATATTTATAGAGTATAGCAATTTATATCTGGCAAGGTTTGCTTTTATCTTATGTGCCCACATAGCTGAATATAATATTGGCAATCAAATACCCAAATCACTTATTACTGTTATTATTATAGGCTACAAAATAGTTGTAATTTTGTCGACGGAGCTTTGCGCAGAGCCACCCAAAGTGTTGAAAAGGTCCCCAGAAGCAGCAGCCTACCTCTAGGTTTTCTAATCTCTGCTTCAGCGACTGTAAAGTCTGTGACAGTTGCGTCAAAGTGTCAGCGGGGCCCCTCGATACATCCCCCATTGTGTTTTTGGTCCCAGCTTCTTTCCTCCTGCCCCCGGGCCGCGCGTCCCCGGGCTCCGCGCCGCTCTGGCTCTCGCACCGAGCCAACTTTGAGGTCAGTTCTCTGATGGTCTCTTTTTGGTTCATGATGGTCTCTTTCTGCTGCAAAACCGTCTCCCGCAGCTGCATGACAGTGGTCTTCAAGTCCTCCCCTGGCACGCTGTTCTGCAAGGTGGCTGCGCATATGTCCATATCCTTGGGTACGGACGTGCAGATGAACTGCGTCTGTCCGCCAAAGTCTTGAGACGAACTTTCCAAAAGCAGGCTCGAAAACAGAAAAAGTCTCCACCAGATTCCGTTCCCCGCGGCCTGCATGTCGGCGTCTGTGCTTGGGTTTGTGATTTTTAGTTTGGGTTGACGAGCCGCAGTGACTTCGCGCTTGTGTCCCCTTGTTGTTGTAATCCGTCTGTGGAAGTGCAGCCGTTTTTATACAGCGAGAGTGGTTCTGCGCAGAGCAGGTTCACTGCATCACGACCGGAGGGGAGGGAATCGCGCGCTGTTCCCGTTTAATCGGCTCCAGCAGCAGCGTCACAGTCAAGAGATGAAACCCATTTTGCTTTCAGTTCTCCCACATGTTAAATCTTTCATCACTTCGACTATTTGTCATTTCTCGCTGTGTATTATTCATCTGGAAAACGCGCATTTGTAGGCAGCGATAGAGGGGTTGCTTGCGTGGCGGGGTGCCAGGAGAGCCAGCTGTGTTTGTTTTGTTTTTGCGCACACGGGGAAACTCACACACCTACACACACACACACACACACACACACACACACACACAGAGAGAGAGAGAGAGAGAGAGAGAGAGAGAGAGAGAGAGAGAAAGTAAGTGGATGCAGATCAGAAGTTGCAGCATTGTGGTCGGCGGAGTCCCAGCAGATTCAGCACCAAGGACAGATCCGACCACATCACATTACCACAGAGCGCAGAGGAGCGGCTCGGCTGTCGATGCTGCTTAGTTTTGAACAGTTGGTGCCTTTTTCTCTGTTGTTCAGCTCAACCGCGACTACTATGCGGATAGACTTTGTTGGAACATATGCATATCTTTCTTTATTCCTCTTTGTTTTTTCCAGATCTGACATGTTTGTTTGAGGACGGGCTGTAAAATCAGTTTGAAAAGGCATAGATTATGTTTCAGGTCAAGCTCATAGTTCATAGTCCCCCACACCCCCCAAACACACACCTTATTCCCATACAGCAGACTGTACTGCATATTTGCGGAGTGACATGAAATTACCTGTGTGTGTCTTTTGCAGTGGCGATCTGCTCTCCACATCACTGCCATAATCATCTCAATAATTCAGTTTCTAAAATGATAATCTGTCCCCAAGCAATTTACCCTATCTATTATTCAGGAAGGACAATTTTATTATTTTACGTTGCCACTCGTATTTATTCAGTCAATGCTGAAAATAAAATGAAAACATTTTGAATAAGTAATGCAAACATATCTGCTCTCAGATTAAGATTGATTTCTTCTGAAAGATGAACACCGGTAGAAGTGCACAGCATGAGAGACAAAAACCTGCATGTTACAAAGGGATATAAGATAGAGGAGGTTAGATAGGTCGTGGCGTAATTACTATCTACAATAGCAGGTCTCTAAAGCTAAATGGTTTATAACTGCATGTGCATTTTTCCAGGCTAGATAGATATTAACACTGAATGACTGATGTAAATTGTTGTTAGGAGGAAGGACTTCATTTTAGTGCTGCAAAACCTACCAGGAGCATAATAAGAGCTGGTGCAATATATTGTATTACTGTACCAATTTAATCAGTGGGTGGGGATGATCAAGCAACTAAATGGTGCATTTAAGATGCTTTCAAACATTTCCTTCCTTCGTCTGATATAATGCATCATCTTAAAGTACAGAGTGTTAAACTATGCAGCTGTTTATTTGTTTTCTCTTGAGTGTCTCCTGTGGATTTGCTCCATTTTAATGATGCAACAACATCTAAGTGAAATGAGAAGGGAGAAAGGTTTAGTGACTTTACTCTCTGGCTGTAAGTTTAAGGGCTGTTTTTAATATTATGAAAAACAAAAGAGAAGCTTACAGGTGTGAGAGAAAGCAATTTCTTTCATGCCTTTTATGGTGGCATGAAATTCATAAGAAAAATTGGATTTTAAGGTTATGTAACTGTCCAGATTTGTGTATCCGTTGCTACTGCTGGCCTGCTTATCTCATGGTTTACAGGGAATAGATGGATGAAGTAAAACAGGAGAATACAGGTCCAAGGTCAACAACATGAAGCCATTCGCTTTGTCCAAGCTGAACCAACCAAACCCTTTTTGGCGAAAATCTGACAGAAGCATTCGTAGAAAACCAAACAATGAATGTGGAGAGCAGTAACAGCAGCACAGAGTCAGGGTAATGCTTTTAGCTGCATTGCTTTTGGGTAAAATATAAACAAGCCAAAAAAAACTTTATTAGATGTTATGCAACATGGAGCAGTGCACTCTGGACCTGTTAGAGCACCCCAACTTGCAGAGCAAGAAATGTGAGTAAACAACTTTTTCTCTCCTTTATATCAACCATCTGTTAAATTTGTGCTAGTTATGTAATTACACATAAGCAGACTACAGTGCTTTCCAATTCTTTGCAAAGCACAGAATATAAAGCACAGAAATGTACAATATTGTACATTTTGTTTGGATTGAGTTGATCCTACTGTTTGTACTGTACAATAAGGCAGAAAAGCCGAGACGTCTTCTACCCCGTGGGACCAAAGTAGCATTGCAAAATGTCCAAAGTCTAGCTCTCATCATGAATTCATTATTCACTGCTTCCCACACATACAAGTCCCAGAGCCATATGCTCTAAGAAGAAAAGCCATAACTCCTCTGCGCTCCTGTACCTCTTCCCATCACCTACTTCTACCTGCATTCGTCCCCTTCCTCCCCTCTCTTCCTACAGCATACAACGCCCTCCTCAAGTAGCCCCTTAAAGCACACTGTTGTTTTGTAGCCCTTCCAGGCTCTCAAATTAACATTTTCCTCTGGATGCCACAAGTTCACCCTGTAAGCATATTGAGTTATGCTGTGATTTAAAAAAAACATTGTAGCAGCTGTTGAATTTATAATGCTGTTAGCCATGGTCTGCATGAAATAATAATAGGGTTTGGGTGGAATGATTATTTGTTGTTCAAGTCATTGTGCTAGACATGACAGCACAACAATCTGTGACACTGGAGATATTAATCTCATATAAACAGCTGCCAGTAGCTCTTATCACAATCACACTATACTGCCTCGGTTCAGTCTGTGCTGCCGGGCCACCGTCCAGCTGTTGTGGCAAACAGTATCTCCTTAATAATGCATTCAAACACAGTGGAAATGCATTCTCCAGCACCAGAGATCAATAGTTGTAATTTCTCATGTTGGCGGCCTGCCTTGACTTGCTTTTTCTTCCTGACTCTTTCTCACCGTCTGCTTTAGTGTGGTGAATGCCATTAAAGGGGAAAAACATTCAGTGTTTTGTTATTGTTTTAAATGATTTTACCTTTTCAGCACCAAAAAGTTAGTGTGGATATTTTCCTGTTGAGTTTAGCACTTGATCTAGAACAATATCAGAAACTGTCCAAACTTCACTCCCTATATAATGAACAGTGCAGTGAGCAGTAAGCTGAGATTTTCAGACATCATTGTCATTTTGTGTCATCACTGACAAGTGTAGTGTCGCACAAATGTTCATTTTTCTACCCATGAAATGTAACTCATTGCATTGTGGGATTGTTGGCAGACAGTAATGTGGACACAGTAATGGAACAACATTTTTGTTCTGTTGTAGGAAGGGCACTAAGTAGAATAGATTTGGACCCTGATAGTAAATATAATGTACGGTTAATTATTCGATACTTTAAATGATAATGTCTCAGATTTGAGACTGTATTTTGTTCAGGCACAGTTCTTATATAGTGTCAAAAAACACACTGATGCATTTGACAAGTTTGGTTATTTGGTGATAATAAAGGGGTTTTGTTGTTTTAATATCCCTCAGTGTGATGTATTGAGAAAAGTATCATTTTGGTATATCCTGAAATTCAGGTTGTTTTTTTTTGGCACCATTATGGAAACAACACCAAGCCCCAACTGGCATGAGTTGTTTTTTAAAGAAAAGCATAATGATAAAAATAAATAAAGAGAAAATTGTATCATTTTAGGCACTCTGGCACTACTTCCTCTCTCTTAGACAATACCTGTATAGTTTCTGTTCTTCAGGTCAATTTCACAGGCTGCCTCTGATAGTTATTTTATATGAAGTAACATAAATACAGCAGGAAAACAAGGCACACACTGTATATTCAGGTTTAAAAGAATGCAGGGTTGTTGTATGGTTTGACAAACTTCCCAATAACAATCCCTTTGCAACAGTCGCTCTGATGTGTCCAAGTGACATTAAACAGCAAAATCCAGCAGATTCAGTCACAGTGATTAAATAATTAGCTATCTATCTACTACGTAAAAATATTTACAGTATGGCTGAGGAAGCTAAAGGTGATGTTTTCCATCTCAGTTAATCACTGTTTGGAACTGTCTCTGATACATACTGGAAGGAATTTCATAATTTACATGAACAAAAGCCTAATTAAGCTGCCTGTTTGTGGAGCAGGCCACCGCCATGCTTGCCATACCATAGGAGGAAAAACAGCTGCCATTTTGGGGTCACTGGAACGTTACTATGCAGTGGCTGGTTAGAGCGAGGAAAATGTCACGCAGTTGCCAGCACAGTGTAAAGAAAATAGCCCAGAGTGGCTAATTAAGACAAAGATATCCTTCCTCATAACTTCCCATCACTTCCTTTTTTTTTTTTGTTATTTCCCTTATGGTCTGAAGATGGAGTTTTTCATACTGTATCATTGCTGTCCTTATGTTTTATTAAAGGATGTGATTTAATTATTTTTCCTTCTGCATGAGCTGAGTCCCAATCTAAAATTGATACAATGCATCATCTGACATTGGGATCATTTTCTGTGCTGATGTGACAATGTTCTCCTTCTGCTGAAGATGATGAGGAAATATGTAACAGTGTGCACATGGAAGTGTTATTTTTTTGCTCCATTGCCCAAAGTATGTGACAATTGGATACAGAATCTCTAAATCTACTGTTGTGCATGGGCAGTGGGATTCCTTCACATATCACACATTCATCATTTAATTTTTCTGATCTAATCTGCTGTCAGAAGCACGTGAAGCACTCAGATGATGGAAAGCTTTATGATCTACTATTTGTGTGTGAATAAGCAAACTGACATATTGTAGTGCACATCACTGATTGCCTTTGCTCGCTTGTGCATGTTTGGGGTTTTTTTGGGTCTGTGTTTCATCAGTTTTTATGACTTTAATACTCTTTTTGGTTTATTTTGCCTGTGTCTTTGCTTCTCTGTAACTTGCCCTCAGTGGTTTTTTACTCTTCCACCTCAAACATAGAGCTCACTTATGGGATTTTTTAAATTGGGTTTTTCAAGTTTCAATATCATAAAAAAATGTCCAACCTATAATTAGGAGCAGATATATGCTTGCCTCTCTTCACATTACATCTTATTGGCCATTATCTATTTATTTTAATCTCATAGAAAGTAGGAAATACAGGGGATAGACAAAATAACATTAACACTGAATTTAATTAAAGGCACACTCCACCAGTTTTACACATTAATTGTCAGGGAGAAACAACTCTGGGGTAGGTTTGTCTGGACCAGTCTGTAACTATAACCCCGATGACATCATCAGGGTTATCTCAACTTCATATTTATGACGGTGTTAACCTGGGGCACAGTGATCGAAAGATGTGGACATTTTACCGGACAGGGAAGGGGGGGTCTAATGAGAAGACACCGACGTGTTGCATTTTGGGAAAAAGATCCAGTGTTTTTGGAGCTTAGCCCATAACAGGAACTAAAAGTCAGGATATCTCTACCTCTGCTGCGTCGATTTTTTGCCATTCTTTTTTCAATCTGTCTCTTGCAATCACCTAACTTTAGCGAAGTTAAAGGATAAATGAGCCCTTTGATACAAAGATGGGTCAGGTGAAATGCCTTTACTGTACATGTTTAAACTATCCCTGTCGATCTCCACTTGGCATTGTAAAAGATGCATTTTAGCATATGCTGTGTGTTGTTTGGGACTTCTGGTATATTAGATAACATTAGCAGCATTTGTGACTGATGTGTTTAGTTGCACAGGATTTGGTCTCTTTGTTAGTGGTCTCATGTTTGCTCTGATTGTTAGCCTTCATTCAAAGCTGACCTATGATCCTCGGCTTTCAGTCTAATGTTACCCACCCTTTCTCACTTCGCTTGTCATTGTCCTTTTCCATAGGGGCGTTTTCATTATTTCAATTACCCACTATAGATGTCTTCACTATAAGCCCTTAGACAGTGAGGTTCAGATTCCTGTTATCCATCAGTAGGAGAACTTGGTTTCTACAGCACATTGCCATTGCTATTGTATTTTACTGTTTGGGATGAATGCAGTCGGTACAGTAGTCTTTCAGTACCTGAAGGGATGTTACATTATGAATTAGGCATCCGAAATTGTCAGTATCGCATCACAGACGGCCTTGTGGATTTGATTTCAATCTCAGCTCAGATTCCTTCAGCACTGTTGAAGGCTGGCTGCAGATTCTACAAACACCGTGTTGCTCACATTTATTGCTTTAAATCAAACAGTCCTTGGTGCTTTTCTCCAGGAGAACCTGCTTTGAGTATCAGATTGTGAGACGATTTTTACAGCAATTTGACAAACGAGTCCTGTGACTTATTATTAAACACACCCTGAATCCAAGTGAGCACAGCCTTTCAAAACCACCGCACTGCATGCTCATGATTTATACATATTTCCTTTGGATCCTGATAATCCACAATTAGTTTTATGTTGTGCATACAAAGTACCAGATGTAAGTGAAGGTTCAGCTTAAGTTACAAATTGTATGTAAATGTAATAAAATACCATGGAAATTCAGACCCAAACCCACCTCTGCATCATTGGCTTCTCTGCTCACTTGAAGTCAGTGTTTGCTTAAGTCCTTGACATTGTTTTCCTTATGCGTTACCACAGTATATAATATATGGACATGTTTATTCTATATGTTTGTGGCATGTGTCCATGGCACTGAGCAACTAGCCAGGCATGAGCCGTGTGTAGGTGGGAGCCTCACGCTTGTGCACCACTCAGCTGTCACAGAGGCTGTGGAAGCATGACGTGCTGTCAAGAGATGCAGTCTAATGAAGGGATGTACTCTTGCTGAGCAACACAAAAGGAGTGTGACTGACTTGCTCAAGGCCTCTGTCTGGCACCTTCTCTCTGCAGGAGAGACTGAAGACATCATACTGGATCACGCCGAGCAAGAGGAAAAAAAAGTAAAGGTTGCCGGAGAAAAAGTTATGCCTTACTAACTTATTAAGATTCAAACCCACCCACACTGTTAGTAGAGGGAAGATTCCTGCCTGTTTTACTGATCAACTGCAATTACAAACCTTATAAAGAAAGACTTCTGTCCACTGAAATGCTGCTGCTGCTGCTGCTGCTGTGTTTTTCAGATGAATGTGAGTCTTCAAGATAGCTGGGGTTGTTTCAAGTATATTTTTCTGCTAATTAATCCTTTTCGCAGTTGCAGTGAAAAGATTTGGCACGATGTTTCCAAGCAGTCTTAATTAAAGGTACCCTGTGGAGCTTTTGACCGCTAGTGACACAATGGAGCAATATTTATAGGAGGGGGTCTGCATTTTGTTTGTGTTGTTCACAAGCTTGCAGGTGCCACAGTACGGATTTCTGCTGCAGATGTCATGCTATATATACACTGATCAAGAGTTGGTGGCGGTAAAGCACAAAGAAGTGCAGTAATTCGCCTGAAAATACGGAGAAGAAGAAGAAGACTGTGAGCTGGTAAACATGGACGTAAACCATGTGAGAATCAAATGCTTTCAAAAATCAGTTTGCAAATGATTTATGAGGAACGAAATGCATGTTTGTTAGACCTCGAGGATGCACACAATGCATTTTTCTATAAATATAAGTTAGTTTACAATAAAACTCCACAAGGCAACATTGACCTTCCATATATATAATCTATGGGTAACAGGTTGCATCGGTACAAAAATAGCCCGCATATTTCAGAGTGGTGGGAAAAAAAAGGCTGGCTGCAAGAAGGCTGCACGCTATGAAGGAAAAGCTTCATGCACACAGTCACGTACTATAAGGTAGAGAGAAACCCATTTTTGTTTCTTGTGACACTGACTGGATGAGTCCGTAATATACCAGCTGTTAGAAGAGATGCAGTTTAACATTCAAAACATTTACCAAAAAAGTATAAAATCCTGCAGTCTGAGATAACTTGTCCTACTACAACTGTATCAATAATATACTTGAAATATGCAGTGCATCTGAAGCCATCAGATCCTCTTTTCCTCCCTCAGGTCAGATCCGGTTACTCTTCTTAATCCATATCCGTAAGTATTGTCCACCAGGCACGTCATGGACTAGACTGTATGGCCTTGAACTGAATTACAGTATAAGCACAGGGATATTACTGGGATGTAATGTGGGAGAGGATAAACGGAGGCCATGGAAGTAAAGCTGTATTGATCTCTCAGTACATCAAGGTCACTTCCCCTTTCCATGTCTGTCTCTCTCTGTGTGTGCGCGGTGGCGGTGGCGGGAGGACTGATGTGTGGAACAAGTCAGGGAAGATATAGTACAGTGCACACACCAGAGACGAAGTGTCATGTGTGTTGACACTGGAAAAGCTGAGCAGAGGATATCTCAAATTAAAACTACAGTTACTCTTGTACTCGTACCGTCAGAGTAAGACACATACTGTACTTTTTCTGTTGAGATATAAGAAGACAGACACAATGTTGTTAAACTTAAAAGTTAACTTTTAAGCCCCTAAAGGTCAGAAAATTAAATGAATCACGCCTTAATGCTTGTAGATGGATGTCGATAGCCAGCTTGTTAAAAAAAAGTCCCGAGATGATGCATAAATCAGTACTGCGCAGCCTTTCCCACATCTGTGCTCTGTGAACCCTGTAACCCAGCAACCTTGCGTGTGTGTGTGTGTGTGTGTGTGTGTGTGTGTGTGTGTGTGTGTGTGTGTGTGTGTGTGTGTGTGGGTGTGTGTGTGTGTGCGTTGGAAAAAAGAGCAGGATCAGTGCCTCCACATGAAGGCTCCCTCTCCGAGCCTCTGCCAGAGAAGAGCCAGCCTTGCATCTGTGTGGAATAATAAAATTGTGTCAAAAAGTGCAGGCAAATATTTCTGTACACCGGCGCTCTCTGTGGGGAACTGAGCTCAGACAACTGCAGCAATCGCTCTTTTTTTCTTCTTGTCAACCTCTCTCCATCATGCTTCCACTGTTTTGTGGTCTCCCTGCCCAGATTTAAATGTGATATTGTGCTATTTTCCTTCATTCCCTTTATTTTGTGTTCCATTTTGTCTTGTTAACGCAATGACCACTCCCCACAGAAAACCACTATCACTACACACACACACACACACCGCACATACCTCTGCCAGGCCAGAGAGCTCCCACTTGCACAGCAACATCAATAATACAACTGAAGCGCTCCCCCAACCCCCCCACCCCCAACACCACCACCACCACCACCACCACTTGCAACTAAAAATAGACCCCTTTTTTTGTTTAATATTTCATTTGCCCCTTCTCTCTCTTTCTCTTTCCCCTTTTCTCTATTCATTGTCTTTAAATAGGTGATGAGGAAAGTCCTGTCAACAGATGAGTCTACACTTTCACTTTCCCACTTACTTTCCATCAAGAATTCTGTCTTTCCCCAAACCCACAAACCCCATTTCTTCAAAACACCGTCCACACTGTCAAGTGGTACCTCTCCTCAGGCCTTACAGTGTGTCTCAGTGTGTTATCTTTGTGTATGAGTATAGGCCTGGACTAAAGAGTTACGACCACTGAGATATTGTCTTTAAACTTTATCTAGTCTCAAGCCTCGACTACCAGTGCATCCCTGATCACTCAGTTCTGTATTTCATAATGTTTATTGATTATAACCACGGTGGTTTTATATGCATGCGGCTTGGCTTAAGGGATAGTAATGTCATTGGTCAGCCCACCTCTTTCAGATAGACTGAGCTATTAGATAGATGCCATTAAATGTGGCACAGACATTCATGGTGCTGAGAGATAAATCTGAATAACTTGGTGAGCTTGGTGATCCTCTGACTTTTCATCCAGCGCCACCAGCAGGTCAAAGCTTTCACTTATTTACTGAAATATCTCAATACCAACTACATGAATTGGCACCAAACTGAGTACAGACAATGTATCCCAGTACCTTTGGAGATACATTTACTGCATCCAAAATCACTCCATCATTCACTCATTTAGTACTCCCTGTATAACAGACATGCAGTAGTTTGCTCTTAACAGTAAATTGAGATTTCTGACAGTTGTTATTTATTGTTGTTTTGCATAATCATTCACAGCTGTAGAGTCACGCAATGATATTTGTCTCATGGTGTGTTGCATTGTGGGATTATTAGCAGAAAGTACTGAACATGCTGTGTACACTATTCTATTCTAGTAGTTTCTGAAGGTATCATATAGTGGATAAATGTACGCTGTCAGAATTCAGACACTCAAAAATAGTTAATAGGAAGTGAATTTGGACACAGCCGTAGACTTTTCCTCAAGTGGTTTGACTGAAATAAACTATTGGATAGGAAATTAGGTTCAGACATTCATGTTTCCCTCAGGATTAAATGAGGTTGATTTGGCGAACTTTTCATTTCACACTTTCATTGGCTCAGAATTGTGTTTGTCCAATACTTTGAACTATGACCCAATATCTGCAAAACTAATGACATTCCCATCAGCCTCAGCTGTACTTTGTGTAGTGCTAATAAGACAGTGAACATTACACCTGCCAAGCATTAGCATGTTAGCATTGTCACTGTGCACATGTTAGCATGCTGGCATTAGCATTTAGCTACCTACAGTCTCACCAAGCTGCTAACATGACTGTAGACTCTTAGTCTTCCAAATGAGATCGAAAACTAAGAAAGTGCATTTTGCTACTGATGAATCATCAAAATCTTTTCAGGATTATAAATAAGTCAGAGTAGAAAAGGAATAACAACAGGGAAATGAAGTTGCTTAAATTGAATTTGTGCTTTACATGATGTTTTGTTTGATCTGCTGCTGGATTTAAATTTCTTTGTACGATACCAGAGTCCCATCAGAAAAATCCCTGTGGTTGTCTTTCCCTCAGGCCTGTTCCATGCAATATAGTTGCCTTATAAATGTAGCACTCTGGTTGTCTCTACTTTTACATTCTCTACAATAACACTACTTTTAAAAAAACAAGATGACAGCATTTACCACAACCAGTGTGTTTGAGCTTTAATACGTCATCAGCGAGGCAGATTCAAGCAGAAGGGAAACGCTTACTGAGACGAGTGTATCTGTTCAAAGTCAATCGTGCATCAAAAACAGGCTCCACATTTCTCATAAACAATTATCTTCCCACTGAGCAAATATAAGTTACCTCACACGTGGGGAGTGATTTCAGAGGTGGTTGAGTGCGCCTAAACCACTGCTGTGAGCGTTTTTGGTCATCAGTCTGTTGCTGATTGTTGTGGTTCGAGGCTGCCTCAGACAAACTTATGAGGAAGCAGGAGAGGAACGCTGAGAGTTGACTTGTTTGTAAAATAATGCGTCCTAATGGGGCACATAAGTACCTCCAGATGGGAAGATAGTGCTGATGCTGGATTCGGCCCTTCTTATCCAGCTCTGCCTTCGTTTGTAATTTATCTCTCTTCATCTCTGCAAGTTCCTATTTAATAAACAGCTTTTACATTAATAAAGGTAATTCATGTCTTTAGTAAAGTAATTAAAACAGCTGGAAACAACTTTTTTAAGGACAGATAATAACATTTAAGTGACACATTAAATTTCTTTTTGTCCTTTTTTTTTATTTTCCCACGCAGAGAAGAATCACCCTCTGCATGTTGACCATTTCCGTAACATTACAGTTTAGCTCCCTCTTTGCTCATTATTCATGTCTTCTTAGCTCTTTGCTCGGATACATTAACTTCAAACTATAGTAAACAATGGATTAATTCTCATTGTTTTAGCCTCATAAATCATTCCAGGTTATTGTCTCAAGATGTTTGCAAACATATTTTCACAGGCGCAGCGTAATGAGGTGTGCAAATTGGTTTTGGCAGGCAGGATTACGGTTGTGTTTGTACAAGGCCACTGTATCGGCGCAGGGTTTACCTGCATACCATCCTAATATGATGATGATGGAGTTTGTTTTATTATCAGATATTGTTAGGGTCATGTTTACAATGAAATGCTTTACTGAATCCTAAATGAAGCTGTGACAGAAAGTATATAGTGAAATTCGTAGTTATGTAATTCCATCAGGGTAAACAAAAATGCACAAACATTGCAGTGCAATTCTTCATTTTTACTTGAATTCAAGCACTGCATCCTTTTATGAGAAATATCAAAGTTTGTTTGTGCTATAAAATGGTCTTTGATAAGTAATATTTTGAGATTTTCTAACCAAGCTTTGGAAAATATTCACTTCTGACGCAACTACAGATTTGTGATGCTGGATCCAGTAACCGTCTACCTACTTTAAAATCAATCACAGTTTAAAGCTCTCTGTTCTCAGAAGGCTGAACTTCTCACACAAGCTTTTTTCCCTCACTAACCTCAGTGAGATATGTCTGTTACCAAGTGCAAAGTTTGAACATAGTTTTAAAATCTAAATCTAGTGGAGAAATATATACTGTCTGTTCAAGTACTCCAACTTTCTAAGAGTTCGTACAGTAACGGAACTGATGATAATGTAGACTCACTCACAAATTCACCATGATTCCACGCTCTGCTGTGTACTGTGTCGTGTCACGAGAGAGGAGGGGGCGCAGGCGAGCTTGTCCTTCGACCTTCTTATCATATCACATCAGCAACGTCTTTGTTCCAGCAGTCAGTTGTAAATAACTGATTCATGTACGGTGAATTCTTGTTGATGTCTCCGAGCTCCAGAGCAAAAACATCCAAGTGGAACAAGTTGAATTCAGTGAACACAGGGTGAATTGCCACATTGTTACATGTCATTAACTCGTTGTAAAGTAGAGAATGACTTAAAACAAAATTATTTCCTATACAATATGAATATATTTCAGTTGTGGCCAGTCACTCCTCCATTTTGCAACACACATACAGTATCTCAGATATCAGATGAATTGCCATGAAAGTTTTGACATTTATAGTGGATGAATCCTACTGACTGGTGATCCTCTGACTTTTCATCTAGCACCAACAAGACGTTGATATTTGTTGTTTTATTCCATGGATTAACATGGAATTTGACATGTCCCCCTCACAATGAATTGTAATCACTGAGGTGATCCTTTCCTCCAGGTTCATCATCATGAAGTATAAACCAATACTTAAACATCAGTCTCCAGTGTCTAACCCCTGCACTACAACCATCTGCCTACATTTACTCTGGAAAATATGTGGCAAAAACAATTTTATAATGTTTATAAATTAAATTTTTAAGTGACCCGGTTGGTTTGGCTCAGTTTCTTAATTAATCCGTCTTCTTCTAATTATTATTGAACCCTGCTATATGCTCTGTGTCCTAGTTTTCTCCAGAGATGGGTGGTGGATACAATGAAGGTGAGGGACAGCAGACCTTCAACACAGCTATCGTCAGCTGGGACCAGGACACACACATTTCTCCATTGATCGATGGAGACAACAGTGGTAATGGCCTTAACAGCCAAGTGAGAAGGGAGATCAGTGGCCATCGATCCGAGCCGCCAGGGAACCGGTGTATGTCCGAGTTAAAGGTAATGTTCCAATGATTTCTGGGACCTGTGTGGTCAGTAGAAAGTGAGCAAAGAGTCACAGTGGGTCAGTCAGAGCTCTCTCATTGCTGGGTGCCCTCAATTATTTACTAGTCCTCACTTCCCTCCCTTCTTAACTTAGTTAATGTATGTCTGCTTGCCTCTGTCAGCTTCCCCCTCTCTCATTTTCTCTTTTTGACTCCATGTTCAATCAACTTTGGTCAAGCATTGTTTAAGGGTTTGATTTTTCTGCTATTCGATGTTCATTCAATTATCCACTGCTGGCATTATTTGCTGCAGCAGTGAGACCAGGTGAACACAGGAGCTATATTCCATTAGTATGCTGCATACTTAGCACATGTTATTTTGAGCTTGCTTTGTACATTTTCTCAACAAGAACTTCAACTACATCAGGGGTTCAGAGAGGCGCTGGCTGACTGTTTGTAGCTACACGAGTGGAATTTCTTCCCTGAAAGTTCTTGGATGTTTATGCTTTGGCGAATGCTAAAAGCCTGTATTCTCCCAGAAGATTTTTACAGGGCATCGCCATATTCTCCAGTAGTCTTCTCAAACGGCCTGCGGGTACTCTACATGTACATAAAACAGTGCGTCTATATTTACTCTTTAAAAGCCTTGTTCCTTCTGCATTCAGGATTGGAATAGCTGAAGACCAGGCAACACAACATATTTAAAGTGAATACTACTTAACATTTAGAAGTGCATTTTGTCATTTTGCAATATCAGCGAACCCAACGGATCTTGTTGTCAAAGGCTTTCCTATTACACGGCATTTGTTAACTAGGATAGTAATGATTACTGACATACTCCAGCCCTTGGAGCCTGAATTATGTAAACTCATCTGTAGTAAGCATGAAATGGGAGAATAGGCTTCTTTTTAACTTACCCCATATGCTAGCTCTTGTAAAAACTCAATGGGTTTATAGTATTAGCTTCAGCAGGGCTAATTTGATATAGCTCTCTGAGCCAAATACTTTATTTTACACTGCTATAGTCTATTGATGTCACACTGGCTTTGATTAAGACAGGCCATCTATTGAACTTGAGTATTTCAACATTGTGCAGGAATATAGAAGACCTCTGGGGCTCAGCTGCCTGCCCACACTGGAGACACACCTCAGAGCTCAGCAGCTGTCAATTTAAACTCAATGTGCCTCACAGGTGCCAGCTCCACTCTGCCTCTTATAAGCCTTTGTGCATCGATCAAAGCAAACCGCCTGCCTGGGATTCAAAATGCAGTACTGCACATTTCTGCAAAGTCAAACTGACCAGTCTCTCAACTCACTGAAGGTTCAATATTGTCAGAGGGCTGAGCTGACACAAAAAAAACCAGCAGTGTCACTGCATGTAAGGGTTTACAGTATCTGTAAGTGACTGAAGCATGCCATCGCTGGCGTGTGAAGATTAAGGAAATGTGTTGCAGCGAAATGAACACAACACCACTCAGTGTACCATCAGTAGCATGTACAGTGTTTGTCTCTGTGTAATAGATCAGTGGATCCATGTGTGGCAGCTAGTCACCTCTACCATCTGCCTGTTTTAAGTGATGGAATTGAGTTTGCCACTGATTACTTTCATTGACTTAGTGTACAGCAAGTGATTCAAATCTTACCTCACTTTATCCTGGATGTGTGTTTATGTATGTCGTGTTCATTTTCAGTAT
This sequence comes from Dicentrarchus labrax, assembly GCF_905237075.1. Taxonomy (NCBI): domain Eukaryota; kingdom Metazoa; phylum Chordata; class Actinopteri; family Moronidae; genus Dicentrarchus; species Dicentrarchus labrax. The sequence continues at coordinate 1,814,086 of NW_026136722.1, read as the reverse complement.
TCAGTAAAATACCTAGTTTGTTCTGATCTAGTTCTGATCTGACAGGGCTGTCATTTGTCCATGCCTTCCATAACTCTTTTATGTGACAGCGTGATGGTTAAGGTTTGGTCAGTTTCAGGTACAAAAACAGGTTGGTTAGGTTTATGGTTTGGGTTAAAATAAGTACTTCTTTAGAGCTTGGGGAGAAAATGACCCAAGTTATAATTTTGATTTTAAATTTAAAATAGAAATGTTGACTGAAAAGTTGGAAATGGGAAACAAACAGCAGTCTCTGGTGTTGATGTCCAATGTTTTGTTGGCCCATCCATCCTCCGTGACCACCACCCTAAGTGGACTTTATCGCTCTAATCACCTGACTTCCTCATTTGCCGCTGTCATAATTACTACGGCCATTAGAAGACTTATGTTGTTTTTGGGCAAACTTGTGGAAACGACTGATGCTATTGTTCTTCTTGGGTTGAGAATCTCTCCAAAGTACCCTCTTTTGGCCATTCTAGCAGCTGGAAATGTTGGCCTGTCAGTCAATCAGTCGGTCCACCACTTCGGTCTAGACTGACGCAACATTGAGCACTGCTGTGCCAAGTAACATAGCAACCCTGTTCGTATCAGAAATAAAACTATGCAACAATCGATTTTTATTGGTCCCGACCTATTTATGTTTAAACAAGGACCAGGTTTTCATCAGGGCTAAGAAATTAGTAAGTTGCAGATGTAGTGCTTTTCTACAATAAGTTAATAAACTGTCACAAACGAATGTTTTAGTCACATAAGTATTGATTTAAAGAGAGTAGGGTCACTTTTTTAAAAATGATTGATATTTAAGCACAGCTCCTTAAGAGTTACTCCCAAGAATAAGGATGAGCAATATGGATGGACAATATTAGCATGTATCTGCAGTGCCTGTTGTTGGTTGTCCACCCATAAGAATTTTGTTTTGATGAATCATGTTTGCTGCAAATACAATTGGGGAAAAAACAAACAACTGACAGGAATAAGACAAATATTCCAGAGGTCCAGAAAAGTTTAACTTAGAAAAAGTATCATCAACACAGTCATTTTTCTCGCCACTACCCTGAGCAACATTTCAGCTCTGTGCTATCGTGACTCACTGTGTGTCTGTGTGAGCAGGCATCTGTGTGTGCTATTTAAGGCAGTATGGTCACAGTGCATGGCCTGCTGTGTCTGTCTGATCTCTGGTGGGAGAGGTAGCTCTGGCTGAGTGGTCATGACCCTCCCACATAGTACTGGGGCTGCAGAGGAAGGAAATGCAGACTGAATGGCACTGAGCACAATGCCCACTCTTTTATATCAGCAGCTAATGCGTCTGTGATTGAAACACCTGCTGGTGATCGCTTTCATCTCGCATCCCGAAAAATGATCCGGTGTCATTGTCTGTTCAGTTTTTTTCTCTTGTTCGTTACTATTAAAAAAAATAAAAAAGCGAGTGTCTTTTGAAAAGCAGGACAATTGTAATGCATCAAAATCTTTTCACAATGGCCTCAGACATATTCGAAATTAAGTTTAAGAGGCGAAAGCGGCATATTTTAGTTTTCAACTGCAGAGTGAATCTTAGAGACAGTTTTAACAGCTGCAAAAATAAATGGGAAGCCGTAGAGACACCCTGTGTGCACTGTTAGACAAACTGCTCTCAGCTCTGACCTAACCTGAGTTTCTCTGTCCCCACTAACTCCTGACCTGTCTCAACCTATGGATTTGTGTTCTGTTCCTGCTGCTTTGTTTATCTGACCCACGGCTGAGCTCAAATCTATCAGGAAGACTTCACTCTGCTTGTTTCAAATGGACCACCGAAAATTTCCAATTTGCCACGTAAAAGACACCTGGACTTCTGTAATCCATGGCACAGTGAAAAGGCTGGGCTTTTCATTATCGTGATTTCAGTCTGCAATGCTGCAGTTCCTCAAATCACAGCAAACAATTTGCTGTCAGTGTTTTATCATCACCAGTGATTATTGCCAGTGATTGCTCACAGATTTGGCATGTTTACAGCTTAGGTCTCGCCTGGAATGATGGAGCTACTGAGAGAAGCTAAGCTAGGATAATGCAGGGTATTAGATTTTTAATTGTGACCTTTATCTTTCCTCTGTCTGCAAAGGTCAGTCTCTTATTGGACAGAACATGTTCTTTCTGGAGTGGATTTGAGACTGTCAAATCCAGCATGTTCCTATGCACCTCATATCATGGCAGCACAGAGCAAATTGTCCTTGAAACATATGCTCTACCTCCAATTAAAGGGAAGCTCAAGAAAGGCCCAAAGTAGCCCAAAGCATATACCCTTAATTAACAAGAACAGTGCTCATGTTCATGGAAGTGGCTTTCAATGCTGCACTTATTACCCAGGTCAAGACATATCAATCATACAGTGTGATAGCCTCCTCTACTGTGTCATCCATACACTCTGTTATGAAATTCAGGATTAAATATTGTAGAAGAAAGTTAATATTGTGACTGGTTGCCTTCTGTCTAATGAAAGATGACAATGAAACTGAGCCATGACATAATAATTGAGGGGGATGCATCCCAATAAAAGATGGTGATGTTATAAAACCATCTGAGATGAACGTGAGGTGGATTTTAGAAGCAGTGCAATTCCATGTAAGACAAGACAATGGAAAGGCACAAATGAACTCAACCTCTCCCAGGGCGTTACAAACAGAGGCCAAGACCTGGTCTGGATCTACTTGCAGACAACTAGAGAGACAAGCTTACAGCTATAATTTCTAGAGGCTGTAGAAAAAACACAAACTGATGAAACAGTCCATCTGTAAAATTTGTGTAAATAACGTGAGGTGAAAATTCACTTTGCTTTCTGTCTGAATGCACCTTTTAGATTTGTCATCCATGACTCAACAACGTTAAATTATCAGCTAACTCCGTACAGGGGATTAACTCAATCTTCATCGTCTCCCTTGGTTACACCCATCAGTGACCCAGGAGTACAAAAACAGTCACAAGTTGTTTAGAGTATATTACTCTATACGGATGGGGGGAGCCAGAACCACAGTCAGATGCAGATCACCTTAAAATCTTTTGAACTTTAACTGATAGTCTTAACACGTAACTTTTTCTTTGTTTTATTCGAATATGTTTAAAGTCTGAATAAAAACACAATTTTGTGAAAAAATGTTTTCCTGCATTCCCGTTCCCGTATCTTGTGAACTCTTTGGGGGGTCCAGGTTGTAAACCATTGCGCTGGAGCTCAGTCAGTAATGAAACAGGTTTTTGAGCCTTCCAGTGTGATGATTTTTACTGTAGCCCAGTGTTTATTGTTTTTGGGAGCATCAGCAGGAAGTTTTCTTGGAATTGTACTCAGAGTCTCAGTCTCTGATTGGAACGGCAAGTAACTTTGGCACAAAACGAGGCACCCTAGATACATGTTGTTAACCCAGATCTTCACAAAATCAATACTGGGGCTTGGACTTAGACATACACGTCTCCTCTTCCACAGTGACAGGCTACCTGGGCTTGACACAGTTGTTTTTCTCCATGCAGGAATCTAATACTTTGCCTAAACCTGATAACACAATCACAGTGACACTGAAACAGCCTTTCTGTTACTGGGCAGCCCATTTTGCTAGAAAGCAGAGATGTGCAGTTGGAGAGTTACATTGGTGAGATTTGATCCCACATCTTACTAAAACCTCAAATTTATCTTGGCACCCCACAGTTACAGTTTGTCCAGCAGTTCCTATCAGCTTCGGCACACTATCCCAACAGTGTTCATATTCATATTGTTATAATGTAACAATGGATCATCAGCTGCTTCCAAGAATCCACTTGTCTTACCACGCAGAGGTATAAAAGAATGGCTTTGTAGGCAGACCACATCGATACAAACCACAGAGAGCTTATCCAACATGATGCCATGTGCACGGTGAGCAAAATTTGATACAAGTGAATCCATTAAACATTGACTAAATGTCATCGATAAACTTGTAGGGCCCTGCTGCAGTCCTTGCAACAAGAACAGAACCAGAATCTCTCTCTGCCAACCTCTACCCTGGGCAAGAGGGACACCACTGCTGACGTTTTCAGCAGTTTGTGCTCTGACTTTAGGGCGTACTGTTC